>NC_052147.1:115312551-115679641 GCF_902713615.1 Scyliorhinus canicula | reverse complement strand
TGGCTCGGTTGGTGGAGCAAATGAAATAGGATGTGCTGTCTCTGGCAGGGCGGGTACAGACAGTAAAAATGACAGTGCTGTCAAGATTTTTGTTTGTGTTTCATAACCTCCCCATCTTTGTTCCCAAGTCATTCTTTTAAAATGTCAATGCGCCGATCTCTGGATTTGTGTGGACCGGGACGACCCTGTGGGTTAGGAAGGTATTCGTGAAGCAGGGGCGAGGGTGGGGGGTGGTGGCTGGCGTTGCTGAGTGACATAAATACTACTGGGTCGTGAATATCGCTATGGTTAGGAAGTGGACCGTGTGGGAAAGGGTCGGCGTGAGGATGGATGGACGCAGCTTTGCGTAGGGGGACATGTTTAAGGGCTTTGTTGCCTCTACCATTCTCGCCGGCCAATGGTGGTGTCAACGCTAAGGGTGTGGGGGCAGTGGAGGCAGCATTAGGGACTGGAGGGTGCCTCGGTGTGGGCACCGATAACCATAGGTTTGCGCCAGCTGGGCTGGACGCGAGGTTTCAGGAAGGCGACAGGCAGGGATTGAGCGCTTTGGCGATCTGTTTATAGGGGGCAAATTTGTGAAGTTGGAGGACCAGGAGGAAGAGTTTGAGTTGCTCAGTGGGAAATGGCTTAAGGTACCTGCAGGTTTAGGACTTTGTTAGGAGAAAGGTGCCATCCTTTCCTGGACTGCCGCCCCTGGGATTGCAGGACAAGGTATTGTCGAGGGACAAGATACAGGACGGGAAGCTGTCAGATGTCTGCAAGGAGGTGATGGAATGGGACGGAGCCCTGGTGGGGGATGTTAAGAGCAAATGGGAGGAAAGGTGGGGCCGAGACGTGGGCAGAGGCCTTGCATAGGGTGAACTCGTCCTCATCGTGTACATAGTCGCATCCAGTTCAAGATGGCTCATGGGGCGTAATTGACGGTGGCGAGGCTGAGTAGGTTCTTTGAGGGGGTGGAGGATAGGTGTGGGTGTTGCGAGGGGGGGGGGGTGTCCACATGTTCTGGGCTTGTCCAAGGTTAAGGGGGTTCTGGCAGGGGTTCTTGGACGTGATGTTCGAGGTGCTGGGGCTGGAGATGGTCCCGAATCCAGAGGTGGTGATATTTGGGGGGTTGGAAGACCAGTAGTCCAGGGGGTGAAAGAGATCAACGCTTTGGCCTTTGCCTCCCTGATATCCCGGAGACGGATCTTGCTCGGGTGCCGGGACTCAGAGCCGCCGAATGCGGGGGCGTGGGTGAGTGACCTGGCGGAATGCCTGAGGTCGGGGAAGGTTATGTTCGTCTTGAGGGGATCCGGGGATAGATTCATCCGGATGTGGAAGCCATTTATTGATTTCTTTAAAGAGGTTTGAGAGGTCACCAAGATGGGATGGGGGGCGTAAGACGGTTAAGATGGGAAAGCCGGGATATGAGGAGGGGGTGGCATCAGGGTACAGGATGTTGGTTGTTTATTCAAAGTTGGTTGTTTATAACAGAGAATAACCCCTCCCACCCGGGTTATTCTCTCTTCCCACTTCTTCCATTGGACAGGAGATACAAAAGTCTGAGAACTCGCACTAGCAAGTTCAAAAACAGCCTCTTACCTGCAGTTTTTTTTTTTGAAAATATTTTATTGAGGCATTTCTAATTTTAACGATTTTCAACATCAAATGTCAACAAAAACAAAACAATAGAACCAACAAACTCCCGAGCACAAACCCCAGCCAACATGGCTTACACAAACAATGCCACCTTCTCCAGCCACCTGGTTCTCCTGTCCTTAATCGTCACTCCCATGCCTCCCCATCCCCCCCTGCTGACAGCTTAATTTTTCTCAAAGAAGTCAATGAACAGCTCCCACCTCCGAGCAAACCCCTGTAACAAACCCCTCAAGGCGAATTTAATTTTCTCAAGTCTGAGAAACCCCACCATGCCACTGACCCATACCCCCAACTTCGAGGGTTCCGAGCCCCTCCATCCTAGTAAGATCTGTCTCCGGGCCACCCAGGGAGCCAAAGGTCAGACAGCAGCCTCTCTCACCCCCCTGGGCTCCTGGATCTTCCAACACACCAAAGATCGCCACCTCTGGACTCGGCACCACCCTCACTTGTAAGATCTCTGACATGATGTTAGCAAACTCCTGCCAGAAACCCCTCAGCCTCAGAACTGGCCAAAATATATGGATGTGATTCGCAGGACCCTCCAGCACAGAGCCCACACCTATCCTCCACCTCCTCAAAGAACCTGCTCATCCAGGCCACAGTCATGTGAGCCCTGTGGACAACCTTAAACTGTATCAGGCTGAGTCTGGCGCATGGCAAGGGCGCATTAATTCTCCTCAGGGGCTCCTCCCATAACTCGGCTTCCAACTCCCCACCCAGCTCTTCTTCCCACTTTCTCTTCACCTCCCCTATCGGGGCCCCCTCCCACTCCATCAGCTCCTTATAGATCTCCGAGACCTTCCCTTCCCCCACTCCTGTTCTCGACACCACCTTATCCTGTAGCCCCTGGGAGCAGGTGCGGGAAGATCGAAATCTGCCTCTGCACAAAATCCCTCACTTGCAGATACCGGAACCCATTCCCCCTGGCAACTCAAACTCCTCCTCCAGGCTTGGATTTGGATTTGGATTTTGTTTAGTGTCATGTGTACCGAGGTACAGTGAAAAGTATTTTTCTGCGAGCAGCTCAACAGATCATGAAGTGCATGAAAACAAAAGAAAAAAAATACATAATAGGGCAACACAAGGTACACAATGTAACTACATGACACCGGAATCGGGTGAAGCATTCAGGGGTGTAGAGTTAATCAGGTCAGTCCATAAGAGAGTCGTTTAAGAATCTGTTAACAGCAGGGAAGAAGCTGTTTTTGTATATGTTGCGTGTTCTCAGACTTTTGTATCTCCTGCCCGATGGAAGAAGTTGGAAGAGTGAGTAAGCCGGATGGGAGGGGACTTTGATTTTGCGGCCCGCTTTCCCCAGGCAGCGGGAGGTGTAGATGGACTCAATGGATGGGAGGCAGGTTTGTGTGGTAGACTGTGTTTACGACTCTCTGAAGTTTATTGTGGTCTTGGGCCTAGCAGTTGCCATACCAGGCAACCAGATGGATGCAGCCAGATAGGATGGTTTCTATGATGCATCTGTAAAAGTTGGTAAGAATTAATGTGGACATGCCGAATTCCTTTGATTCCTGAGGAAGTATATGACTGTTGTGCATTCTTGGCGGTAGCTTCGACGTGGGTGGTCTAAGACAGATTTTTGGAGATGTGTACCCCTAGGAATTTGAAGCTGTGAACCATCTCCACCTCAGCCCTGTTGATGCTGACAGGGGTGTGTACAGTACTTTGCTTTCTGAATTCAATGCCCAGCTCTTTAGTTTTGCTGGCATTGAGGGATAGATTGTTGTCGCTGCACCACTCCACTAGGTTCTCTATCTCCCATCTGTATTCTAACTCATTATTCGAGATCCGGCACACTATGGTCGTATCGTCAGCAAACTTGTAGAATACGTTGGAACCAAATTTTGCCACGCAGTCATGTGTGTACAGGGAGTATAGTAGGAGGCTAAGTATGCAGACTTGCGGGGCCTCGGTATTGAGGACTATTGTGGAGGAGGTGTTGTTGTTTATTCTAACTGATTGTGGTCTGTAGATCAGAAAGTTGAGGATCCAGTTGCAGAGTGAGGAGCCAAGTCCTAGGTTTTGGAGTTTTGATATGGGCTTGGCTGGGATTACGGTGTTGAAGACAGAGCTGTAGTCAATAAATAGGAGTCTGATGTAGGAGTCATTGTTGTCGAAATGCTGTATGGATGAGTGTCGGGCCTGCAAGATGGTGTCCGCTGTAGACCGTTTGCGGCGGTATGCGAATTGCAGTGGATCAAAGCGTTCTGGGAGTATGGAGGCTCGGGAAACCCACATCAAAAAAGAGATCCTCGAATCTCTCGATCTCTGCCCACTGCCACCTCCATCCAGGCCCCCTGGAGCGAACTAGTTCTTACCCACTGTTACCAAACTCCTGAATGACCATCTTTTAGACTGAACTAATCTCTTCCACTGAGTAGTACTACACTCTGTATGCCTGTGTCTATTTATTTACATTGTGTATTTATGTGTGTCCTTTTTTTTCATGTATGATCTGTCTGGACTATACACAGAACAATACTTTGCATTGTATCTCAATACACATGACAATAAAACAAATCCAATCCAATATGAAAATGACTTGAATAAAAATATTTTAAAAAAATAAATAAAATGACAAATTCACACCCATTTCCTGAATGGTAATAGAAACTGTTCAGTCTATCATTAGTGCTGGGATAGGCAGCCACATTAGGAACAAATGTATATAATTTTACATTTACTGCATGCACCCAACTTTGATAGGAAATGAAATGTTTTGTTTGACAAAGGACAATGCAATGTTGTAGAGACAGTTGTTGAAGCCTGATCATTATCAATTGATATAACAGCAATGGCAACATTCAAGAGTGCTGCTCCAGTCAAGCCAGCAACAATGAATCAAATTAGTGCATAGCGAACAAAGAAATACAAAGATATTGCATGCCCAATATCTGAGAGTAATAGTTCATTTCACTTCAACCAGCGGGCCCTTTCGATGTTTTTAAAATTTGTTTGAGCACTAAAGCATTTAAAAAAAAACTTAAAGTGCCCAATTTTGTTTGCCCTATTAAGGGCCATTCCACTTACCCTGCATATCTATGGGTTGTGGAGGTGAGACCCACGTAGACACGAGGAGAATGTGCAAACTCCACACGGACAGTGAACCGGGGCTGGAATTGAACACGAGTCCTCAGCAACATGAGGCAGCAGTGCTAACCAGTGCTCCACCATGCCGCTAATCACAATCATCAATTATTAATCAAATTAAAGTACCTGCCCTTTGTCAGGAAACTGGCAGCTTGATGTAGTTTATATTTATATTTGTGGGTGTCAGAAATAAGGCATAGCTTCAATTAAGTTCAATCTTATGGTTTAGCATTTGAAAGGGTTAATGACTTCAGTTTGGTTCAGATGCCTGTATGGTAATGAGAGTTTAAGACCTGAAAGCAAACAGGGTTTAGAGGAAACCTAGGTTGTTGCTCAGTAACCGGGGCGACCTGAAGTTAGAAAGAACTGTTGAGTTTTAAGCTTAAGCCAAGAGAAGCTGGACAGGACCAGGGAGCTGGAGGGAGCAGACTTCCCAAAAGTACAAAATATAAGCCCAGAAACAGGGAGTTGAGACAAAAAGTATATCTTGGGAAGCCAGTTAAGTTAAAGGAATGAAGAACAAGTAGTTGATCAAGGTCCCCTTGGATGAACTTAAATTGTGGTGCAGCGACAACAATCTATCCCTCAATCTAGCAAAACTAAAGAGCTGGCTCTGGGTCACAGTCTGTGTGGAGTTTGCACATTCTCCCTGTGACTTTGTGGGTTTCGCCCCCACAAGCCAAATATGTGCAGAGTAGTTGGATTGGCCACGCTAAATTTCCCCTTAATTGCAAAAATGAATTGGGTACTCTAAATTTATTTTAAAAAATAAGAACATAGAATTTACAGTGCAGAAGGAGGCCATTCGACCCATCGAGTCTGCACCGGCTCCTGGAAAGAGCACCCTACCCAAGGTTAACACCTCCACCCTATCCCCATAACCCAGTAACCCCACCCAACACTAAGGGCAATTTTGGACACTGAGGGCAATTTATCATGGCCAATCCACCTAACCTGCACATCTTTGGACTGTGGGAGGAAACCGGAGCACCCAGAGGAAACCCACGCACACACGGGGAGGATATGCAGACTCCGCACAGACAGTGACCCAAGGCAGAATCGAACCTGGGACCCTGGAGCTGTGAAGCGATTGTGCTATCCACAATGCTACCGTGCTGCCCACTACTGCTGATCGTCTGGAGTCACATATAGGCCGGGCCAGGTAAGGATGGCAGATTTCCTTCCGTAAAAGACATGAGTGAACCAAGTGGATTTTTATGACAATCAACAATGGTTTTATGATCAGCACTAGACTTTTAATTCCAGATTTTTATTGAATTAAAATTTCAACATCTGTAGTGGTGGGATTTGAACCTGGGATCCCAGAGTAGTACTTTGGGTCTCTGGATTACTAGTCCAGTGATAATACCACTCCACCACCGCCTCCCCTAAATTCCAGCCTCACCTGACCCCAAATAGAAACACAATTGAAATGAGATGTTATTTTAAAATACCTGAGGACTTTCGCTAAGCCCAATAAATGCTGTCACCAGGTTGGTAAATTTAACATGACTAACCTTTTATTATTTAACAGTAATATCATTATACTGATCAAAATGTAACTGACGACCTAATACCCCTTACCCAACACCTCCCTGCCTTTCCAACTCGCCCCACTCTACACACACACACAACATAGAGGGAAAAGGTGGTGGAGAGAGAAGAAAAAATGATGAAAAAATAAAAAGGATAAAAGATCTCCGATGCACCACGCTGGTTTTCAGTTAAAGGTCAGAATTCTATGGCCGCAGGAATTCTCTGTTCCCGCCGACAGTACACTCCCGCCCGTGGGTTTGCCAATGTCATGGGGAAATCCCATTGACCAGCGGCGGGATTAGAGAATCTCGCTACCAGTGAACATCACACCACCAAGAAACGTGTGTCTGGGAGACCGGAGAATTCCGCCCAAAGTCTTTTAGGAGTTTAAGCTTTCGCATCAATGCTTCTTCCATCTAAGCTTGAGAGGGTTTTTTTCTGACAAGGCTGTCTACTTTCTTTGTAGATCATTTCAAACATAGAGTAAAGAGGTGCCAGGCACTACTCTGGTTCTGGAATAATAAAGCAGTCATTTACTTCAGTAGTGAGAGAGCTCCTACTCCCTTTAAGGTCTAAGCATTTCTGCCCAGCTTTCACAGAAACATCTGCAGGAACAAATCACTGACCGTTGTCAGCCAGAAAACTGTCCCTGGCCAACCCACAGGTTGCTTGCCAGCCAATCGAACTGACTCCCGCCAAAGCTGGTTCTTAGGTTTCCCTCAGTGCCGACTAGTCTGCATTCTCCTCGCTAAAAAAATAAATCCTGGAACGCACTGTGCTGATGAGCAGATTGCCTCAGCTTAAGTCCACTGCTTAAAGGAGCATTCCAATTACGAGTCCACCGTCCAAAAATAATTAAAACAAAAATGGAAACAAAGGGAAATCAAAAGATAATAAGAAAAATTGTAATTTGTGTTACACTTATAAATCTATGTATACCTGTAACGATATGGGTGGAGTGAGAAAGTATTGTACTATCGTCAATCTTGAACTTAATTTATGTTTTATTCATTTTTTAAAAGTTAATTGGAAGTCTGTGGTAATGTCACTGAGCTCGTAATCCAGAGGCCCAGTCTAATGCACTGGGGACATGGGTTCAAACCCATCGTGGCAGCTGGTGGAATTTAAATTTAATTAATAAATCTGGAATTGAAAGCCCATCTGGTTCACTAATGCCCTTTTAGGAAGGAAACCTGCCATCCTTACTCAGCCTAGCCTACATATACCTACAGCAATGTGGGTGACACTCAACTATCCTCTGGCAGCATGGTAGCACAGTGGTTAGAACTGTTGCTTCGGTTGCCTCACAGTGCCAAGGTCCCAGGTTCGATTCCCGGCTTGGGTCACTGTCTGCACGTTTTCCCTGTGTTTGCGTGGGTTTCCTCTGGGTGCTCCAGTTTCCTCCCACAAGTTCCGAAAGACATGCTTGTTGGGTGAATTGGACATTCTGAATTCTCCCTCCTTGTGCCTTAACAGGTGCCGGAATGTGGTGACTAGGTAACTTCTGTAGTAATAATCAGGTTTGAAGGCCGATTAAATTGGATATCTTAAATTAAAGAATTGGGCACTTTAAAAACCCTAGTCTGCAGAAGCCTGCAGAATCCGAATGTACAGAACTCAGACAAGCTGCCGGGGCCTGTCTAAAGCAGCCCCTGAATAACCCATCAAGTAATTATTACTGCTACTTGAGATTCACTGGCCTATTGCACACAGTTCCTGTTATCCCATCAAGTGATAGTCGCTCCTATTTAAGATGCGTTGGCCTATTGTCCACAGTTCCCGAGCAATCCATCAACCCATCAAGCAATCATCACTCCTCCCAGGGCGGGCTCAGGTAACCTGTCAACAGGTCATCAACCAGACTATAGGGCACTGAGACCCTGCCTCCTGTACCCCATTGGCCAAATGCCAAGGGCAGGTGGAGAAAGGAGGTGGGTAGCGATCGGGGGATAAAAAAATAGGCATTACAGACATCTAGAGAAAAGGACTGGAAGCTAAGTCTGGAGAGAAAGGACTGGTAGCTAAGACTGAAAGCAAAAGACTCAAGGCAAAAGACTCGAAGCAAAGACTCGAAGCTTGGTGTGTGAGTTGACCTTGACCAGACCAGAATGAAGGAAGCAAGCAAGGAACAACCAGCGAGGATCACCTTACAAAGAGGAACCAGAGGGCCTCAGGGATCGGAGCTGCAGCTTACCAAACCACCTTTATGGGAAGTATAGTCAAATCCTGGATGTTTCTTGTATGTATATGTGGTGATATGCATCACTGTAGATACACAAGGGGTTAATGTAAGTACACGTAGATGAGCTAGACACTAGAGGGGCACCAGAGACATGACACAGACACTCAACCAATAGGTCAGTAAGATAGGACACGACCAATGGGCATTCACGATACACACAGAGGTGACACTACCTCAGGGGGGCATTACACCAACCCATATATAAAGGACACAGCACACATGATCTTCCTCTTTCCAGTGGAGACACTCAGTGAGTACAGACACAGGGTTGATTCAACATCACACCCACCACGTGGATTGTAGCAGACTGGTTAGTCAGTCTGAGTAGCTATAGAAGGATTAACAGTAGAGGTGAATCTGAGTAGGAGAATTGTAAATAGTTTAATAAACATGTTGAAGTTATCTCCACGTCTGAACCTTCCTTTGTCAGAGTGAACATCAAGGAAGCAGCTTATGCTACGCCAAGATCATAACAAGACAGTATAGTGGGTAATTTATGGATTAACTATATTTAATAAAGTGTGTTGCATTATATCTGTGTCCTACTTTGTTCTACTCAGAAATAAAGACACCTAGGTAAACTTTAAATAAAGAGCTGGTTGAAGTGTCTGAATTGGACACACAACAATTCATTGCAGTGTTAATGTAAGCCTACTTGTGATAATAAAGATTATTATTATAAATGTTCAGTTCAAAGGCATTTGGGGATAGCCTTTTCCAGTGACACTCACACCCCAGGGAAAATAAATGGCTGACCTTGCTGCAGGTTCTGCTGGTCCTCCCTTCTATGCATTGTGAAGGACGTTGCCCATTATCACTCTCAGCAGGGTAATTGAAATGTTGTAGGTGAACTCAAAACCCTGGGAGGACCACCCTGAGATCGGCACACAATTTGGAAAGTACTGACACTGCCCTTCAGGGTCCTCAATTTGTTTCCTCGCCTGACTACGCTCAATGCACCCTCACCCCACCAGCATACTTGATGGCACCAGGCCCTTCCCACTTAACTTCTCAATGACCAGAGGTCACTAGACTCTTCTGCAATGTTCACTTTAGCTTGAATGACATAATTTGAACATTTTTACATTGATGAGTATTCATGATGTGTAAACGTATTACTAGCATGAACCCACCACAGGCTTAACATACGCCACTGACTTTTACTCTGCATCTCAATCCGCCGGTCCTCGGAGGCACACCTAATTTGAGCACAATTGGGCTCACCAGAAGCTGTGGTTCAGTTGCACCTCGAAATAACTGCAAACTTCTCATCATTTGTCGCTATTGAGGAAAGTTTGGCACATGTGTAGTGCCTCACTGAATTCCTTGTAAGTGCGCTTGTTAGGCAAGTCTCCGTCTGGAGTGTCAATGTTGGAACCGTACCCCAAGTATGCCTTCTTATCAAGCATGCAGAGAAATCATCCCGACATATTGAAGGATCATAGGTGGTAGGTATTTGCCACACCTCCACCTATTCTGATTGCCCATTGAAAATATCATGGCTGACAGCTGCAAGTTGCAGCTTGACTTGAAATAGCAGCACGACTTCTGGTGGCGGCTATGAGAGAGTAAGTCGCACATTTGGTGGCTCCCACTGCGGTCGGACTTTTGGACCTTTTCCCCCGACTTTTTTGCACTTTTAAGCACTGGATTGGAAAGTAACAGCACTCGGGCACTGAATCCATACAGAGGTGTATGGAACTAAGAAGTAGGAAGGATCGCAAACAGCTGAAGAAGTGGACAAGCAAGGGCAAGGGGGAGGCTGCGAATGAAACCAATATGGCTAATGTCCAGACCCGGGTGTCACCAGCTCAGCCGACAATGGAGCACCTGTTGCAGGTTATAAAATCATAGAATTTACAGTGCACAAGGAGGCCATTCGGCCCATCGTGTCTGCACTGGCTCTTGGAAAGAGCACCCTACCCAAACCCACACCCCCACCCTATCCTCATAACCCAGTAATCCCACCCAACACTTAGGGTAATTTCGGACACTAAGGGCAATTTAGCATGGCCAATCCACCTAACCTGCACATCTTTGGACTTGTGCAGGAGAGCTTCCTAGCACTGAAAAGTGATCATTTGGAAACGCTCCAGAAATCGTTTGACCAAATGGAGAAAAGGCTGGATGCCCAGGCTGAGAAGATCCAGGAGCTGGAGAAGACGGTGGAGGAGCAAGCAGACTTTCAAACGGTGGCGGACGTGGAGATTCGAAGGTTGAGAGACCAACAAAAAATGCTCCTGGAAAAGCTGGAGGAGCTGGAGAACAGGTCTCACCGGCAGAATTTAAGAATCGTTGGCCTCCTGGAGGGGGCCGAGGGGCTGGTGCTGCCGCGTATGTGGCAGGTATGTTCCAGAAGCTGCTGGGGAACGAGGTGTTCCCTCGCCCGCCAGAGGTGGACAGGGCACATAGGGCGCAGGTGAGACAGCCGCGGCGAGGGGGTCCATCACGAGTGATGGTGGTCCGGATTCACAGGTTCCTGGATAAGGAGCGGGTTCTTCAATGGGCCAAGAGCACGTGGAGCTGCAACTGGGACAACAGCACCCTGCGTGTTTACCAAGACCTGAGCGCTGAGGTGGCCAGAAGGAGGGCAGGCTACATGCAAGTTAAAGAGATTTTATATCAGAAGCAGGTGAAATTTGGGATGCTCTATCCAGTGCAACTGTGGGTTACACACGAGGGCCAGCACCAATATTTCGAGGAACCCGAGGCGGCTATGGACTTTGCAAAGAGGCAAGGGCTGGTCCCGGGCTGAGGACTCTTGGACTCGTGTTGGAACTTTTAATTCTTTCTCTCTTGCTTCTGAGAGATGCCTGCATGTTTTTCAAGCATTTGTATCTTGTTTTTTATGTGTTTTTTGTCTTTTTTCTCTTCATGTCTCTTTTTCGCTTTTGTGTTGGAGTTTTGTTAGAAAAAGAGAATAGTTAGAATGGTTCGGATATGGGGGGTATTTTTCGGGGAATTTTTGGGATCTCTTTCTGCGTTCAGATAGGAATGCTTGATAGTGCCTGCTATTTTGTTTTATATGACTTAAATTGCACTATCGTTGGGGCTGTCTCTGTCCTGTTTCGAGTATTGGTTCAAGCAGGGCTGATTTGGGAAAGTGGTATGGATGGGCCGGGGGGAGGGGAGCCAGGGAACAATAGGTGAGAGACTCGATGGCGCAGGAGTTGGGAGCCAGCTGGGTGGGCTAGTCAATGGAAGCCAGGTTGGGGGGGGGGGGTGTTCATTTAGCTAGTTTATGACAGGGGTTAGGTGGTGTTGCTGGCAGGGGGGGGGGGGGGGGGGGGGGGTGAGTAGGTCTGCTGACGATGATGGAAATTGGGCATGGTAAGAATGAGGTCAGGGGTGGAGGCGGCCAGGAGGCGGACCAGAGGAAGCGCGACACATGGCTTGGGGGCTGGCCAAAGAAAGGAGATAGCTGATCGGCAATGGGGGGCGGGGGGGGGGGGGGGGGGGGGGGGGGGGAGAAGGTGCCCTCCGACCAGGCTGATTACCTGGAATGTTTGAGAGCTAAACGGACCAGTCAGTGTGTTCACGCATTTGTGGGTTTTGAAGGCGGACGTAGTCATGTTGCAGGAGATTCATCTGAAAGTGGCTGACCGGTCAGATTAAGGAAGGGCTGGATTAGTCAGGTCTTCCATTAGGGGCTCGACACTAAGACCAGGGGAGTTGCGATCTTGATCAACAAGCGGGTCCAATTTGAGGTGGAGGACACAGTTGTGGATGGGGGTGGCAGATTTCTTATGGTTAGGGGTAAGCTCGAGGGGGTGACAGTAGTCCTGGTCAATGTATATGCCCCTAATTGGGATGATGTAGATTTTATTAAGAGGTTGCTGGGGAAGATCCCTGACTTGGACTCACTCAAACTGATCATGGGTGGGGACTTTAACACAGTTCCTGGACCGGTCGTGTTCAAAAACGGGTAGGGTGCCAGCGATGGCAAAGTAACTGAGAGGGTTCATGAAGCAAATGGGGGGAGCTGATCCATGGAGATTTAGCCGGCCGTCGGCGAAGGAGTTTTGGTTCTATTCTCACATCCACAAGGTGTATTCCCGAATTGATTTCTTTATCATGAGCAGGGCCTTGCTGATAGGGATGGCAGTTGCAGAATATTCAGCAATTACCATCTCGGACCATGCTCCGCACTGGGTTGATCTGCAGATTTGCAAAGATAGCTTTCAGGGCCCACAATGGAGGCTGGAAGTTGGACTGCTGATGGACGAAGCGGTGTGTGAGAGGCTGAGGAAATGCATGCATAATTACCTGCAGGTAAATGATACAGGAGAAGTCTCAGCAGCGGTGCACTGGGAGGCGCTGAAGGCAGTGGTGAGAGTGGAGCTGATTTCAATCCAAGCCCATAGGGACTATCTTATTCTCTAAATCTGAATAAAGACTGTAGATTTACAGTAAACACAAACACTTTATTCATAGGGTTCATTCTGCTTCCAGAGCTCAACTAGATTTAAAACAGTCAAGCGGTATCACCAGTGAAGCTAAGGTAAACTGCCTATGCTGACCTGTCTCTGTCTGCTGCTGCTCCCTAGCCATGTGCTTCTCAAAGAGGCGGATCCTGCCTTGGGCTGGACCCTTTATACCTGTCTCTGATGCTGCCCTCTAGTGGTGCTGTGGCTGTTACATCTGTCTGTAGTCCCTGGTGTATGTGCAGATCTATGTACAGATGTACAGGTCACTACATCCCCCCCCCCTTTTGATTTGATATGTTTCCTAAACTGACTGCAAGAAAACTGTACATAACAAGTGGTGAGAATAAGCAAATCTGCACTGTGAAAATTATAAAGTAATACAGAAACAATTAACTGTGTTATGAGTCCATTGTGAGAAATGTTCATATTCGTCTTGTGGGTGTGTTGAAGTGTCGTTACAAATCCAGCTGGTCGGGTGCCTTACGGCTTCTGCTGGAGCGTCGTAACGGTAGAGGTGGGGGTGACGGTTTGACGTCATCAAGAGTACTGCCTGGCGTTGTCTGGCTAGGAACGTCCTGTGGACTAATGGACTTGGTCAAGTCCAGTGTGGGAAACACCGGCGTTGTAGGTTGAAGCATTAACAGATCCCGGCGGTTACGGCAAAACAGTACTCCTGTCGACGATTTGACAATGTAGGACCACGGTGCCTCCTGCCTGATCACCGTGGCTGGCTCAGACCATCCGCCTTCTGGGTCGCTGATCCTCACGATGTTGCCCATGTTCAGTGGCTTGAGTGGGATCACATGTTGATCGTAGTATTGTTTTGTTTGGACTGTAGTACCCGCATTTTGTCGAGTACCAGAGCGTTACTGGGGTCTCGGAATTGAATCGCCGGTCGGGTTGTCCGGATGTCTCTGCCGAAGAGCATCTGCGCTGGCGACAGTCCTGAGCTCAATGGGGTTGCTCGGTAGGATAACAGCGCGAGGTTGATGCCCGTGCGTGAATCTGTTGCCTTGCTAATAAGTCGTTTAACGATGTGGACACCCTTTTCCACTTTCCCATTTGACTGTGGGTAGCGCGGACTGGATGTTACATGCCGAAAGCTGTAGCGGTCTGAGAACTCTTTCCATTCCCAGCTCGCGAAGCAGGGACCATTATCTGACATCACCACGCGCGGGATTCCATGTCGCGAGAATGTCTCCTGGCACGCCTCGATGACAGATGAAGACGTGAGATCAGGGTGTTTCAGTACCACCGGATAGTTTGAGTAATAGTCCATGATCAAGACATAATCACGCCCTGCGGCATGAAATAGGTCAATGCCCACTTTTGTCCACGGCGCCATTGTGAGTTTGTGTTGCTGCAGTGGTTTTTTGCACTGTGCGGGTTGATGTCTTTGACAGGTGTCACATGTCATGTCCGTTATGTCTTGATTCATGCCGGGCCAGTACACAGCCTGTCGTGCTTGCCTTTTGCATTTCTCAATGCCTAGGGGGCCTTCATGAATCTTACGTAGCATCTCGGCGCGGAGAGTGGCCGGAATCACAATCTGCGCATTGCGTAGCAGCAGGCTGCCAACTTCAATCAATTCTGACTTGACATTCTGAAATTGTGGACATTGTCCCCTCATCCAACCGTGCTGGAGTAGGTGCAGCACCCTCCGTAAGGTTGCGTCTTTCTGCGTCTCCTGTCGGATTAGGCAAAGCTGCTCATCCGAAGCCGGCAAATTCTCCATGCATAACTGTGTTTGGGCCTCGAATTCTCTGACAGGGGCTGATGGTATGTTGTCAGTGCCAATGATCGGGACAGTGCATCGGCAATGGCAAGATCTTGTCCCTGGGTGTATACTAGGGTGAAATCATACCTTTGCAGCTTCTTCATGATGCGCTGCAGACGAGATGTCATGTCATTTAGATCCTTGTCTACAATATGGATCAATGGTCTGTGGTCGGTTTCCACTATGAACATGGGCAGGCCGTACACATAGTCATGGAACTTCAGAATCCCAGCGAGGAGTCTGAGACATTCTTTTTCGATTTGTGCATATCTGCACTCAGTTGCGGTCATGGCCTTGGACGCGTATGGCACCGGGACCCAGTCAGACTGGTCGTCCTCTTGGAGGGAATGGCGCCAATCCCGTCCTGGCTGGTGTCAGTGGAGATCTTGGTGGGTCTGGTTGCATCAAAGAAAGCAAGGGTCAGTGCCCTCGTTAGGTGCTGTTTGAGATGCACCCATTCATTTTGGTGACGTTGTGTCCACTCAAACGCAGTGGTCTTTTGGAGGAGATTGCGTAAAGCTGCCATCCGTGTGGACAGGTTTGGGATGACCTGACGAGGAAGTTGATGAAGCCCAGGAATCGTAGCACCGCCTTCTTGTCATGTGGCGTCTTCATGGTCCAAATGCGTTTTCGTCTCATCAGGGCTGACATCCTGAGATGATAAGGTGTCACCCAAAAAGGTTACAGACTCCTTCGCAAATGTGCATTTTGCCTGGTTCAGTTTCAAACCGTATTTATAAATCCTCTGAAACACCTTCTTCAGATAGAACATAGAGAACATAGAACAGTACAGCACAGAACAGGCCCTTCGGCCCTCAATGTTGTGCCGAGCCATGATCACCCTACTCAAACCCACGTATCCACCCTATACCCGTAACCCAACAACCCCCCCCCTTAACCTTACTTTTATTAGGACACTACGGGCAATTTAGCATGGCCAATCCACCTAACGCGCACATCTTTGGACTGTGGGACGAAACCGGAGCACCCGGAGGAAACCCACGCACACACGGGGAGGACGTGCAGACTCCGCACAGACAGTGACTCAGCCGGGAATCGAACCTGGGACCCTGGAGCTGTGAAGCATTTATGCTAACCACCATGCTACCCTGCTGCCCCTAATGACAGAGGTGTTCTTCTTCAGTGGTGGACCAGACGATGATGTCATCCACATAGACTTTGACACCCTCGATCATTTGCTCCATTATCCTGTGGAAGATCTCTGACACAGAGATAATGCCAAAGGGCATGCGATTGAAGCAGAAACGTCCAAATGGAGTGTTGAACGTACACAGTAATCTGCTCGAGTCATCGAGCTGTATCTGTCAAAACCCCTGCGAGGCGTCGAGTTTGGTGAAGATACGATCATTCACCATCTCAGATGTGATCTCTTCACGCTTGGGGATGGGGTAGTGTTCCCGGCGAATGTTCTGGTTCAGGTCCTTCGGGTCTATGCATATGCGAAGATCTCCAGGTTTCTTAACACAGACAATGGAGCTAACCCAGTCAGTCGGCTGTGTGACTCGCGATATTACGCCTTGTGACTGCAGTCTGTTCAGTTCCGCTTTCAACTTCTCCCTCAGTGGAGTTGGAACCCTCCTGGGCGGCTGAATGACGGGTTTGGCGTCTGTCTTCAGCATGATTTTGTATTGGCAGGGTAGGGTGCCCATGCCTTTGAATACGTTGGGGTATTCGTTTAGCATGCTGTGGATTTTAGCTTCCAGGCTTGATGAATCCTGGGTGTGCATGTAAATGCGTTGCACCAGTCTCAAGTCTTTGCAGGCCTGAGCACCTAACAGTGATGATTTATTGTTGTCTACAATCTTGAATCGTAGCTGCTTGCGTATCGTCTTGTTGTCCACCCAGAGATGGCACGATCCCTTTGAGGCGATCTGTTTGCCGTTGTAGTCCTTCAGCCGACATGCAGCGGGTATTATTTCATGGTCTCCTGGAATCGAATGGTGATCCTTGCTAGTGAGGAGGTTAGCTGAGGCCCCAGTGTCAAGCTTGAAGACTAATGGAACGTCATTGACTTGCACAGTCGCAGTCCACTCACTGCTGGAATCAATGCTGTTGACCGGGTGAGGCGTGACGATTGTTGCGCAAGGTTCCTCAATTGTCTCGATCATGTCCATGACAAGCGAGTTGTCACAATCAAGGTTGTCCTCATCCGAGGAATACTCATCATTGTTTTTTTTGTGCCCCATTGAGTCAATACTTTTTACATTGAAGTTCATGTGTTTCTGTCTTGTCTTCATTTGCAGTGCAGCTCTGCACTGTGAGGCAAAGTGGTTGCATTTGCCACACTTTAAACATTGTTTTCCAGAAGTTGGACATTGCCCTTTTAAGTGGGCGTGTCCGCAGTGGGGACACGTCATGACGCTGTCCCTCCACGCTCGCACATGTGCAGTAGGCCTTACTTCCATGTCAAATCTTCGGTAGAACTGCGCATGCATATGGCCTGCATCCAGGTTCGCGTGTGCGGGATTGCCGTTTGCGGAGCGCCTTCTGGAAGCCTGGACCACCATTTTGACGGGCTCGACCTCGTGGTGCAGGCCTTGGTCCCGGTAAGTAAATGCCTCATGATCTTCTTTACTTTTTTCATTGTAGAGCATCTTTGTATAGCTGTTTCTAGGGTTAGGTCTTTTGGTTTTAATAAGGATTTTCTAAGTCCCTCATCAGATATACCATTGACCAGTGTTCTTCAAACCTTTTTTCCGGGGACCCATTTTTACCAACCGGCCAACCTTCGGGACCCAACCCAGCCGACCTTTGCGACCCATGCCGGCCGACCGTCGCAACCCACGCTGGCTGACCTTCGCGACCCACGCCGGCCGACCGTCGCGACCCACGCTGGCTGACCTTCGCGACCCACGCTGGCCGACCTGCGTGATCCACGCTGGCCTACCTGCGCGACCCACCATTTTCTCTTACCTTGTTTGCTGTTAACAAAAATGGAGGAAATGGTTTTGGGTCCCTTTGGCCCTCGTACACACTCCTCCAATGGAACCTGTTGGATGAAGGTAAAGCCTTCCGGTGTCGGAAAGTATGGAGTCTCCATCTGTCCAAAGTTCTGAATTTTTTTCCTGTAAAGTTTTATCAAATAACACCCCCCCAAACTTGAAAAAAAAATAAAATGAGTAAAATAAATGAAAAACATGAATAACCCCCCCCCCCGAACTTGTAAAAAAAAGTAAAATGAATAAAATAAATGAAAAAAAAAATAAAATGAATAAAATAAATGAATAAAAATCACTACAGAACTTGTAAAACAAAAAGCTGCAACTGTTAAAAAAAATAGCGGTCGCACTGCACATGCGTGCCTGATTTGCGCATGCGCACCAATCATCGTGTGCGCGCATGAGCAATGCAGCTGAATTTTTTTGACATGTCGCGGAATGTGCATGCGCGCCGATCATCGATGTTCCTGGCCGCTTGAAGCCGGCGTTATGAAAAGCCGGCTGCTCCATGGGGATTTGCACGATCGGGGGCGCTGCGGACAACGGCTCCGCGACCCTCCCGACACCCGCCCGGGTCGCACCCCCGACTTATATGAACACTGGTTTAGGGCACGCCCAGAACATGTGTACATGATTCGCTCGTCCTCCGGCACATCGAGCACATTTGTCCTCCAGCCCAAAGAATCTGCTCATCCGGGCCATCATGTGGGCCCGATGTACGACCTTGAACTAGATCAGACTGAGCCTTGCGGTCGTGTTTACCCTACTCAAAGCATCTGCCCATATGCAAAGCGTCTGTGCCTCCTCTGCGCCCATTAGTTATTTATAGATGTCGGAGACTCTCCCCTCTCCTCTGGAAACTACCCTGTCCTGGTTCCCCCTTGGTGGGAGGCGTGGGAAGGATGGTACCAGTCTGCGTACGAAATCCCGCACCTGCAAGTACCTGAAATCATTCACTCTCGCCAGCCCAAACTTCTCCTCCAACACCCTCATGCTCGGGAAGCTCCCTTCCAGGAACAGATCGCCCATCCTCGCAATCCCCGCCCTCCGCCATAGTTGGGTAGTCTTAACTTGGTAACTTCTTTAAAATATGCAAATTCCGATGTAGCTATTCCCAGACTTTTCAATCCTTGTGCAGTGTTAACCCTCATGCCGAGCACACTGTATTACTCTCCACTATGGAGGGTGCCTGTAATGACAAACAGGTCATCCCTCCACACAACTATGGTGTAAGTCAGCATGGATGTAAACCAGGTGCTCCCCAATCCATCACTTGCCCATTTATTTTAATTTCCTGCCAAAGGAATCCTACAGTACAGGAGGCTATTCGGCCCATCGAATCTGCACCAACCTTCCAAAAGAGCACCCTACCTAGGCCCACTCCCTTGCGCTATCCCCGTAACTCCACCTAACCTGCATATCTTTGGACAGTGGGAGGAAACAGCACCAGGAGGGAACCCACGCAGACACGGAGAGAATATGCAAACTCCATACATCACCCGAGGCCGAAATTGAACCTGGGTCCCTGGTGCTGTGAGGAAGTTGTGCTAACCACTATGCCACCGTGCTGCCCTATACAGTCTTTGGAGAGGTTGAATAAGAACTTTGTTCCCATATGAAACCAGGTACTTTAACTATCCTACACCCTTTATTTACAGCACACATTAATGACAGGCGGTTTCATTAACTTTTCAACATCATACTATTGAACTTGTAAGGTATTCAAATATTCTATAAGCTAAACAGTCAAGTTTGAAACAAAATGTTTTCAGATTTATGTTGGAGGTTCCCTGGGCTGAGTGGGCTGTAATTCCCTGGGCTGTAATTTCTGAGAATGATTTCCATGACAACTATCAAGTAAAACAGTGGAATATGAAATACAATTCATTCTACTCTTTTTTTTTTGAGAAATGAATTCCAGAATGTGAAAACATTAATTTGATCACTGAAGTGATATAGGGAAGGAGCAGTTGACAAGTTAAAGAAAGAGCATGATCACGAACAGTACGGGAAAGTTCAGTGGCCCTAATGTTTGTAACCCTTTGTGCCACTGGCGAAGATGCTCTTGAATATTAATACACACTGAAAAAAAGGAATTATGTGCGAAATGCGAAATCTATTTGCACGCTATGCCATTTGTTCCCCCCCAATTAAGGGGCAATTTAGCGTGGCCAATCCACCCACGCGGCACATCTTTTTGGGTTGTGGGGGTGAGACCCACGTAGACTCGGGGAGAATGAGTAAACTCCACACGGTCAGTTACCTAGGGTCGGGATCGAACCTAGGTCCTCGGCGCCGTGAGGCAGCAGTGCTAACCATTGAGCCGCCCTCCACACTGTGTCATAACAACATAACTATGGCCCAAAAACAAGAAAGGTACTTAAAAAAATGTTGACCATCTTTGCAGATAAATTTTAATAATGATCAAGGATTTTTATTAATATTTAATATCATTACAGAAAATTTTATGGTACAGTGTTGTTAAATGTCTTTCATTGCTAGGAATTACCACATGATTGCTGGTACACTATTATCTGTACAATATCAATCTTTGTATTACTGTACACTTTTTTTTAAATTGGTAAAAAGGCTGTCAGCACTTAAGGGAGCAATTTCTTTGTTCAAATGAGAGTATTCCAATTCCTGTCCAACTAGGTGGTCAGCTGAGACAGACGGCTGCTGAGACGCTTCCCGGTCAATGGCACTGAAAGGGCAAAATACCAAACCAGTCCACTCCAGCCACTCTGCTTTTGGCACTGAGCACATGAACACAAGATACAAGATAAAGAACAAGCAAAGCTCTTTGTGAAGCAATTATGTTGCGTACTAATAAGGATAATAGCTGTGTTTATCTAAGCTGGTATAAAGTAAGCAGACAGCCTTGCTAGTAGCATAAGTATCTGAAGATGAGAGAACACAAGTTTTAGCAGGCACCTACCGCTGTCTATCAAAAGCTACTGCTATTAGACCTAGCATTAAACACACAAAGCAACTGTAATGAAAGAGAAACTTTGCTCTGGATATGATACAGAATGGATTCAATGCATTTCTTTTTACTCCCTCCCATTTCACATTCTTTATCTGATTTCTTTTTTGAAATTACTTCAAGGTGTCAACAACACTGGTCAATTTTATCCAAATCATTAAAAACTAGCTGTGCCGTTCCATATTACAGGATACAGTCAATTAAATGTAGACATGCACCGACGCTGCTTCTGTGGCGACATCATAGTCTTCCAATCACCATGACGTCTACCACTTCACCCTTATGGAGCTCCACGTACTGCTCTGTCTTTGGAGGTAGCATCAACAGTCCATTGGCACTTCGCATACTCATCAGACGACTGCTCATCTGATTCCCTGCAGGAAAAATAACAGATGGTTCAAAAATCTTCTTTGGCAGTGAAAAAGGAATAACAAAGCAGTTTATTCAAGCGGATTGCCTCAGAGTGAAGGCACCATGACTACAGCCAGGATACAAGGCATGATTGACTTTTGAGAGGTCGGAATCCTTTTCAGTTCTGGCAGAGGACCCATTTGAAATGAGGTGTCACCCGGCACCATAAGGGGAAGGGGGAGTGGAGGGGCTACAATCCTAGTGAAGCTGTCTTTTAGCTCTGCTTGCTTGTCTTGGGTAAGAGAGGATACCACATAGTTGGCTGTGCATGTTGGAATCATGTTGCAAAGTGGTGCATGCTTTAGGTTTGTAATTGAGAGCAACCGCCGCCAATTGGGGAAAGATTTGGGAATTGTTGCAACTGTACAAAAAACAGTTCTCACTGGCTCTAGGGGAAGTTTAAAATAAGCCTAAGCATTTTCTCTGTCGTCTCGGGAAATATACCTGGATCAAGTAAAAGACTGGCTTCAGATTCATTGTTTGCTCCAGAAAACAATATTGTCTTTAACATTAGCTCTCATTGAATAGACAGCCTCAGTGACCTCTCGTCTCCAACAATGGACACCAAAATATAAGATGTTGCAAACATTGCTTGAAAGAAGAAAAACACATAAAAGTCCATTGCTGCAGTAAACGTCCCGAAAATTCATCAATGCGATACTTGTCCTTCTCCAAGGATTGCAGCAAATGGAACATTTTAGTGAGGACGTCCAGGGAGAACAGCTCCCTGAGAACCCTCAGTAGATTTAGCCTCCTGGTAGCAGTCCTTCTCCGTTCTTCTTATCCTTCCTCTTTGAGCAACTTGTCCTGCTCTACATGGCCTCTCTTCATTCTCCAACCTGTGCTGCATCCCAATGGGAATGTCCTCCATTGCATTCATGTCTATGAACAACTGGTTGGTGCAGAAACCTTTAAGTCAGTCAAACTTAATACAAACATGTGAATTGGTAGCAGGAGTAGGCCACTCAGCCCCTCGAGCTTGCTCCGTCATTCAATAAGATCAGGGTTGATTTGATTGTAACCTCAAATTGCTTCAGCGCTTTCTGTGCCTTTTAGATTTTTGCAACTTTAAACAATTATTGAAAGCACCAAAGAGTTGCACAATTGAAGCAAAAACCCCTGCAAATTAAAAAATAACATCCTCCAAAATGGCTGCCATGTGAGGCATAACTGATCAAAGAAAATCATTACAATTACTGGATGATTCAAATTCGAATTGGGCAAAACCTTTCTTGCATGCTGTACAATATATCACATTCAAACCTTAAATTGTTGTAATGGTGCCTCAGTGATTGATTATCTTAGTTTCCAAATTATAATTCTAAGTTATCAATCCGTAATTGCCTCAGAAGTCTCACCTGTACTCTGCGCCCAAGGCAATGGTTCCTGGTGGTGCCAAGTCAGAATACAGCGATGGTATTCAGGCCGTGGATCGAGCTTCACATCACAGGACAACTGTAGAATGGTAAGGTTAAAATGAAATGATTGCTAACACATCAACACAAGGTGGTGGTCAAATTCAGCTGTATATTTAATCCAGCTCCTTCCTACAGAAATTGTATCATTTATGACCCAAGGGTTGCTAATGGAAGATCCTCAAATATCGTTTCCACTTGATGTTCTATGCATATCAGTGTATTTAAATAAAAGTCGGAGGTAGGACATCAACCAGAACGATACACAGAACGATGTGGCTTCCCTCTGCCTGCTCTTACTCTGCACTACGTTTATCTCAGTCTCACTTATTACCCCAGTCTCTACACTTACTGTCGTGCTGTTCCGGTTCCAACCCCGCCATACTAGTTTAAGGGAGAAAAGAAGGTATTGGGTGGCATGGTAGCACAGTGGTTAGCACTGTTGCTTCACAGCGCCAGGGTCCCAAGTTCGATTCTGGCTTGGGTCACTGTCTGTGTGGAGTCTGCATGTTCTCCCGGTGACCCACAAATCCTAAAAGACATACTTGTTAGTTGAATTGGACATTCTGAATTCTCCCTATGTGTAACTGAACAGGCGCCGGAATGCGGCGACTAGGGGATTTTCACAGTAACTTCATTGCAGTTTTAATGTAAGCCTACTTGTGACAATAAAAATATTTTTTATTGCTGGAGATGTTTTAGCTTTGCTTGGATTGATCAGGGTGAAACAAATCCAAACTGGACAACTGAATAGAGGTATTCATGTAGCAATTCATTGTTTGTGAGAGCAGCTGTTACTAACTGGGGAAAGGTTAGGGTATTATTCTTAAGTAATAATGAGAATTGGTATCCACCTGTGTGAGGGAGCGAAATGGGAGTTTGTGCTTACATCCTTGGTTTTGTGAATAAACTGATGCTAAGGAAAGACATACTCCAGATTCCTCTTTCACTCAGCGAATGAGCAATGGGCTGTAACATAGTGTGTTGGTAAACAATGATCTGGTCAATTGTGGCCAAGGGTGCAAAGATGGCAAGGAGGGATAGTGCACCATAGCTACAGTCAAAGCAAATAATGCTGCAACTGGGATTAGATTTGGGAAGGTACCAGTGTGTGAGGAAAGGAACCCATTCATAACATTGACTAGAATGGGCCAGAAAAGGAATCTCATCCGGCACTGACCACCACTTTCAGAAGAGGAGACAGGGAAAAAATGGGAATAAATGCATTGAGTTTCAATTGTTTTCCCACTAAGGTTGCAGTATAGTGTACAATACAATAGGAAATGTGGCTGAATATAATATCAGAGTTAATATCGTTACATTATGAGAATGTATTCTGTGCGATGGAGGTTAACCCATGGTTGAGGTTAGATTATTAGGATTCCACAGGGAAATTCTAAGTAAGCAGGAGGTGTCAGGTAAATGCAATTTATTGTCTAAGAATTATAGTTAGTTTAGAACTAACATGTCTACCTTTTGGTTATTAGTCTTCTGTTAAGGTTTGATGTTTATAACTGTGCAATCTTGTATATAAATGGCACTGACATTCTAGTCGGAATGGAATGTTTGTGGTTTGACATTGACATCAACTGCTGTAGTTGCGTAACACACAAAGAGCACATGACGATAATCTCAGGATTGAAAGATTTAGAGCATTGTCCATCGAGAAGTCCATTGTCCATCAAATAAAAACTGGGTCACTTTCTGTACTTCTTTGGCATTTGGTGCTGAGAACTTGCCTGGATTGGTTGGTATTGCACAGACCGAGAGGGTATCCTATTACAGGAATTGTATAGATGTGTCAGCTTGCTTCTATTTTTGTCCTAAAACCAATAAATTGAATGATCGCAAGTGTCTGAACCTATACAGCTTAGATTAATATACCAAGTTGATATAACAAAGGGAAGGTATATTAGTGCTGGGGAATGGACTGTGGAAAAGCAATGAGCCCTAGTCCCTGTTGCAACAGTGTGTGGAGCTTCTGTTTCCCAGACTGTGTGCTTGTGATCTTTTGGAGTGAGATTTATTCAACGTTACGAGCAGTTTCTTTGCCATGAGGCCATGTTCACCACTAATCGAATAAAGAAAGAAAAGGACATTTTGCAGGCAGTGGACAGTTTAGACTTTCAGCCTCTCATTCCAAGATGGACTCAACCCCAGGTCCGTCTGTTGAAAGATTTGCATCTAGCCCACTGTGCCAGCAAGCCTCAGGAAAGGTTTGTCGTATTTTACCAAGTTATAACACAGGAAAGTTTTTGACCTACCCGGGCTTTGATGATGGTGGGTCGAGGATCAAGGATTCCTTGCATTTTCCTCAGCGCAGGGATTACAAAGAGATTGCAGGTAACAACTGCTGACACCGGATTTCCTGGAGGGAAATCAGATTGGCATGAAATAACAGCAGCAGATTACAAAGAATTAACTGTGGCATGCAAAAAGAACCATGCCTGGAACCAAGCAGGCTACTGCTCCAACTCCAAAAACCAATTGAAGACACAGTTGGCGAACTAATCATCTCTGCTCTTTACTTCCAGGTATTTTCTGATGGTTAGCCTGTTTTTTTTTTGTTGTTGTTGTGATGACTGCAGCGGAAACACTTGCTACAGTGCCATCTGTACTGACCCATTATTCATGGCAGAGCTTCCATTAGTGGTTGTGTAGCAACAGGAGCAGACATCATTGAGACAATGCAGCATGGTGCTGTGAACCTTCCACTGCAGACTGCAGAAGGTGGCTTCCTAATTTAATTTTACTTTTGCCCGCGCTGAGAGGGTCAGCTCAGAGCAGTTTATCTACTGAGCTGGCATTGCCTGAAGTTCAGAGCACGGGTGGACTTGGGAGTTAATTCAAGAGCTCCTGCTTGGATCCAAAGAAAACTTCAATTGGGTTCAAAACTGCCTCCACCATTTCCGTTTACCTCAACTCAGTGAGATAGAAGCAAAAACAAAAACAGGAAGGTTGAGTGAATACATTGCGCCTGACAACTGCAAGGCACTTCATTACAAATGATGATACATTGCAGCAGCTGTCTGATGTGTAACTGGTTACACAAAGTCGATATAATTAATACAACCAAAAGAAATCCTTGGGCATCACACAAACAATAGAATGGCCAAGATTTCACTTTCATAAATAATAAAACCGATTACTGTGAATCCATCACAGTGGGAATGAGGTATGAAGGGTGTTTTTGCAAATGAAATTGGACTAATTTTGCTTTCTATTCAAATTATCATTCAAGCTTCAGCACTACCCACACTGAAGTTCACAACATCAAAAGCATTCACTGAACAACACAGGCCTTTATATACTAAATATTACACAAAGGTTTTAACGATAGGACATGCATGCTTCAGAACTGTTACTTGTCTAGAAGTGTTTTTTAACTCTCCAAGATTTACATAATTCACGCTAAAACGGAAAATGCTTTTAGTGTAGAACAAAACATTATACCAGTACACATTTCACTGGTCAAGCAAATCACGTGAATTATGAGGAATTACAGGCTGAGCTCATTGTAAAAAGACTGTTTCAGAAAACATTATTTGATAGAATTATCAAACTGAATTTGCTTGTAGTCATATTTGAAATTATTTTATTTTGAGAAATTACTCCATTCTGAAGAGTTATAACCTGCTAATGTTGATAGTGCCAATTTTATTTGACCGGTGTGATGAAATTATGAGCTGAGAGCACGAAAGGTTGCATTTTCCTGCCCTCTTTGGTTGGTCTTCAATGCACCAACATTGAACATTCACTTAAGAGTTCTGTTCACACAACAATTGCTTTTCTGTTATAAAATTATACTTTGTCTCCAGACAAGTAAGTGAAGATAGTGGGAATAGTAACAAATGCAGTTGTGCAATATTGGCAAGTGATCCACGAACATTAGAATATATTTTTAAAATGTAATTTCCCCACATTTCTCAACTAAAATCACCCACTAATTTCTTTGACTTTAGTCTTCCTCTGCTTTCTTCAAAAATGTCCTTGCCCTTTTCCTGATCTACACGCCTTGTCCCTGGTTTACCGGGCTAGCTCCAAGGGAATAATTCTAATCCCCAACAACAGGTAGGTTGGGTGCGAGTGAGAAGTAAAAATGTCATAAAATTCACGAACTTGATTGCAACTCATTCATTTTGAACTGAGGCGGGTGGGATGGAGGGGCCAATAGAAGTGGCAGGTAGGCTAATAAAATCTTTGAAGGAATTGTGCGTTCCCATTTTTACAGTTTTTCTTTTAATTCTGTGCTCATTTCATCTCGGATTTTCAGGCTTGCAAAATGCAGCAGGCAAAAGGAGATGAGAATTAAGTTTTATATGATGTCTCTTTACAGCACTGCTTGTGGACCAGGAGGTGTTTCCTTCAAGATCAAACAACTTACCTGCTTCCCTCCCTACGATGAGATGATCCCCACCTCCAGAATCTCCGATTCCTCCCAATCTTCTTCTCCCACCCTCATCCTCTTTCCTCCCCCCCCCCCCCCCCCCCCCCCCACCACCCCCCCTCCACCCCACAATCTCCCCCACACCACAATTAGCCCGCCCCATTATCTCCTTTCTACTCCCTGGTTTTGGACTTGTGCCACAAGCTTTCCTACTCTACAGGACCTCTGTGAACCTGTACATCCAAGTTTCATGTCCACACCCCTCCCAGCAAATATTGGGGCTGTCAAGTCTCTGCCAACATTGTTTTATAATCAGGCGCTAAGTGGTGTGGATGATAATTGTGGCCTGCTATTAACAGCACTGTGGGTGTACCTACACCACATGAACTACAGCAGTCCAAGAAGGCAGCTCACCAGTACCTTCTTGAGTTACCAATAGCACTCAAATCACATCAGATCATTTTTTAAAAACCTGACACTTCTCCCATAACCACTGGAAATGGCTAAGCCTCCAATTGGTGTCCCTCACTGATGCTGTAAACCAAGAATAATACTTCTTCTTCATATGAGTTAACAATTACTGGTTCATCATAATGAAGTTTTTAAAGCTTTTAATTTCACTTAATTCATCTGCAGAACAAAACTTAGCTGAAAGTGAGATTCTATTATTATTTAAAAAAAAGGATCATTACATTTTGTTCATTATATCTTTCCAACATATATATTTTTGAAATTTGAGATGCGACAATCTTGAACCCATCACAAAACCGACCCACATGTTTGCTTGGAGTGCAAAAGGCACTGTGAGTGTGCTTTTTTCTTGTCTAGAGGCAAAATTGTGTGCCCGATGGCCTACTCCATGTTCCAAGAATACAATCCTTTCTGCACTGAAGTTCAAATGCAGATCTCACCACCATCTGTCCAGCCAGAGCTCCAGAGAGTTTCACAGGCAAAGGTGATGTGCCATGCAAACTTTAAAAAATTGTTACAGAATTCTGAGCTTCATTAATGCGTACTCTTACATAAATGTTATTTTGTTCCTGTTATAATTTTGCAGATGGTTTGGTTCCAGGTTTTTACTGCAGGAATTGGGCTCTTGCTCACATAAGCCACCTCCATCTCATCCAGTAGTCGACACTGACCTCAGGAACAAGAGGAAGGACCTTTCTGCATCTAATACCAGAGATGCATTGGGCTGCATCTTGCTGGAGAGAGGCATCTCTTGGCATACCCAGTCAGCTGCATTTTTCTCCAAAACATTCAGTTTAAAAATGCTTTGTGCTATAACGTGCTAGGATTGAGGGTTTATAAAGGTGCAGCGAGGTCTATGGGACATATCAATGAGGAGTAAGATCAGCAGTCTATCGCCTTAATCAGTGAAATTCAAGGATCGAAAGAGAACCAAAAGACTGAGGTTGAATTAGAGATAAATTAGGTACAGAAAAAGAAATAGAGAGTGACAGATAGATTAGATTGAGAAGAAGAGACAGAAAGGGAAATTAAGAAAAAAAAAAAAATGTAAAATTTGACACTTAAAATTTTCAAGAACAATTTACCATCTAAGCTTTGAAACTCCACAGTTCATTTTCTAGGCCAGAGAGGTTGAGCGGTACTTTATTAACAATGTCACAGTTGAATATGTACTTACGTTATTAATTACTACACAGTTTTCAATGATGAGGTTAATGCATAATTTATGTGTGAAATTGTCAAGTTCTTAAAAATAACGGAAAGGCTTAGGACAAGATGCTGTTGGTGTGAAACAAGTGGTATAGAGTTTTAATTGACCAGCGGATTCTGGAGACTCTTAATCCTCTGAACTTACTGGCTGAGTTAGCAAATAATAACTATATTGTTTGCACACCGTTATTTATTCAGCAAGAATCTAACCCAATACTTCATCATTGGACAGATAAAAGGCATGTAAAATACTCATACTGGGGGAATTTTCAAACATATAGTATGGCAGTACATACAGATACTTCACCGAGTTATTAAGATTTTACCAAGATTTTTCTATCAGTATGGTGTCCTGGAGACAAGTTGCCATATCAACCCCAAAATACGGAAGAAACAATTGCTGTGTGAAAGAGGCTATATTCTGGATTCATCAGGCTTGCTTGAAAGAATTGCAAAATGTCAATTACTTTCCATTCGCACATATCAACTCAAAGTTTGGCACTTCCACCAATCAAAATGTTGTGATACAATGTCTTGTCCTACAAGGGTTTCAGTCATTCAGAAATTAGGCCCATTTTTTTTATCAGGCCACCTTCCAGAGTCACAGCACTTTCCCATTATACATTTTTATTTCTTGCAAACGCTGAACGTTTATTTCCACAGACTAATAAAATACAAACTCAATGATGGGCACACAGCTCAATTATCATTGTAGGCTCCTTGCATTTTGTAGTTAGCAATGTTAAATGTTAGAAAACATGGGAGAAACTAAATAACAGCCTGACCAAATCTGACAACAGGGACCAGTGTTTGAAACTCAGAAGTTGCCCTGTAATTCCAATGCACCATAATATTTGTCGATGGGGTCTGGTTGATAGTGAATGTTTACACGTGCACATTTCAAGTTACAGTTGACACTCATTCCAATTTTCAGTCAGGAAAAAAAATCTCAGCTACATCCCAACTTTTTAAAAGTAGAAAGGTACAATTTGCCATATTTACTTGTTTCAATAGCCTCTTTTTGACCTCCAATGCCACAAACACCAATCACCTACAGACAGGTTAGACAGATGCTCAATTTTGTGGCCTTCCTCACTGCTATTTTCGACTGCTCTCCTTGGTTTGGGAAGAGTCAAAGGGTGACTTGCCCAAACAATTTTTCTTCTTTCCCTCTGAAAAAATGTCTGCACTCCACTTAGAGCATCTTGCCCGAGACTGATCGAGATGAGCAATTCAACATCTGGCAACAACCATCAAACTACTTCCGTCTTTTCTTTTGCTTACTCATGCCATGATACACAGACGGACTGGCAAGGGATATGGAAGGACCAAATTAATTAGCTTGTCAATCATAAATGTCTGTTGAAACTGTTTTAGCAAATAACAGCGACCAAATAAAATTCTATTCCTGGAATTCCTGACATTTGAAAAATATTCCCATACTGCACAGCAGTACAGCTATGATACCTTTTCCACACTATGTTAGTTAAGGAGGAAGACTACTGTAGGAAATAATTACATTGGGTTCTTGCTACAGATTTGAAAAATCTGAAATACAAGTGCGAGGTTGACAGAAGGCTGTTAGACAATCCCTGGAAATATTTTCACTTATCATGCTGCAACTCGTGACTGCCCCAGTGGCACTGTGCATTCACATATTGATACCCTATACCGCAGAATGGCTGGAGTCAGGCTTGCAGCTCAGATTCTGTGCACCTGCTGAATTTGCAGGCCCAGGTGCACAATGGCAGAGTGGTTAGCATTGCTGCCTCACAGTGCCAGGGTTCAATTCCGACCTCGGGTGACAGTCTGTGTGGAGTTTGCACATTCTCCCCGTGTCTGTGTGGGTTTCCTCCGGGCACTCCCGGGTTTCACTCCCAAGGGAGGGTTAGAAATTTAATGCAGATGTCAATTCACACTTCTTTTGCGCTGACTGACTCGCTCAAAGCGAAATTGGCAGAGGTTTATGTTGCACAGCATCAGGCAACCTGGGTCTCAGGGAGATGGTTAAAAGAGGAATAACTGGGAAAGCTGGGCTGAGAAAGAGATCTTGGAATACGAAACACTACCATTTATCTGCTTATTGGTATAAGCACATGAAGTACTGGCTATAATATATACTGAATAGTTTATTTAGTGGTAATTCATTGCCACAAAAAAAAGTTTGTGATACTGTAATACCCATCATGTGATGCCATATACCTTCAGATCCTACGTCACCATCAGCCTCTACCGCGCCCGCTGCAATAACGGTAAAAAAAAGTTAAAAACGAATGTTATTTTCAAATAAACTATTCAATATATATTACAATCAATCAACAAATAGCTTGCGGTGACTTTTAAGGCTTCAATTCAAAATCAGGGGCTCTGCTGATGCTCTTCAACCACTCCAGCTCACGTTTTGCGACTCATGGCATCAGTTCTGCTCAACTGAATTGCAGCCTTGTAATTCAATGCCAGCTATACATCATCCCATATACAAGAGTACATTAATACGTCGTGATCCTTTTTCCCAACGATTCCAGTGCCAAAGTATTACTATTTTTTACTTATCGCATCATTATGCAGCAAATAAAATTTCGCATTAAAATTTGTTTGAACCCATTTGCTTTCTGTACAATTTAGTTGCCTATTTTCTAGAAAAACCTGAATCAATGCTAAATGCTCAGCGCTACATCTCCATTGTGCATGTACAAATATGCTTGACATGTGGTTGACAAAGTTTGAAACAGCAACTGGGTTAAGACTGATTTCATTTCCAAGTGAAGAAGCCAAACTAGAAACTAAGAAGATTTTGCTAGACTTTAGGGCATGTCACAGAAGGAGCTGTACTTAAAAGATGAAATAGAAATCAAAAGCAAAACTGTCAGTTAGTTTGATGATGAACACTGCATAAAATAACACTACTTGAAGAATGGTGAGTCATTACAATGATATGACACAATTATGTTTTTAAGGCACAAATCATGCCATCGTGATATGAATTCAGCTGAACATTTATTAACCGGTGAAATACAAATTGGTGGATCATCAAGGATGGATACAATGAGTTTGTATTATGTTATCCATGTACTATATTGCTAAATAGAAATGAGATCTTTTCAGGGGAAGGGCGTGCCATTTCACTTCAGGGCCCATTAGCTGGTACAGATCCAAAACACCAGCACAGTGTAGGAATCTCAAGCATGCAATCATTAACCAACCAACAAAATTTCAAGCTAATAACTCAGATCATCCTATACCCTATACAAATAGAATTTAAACCACAGCCTTTAAATAAGATTACAATTCATTTCACCATGTCGGACTGAGTACACAGATTAACAGGGTCTAAACTTCTAAAGCTGTCGTACGGAAAAAAAAGTCATATTTCCAATTGAACTGAAGCTTATTTAATAGATAATCTATACAAAGTGTAATATCCGTTGAAATAAATTAACCGTCCAAAAGTGATCTGCGGAATTGGAACACCCACATGGTTGCAAAATATTACACAAAACTGTCCATAAATTTATAGTGTACCATATTAACATGTCTTACCTGGGACAGAACAGCTAACAGCAATTTTAAACTGGTCACAATTCTAAATTACACGATATTCTGCCAAGAGATTAGCAGGTCTGTTACCTGGCAGCGCAAAGATAATTTTTCTGATGCCATCGATGTCCAATGTTGCAAAGGTTGTTGGGAGGCTGTGGAAGGAAGGATGGACGTTTAATATCTTGCTTTGACTAAAATATTTTCATTACTTTTAAAGTGTTTCAAGTGTTTGAAGTAAAATGCAATTCCACCAAAGGTCGGTTTTGTCATTAACTTATGGCTGATCTGTATCTTAATCCTTTCTACATGCATAATGTTATGATCCTGTTAGGAACCGTTGATGTTTAAATAAGAGATTGAACACCCTGTAATGAACTGACAGAACTATGCCTCAAGATTTCACGTTTTTAATTAAAAGCAAACCTGATTGCATAAACTAAAATAATTTATTTATATTTCTAATGGATGTAATTGCCCTTTCTCCAGACTCTATGCAACCATTACAATCTTAGAGATGGATCATTCATTTTTCACGTTTTTCACTATCAACCCCGATCTTGCAAACACAGGGCACCTTTTAAGTAGAATAAACCTTAACTTGTTTGAGTTGTATTTATATCAGAGTTGTTTTTAATCAGCTTTTCAACCACATGCCACCATTTACTCCAGTAAAAACAGTTTTTACTTCCCAAAACTAAAAGTTATACTTCCGGGCAACTACTTTCGTTGGAAATATAAATTCATTATGTGGGGTACTGAATGAAAGAGTTGTGTTGAAGGTAAAATTATTTTTTTGCATTTGACTGAATCAGTCCAATGCATGCCATGTTGCTATGTGTGGGGATTGATTTCAATTCCAACTGTGATTCTATTGTGCTTAGAGGGGGCTGCAGTGCAAAGAGTGGTTGTTTGGCAATTGGGGCTTATTAGACAGAGAAGCTTTTAAGTTTTAGTGTAGCTAATTTGATTGCAGTTGGAGATAGATAGTGAAAGATATGGCAGCTCTCACACCTCTGCTTGAAGTGGTTGGTTTTAGAAGGCCATCTCTCTCAAGCAAATCCATACTATGGACTAATGGTTAAGTAAAACAGGTGCCAGAAATCTAAAGTCCAGCTAGTTAAGGAAACTAGACAAATGAAGAAATTTCCAAGAAATCTGGAGTTAACGGAGGGCACTGGGAACCAGAACAGATTACTGTTCAGTAAAGTCACAGAGCTGAAAAGGCATTAGATTATGAGAGGCAAGAACAATAGCTGCAGTAGTGCTAAGGTTTGTGAGAAATTACTAGTTTGGGAGATATTGTTTGAAATAATTGTGGAAATCGGTGGCTGGACTTTGGAGTTTGCGTAAAGCCTTTAAGACAAAGAAAACCTGAAAGGAGAGGTACAAAACCTGAAAGCGAAACCTTGATGGAAGCAGTGGCGCAAAAGCAGAATTTAAAAGACAATTTGAAAGTCCGAATTTTGAAAGCAAGAATTCAATGAGGCAAAGTGGCACAAGGCAAAATAATCATCTGGGTGAAGTTTGAGGAGAAATCCACACTCACTTGGGTTCAGAGAGGAGTGTTTCTTACCACAGTCATCATGTGTGCTTAAAAGGGACTTTGTATGTTAATGAGATCATAACAAAAGCAAAATCCACTGTAATTATGCCAACATTACCTGCGGTTTGTGGTAGGGGTTTCCAACATAAGTGAGTGTTCTGGTTTTGAGCTAATGTATGTGACAACCTAACTCCTTAGATGCTACATATTGGTGCAAATAGCAAATTAAAGTCAGTTTCAATTCATTGGTGACACTTTCGCTTTGGAGCCAGAGGGCTATGGATCAAAGCCTCAGCCCAGAACTTGAGCACGGAATCTAGAATGGGGCTTTAGTACTACAGAGGGAATAGCACTGTTTTTTATTAGAGCATTAAACCATGGTCCAGTTAGCCTACTCAGTTGTATATAAAGGATCCCTTGGCATTAATGCAGAGGAGTTTTCCTGTTGCATTAGTATATCACTTGTACCATTTTTTCTTGTTAATTTCTCCTGTCTTCCACCCTATTACATACCTTCCATTTTATTCTTCTCCACAACACGCCCCCCCCCCCCCCGCTTATATGCTTAAAACCTGTTATTTCGCTAACTTTTTGAAGTTCTGATTCAAGATCATCAAAGCAATAACTCTGTATCTCTCTCTACATACGCTACCTGACCTGCCGAATATCGACAGTATTTTTGTTTTTTACTTCAGTTTGCCTCCTGTTTTCTCAATACTTATCCCTCAACTACCACCATAAACAGAATAACTGTTCAGTTACAAAAGCAAAATACTGTGGATGCTGAAAATGTGAAATAAAAACATAAAATGCTGGAAATATTCTGAGGAAGGCCCATTGACCTGAAACATTGGGTGGAATCTTGTGCAGGCGATGAGGGTCTTGGACTGGTGAGACTCCAAGCGATGTCTCTTTTCAGAAAGGCATGCGCATCTTTTGTCACCCAGGGACTTAGCAGGCCAACAGTGGGCATTCACCAAAGGCCCCTATGGGCAAGAGTCCTGACTGAGGGTTCAAAAGCAGAAGGACCCCATTCTCATCCATTTTAAATGAATCAATTTGATTCATGACTCTTGCTTTCTGCCACTTCAGATTGATCCTTTATCTGCTCCAGGCCTGAGTCTCAGATTACTTTTTTCCAGTGTCTCATCTGTTCACTGATTCAAATAGCCTTCCAAGCTGACTCAGGCCTTCGCATCTCAACAATGACTCCAGAACTGTGCTGTGCATTGCAACAAACCAATACCCGAATGGGGTACTTAACTGTATTTCAATCAATAATGACATAAAATTGTACATTTTACAAGATACTGTGATAACACCTGCTCAATAAAATGAAACCAGAATTGCAGTTTTTTTGAGGATCAACTTATATAGTGACCACCACTAACTTCTATTCACTTTTAGATTTTTTCATAATGTAGTTTTGTAAGCAAAGATACGAGGTGAGCTGTAAACTCTCAGGAAAAAGTCAGGTATCTCTTCATATAACGAATAATTTTTATTTGTTAATCATCTCTCTGGGGCAGAAAAGCTAATCTGTCAATTATAAGATCAGGGCCGGGATTCCCCCCTACCTGACGGGGCGGGGGGGTGGTCCCGGCGGGACAGAGTGGCGTGAACCACTCCGGCGTCGGGCCTCCCCAAAGGTGCGGACCTTTAGGGTCTAGGCCCGCGGCGGAGTGGTTCCCGCTCCGCCGGCCGGCGTGAACGGCCTTTGGCGCCCCGCCAGCTGGGGCCAAAAGGCCTTCGCCGGCCGATGGAAGTCCGCGCACGAGCCGGAGCGTCAGCGGCTGCTGACGTCATACTGGCGCATGCGCAGGGGAGGGGGTCTCTTCCGTCCCCGCCATCGTGAAGGCCATGGCGGGGGTGGAAGAAAAAGAGTGCCCCCATGGCACAGGCTCACCCGCCGATCGGTGGGCCCCGATCGTGGGCTACGCCACAGTGGGGGCACCCCCCGGGGTCAGATCACCCCGCGCCCCCCCCAGGATCCCGCTCAAGCCACCAATCCCGCCGGTACCAGAGGTGGTTTAAACCACTCCGGCGGGAAAGGCCCGTCAGCAGCGGGCCACCTGATCGCTGACGATCTTTTACTTTATATGAAGGACCTGGGGCAGAATTCTCCGACCTCCCACAGGGTCGGGGAATCGCCCGGGGCCTTCGTAAATCCCGCCCTCGCTGTGGCCGGAATTCTCCGCCACCCGGGAATCGGCGGGGGCAGGAATCGTGCTCCGCCGGTTGGCGGGCCCCCGCTCCGGTCGGCTGGCCACCCGCGGCGATTCTCCGGCCCGCGATGGGCCGAAGTCCCGCCGCTGTCAGGCCTCTCCCGCTGACGTTGTTTAATCCACCTCTGGTGCCGGCGGGAGCTGGCGGCGCGAGCGGCCCCGGGATCCGGGGGGGGGGGGGGCGCGGGGCGATCGGACCCCGGGGGGTGCCCCCACAGTGGCCAGGCCCGGGATGGGGGCCCACCAATCGGCGAGCGGGCCTGTGCCGTGGGGGCACTCTTTTTCTTCCGCCGCCGCCACGGCCTCCACCCTGGCGGAGGCGGAAGAGACCCCCTCCACCGCGCTTGCACCGGTTGTGACGTCAGCGGCCGCTGACGCTCCGGCGCATGCGCGGACTCACGCCGACCGGCGAAGGCCTTTCAGCCAACCCCGACGCTGGTCGGCGTGGCTCCAAAGCCCGTTGGCGCCAGTCGGTGGAGCTTTGGGGAGGCCCGACGCCGGAGTGGTTGGCGCCACTCCGCTACGCCAGGACCCCCCGCCCCACTGGGTAGGGGGGAATACCGCCCCTGGTCCCCACCACGGACAATATGATGGCACTGCTGAGGTGCATTGGTTCTTTTTCAGGATACAAACTAAACTTGAAAAAAAGTGAGTCATTTCCAGTAAACTCTCTGGGGAGGGAGTTAATCTCGGGGTGCTACCTTTTCGTATGGCTGGTTCCAGCTTTAGGTATCTGGGGGTCCAAAAAGCCCGGGATTGGGCCTGCCACGGCAAATTGAATTATGTGGGCTTATGTGGATCTGCAAAGGTGGGTTAATCTTCCCCGTCTTAAACAGGCAGAGTCCAGTCAACGAATTTGAACATTTTGCCAATATTTTTGTTTTTGTTCCAGCGTTTGCTGGATTTCCTCCTTCAATCCTTTTTTGGGGGAGTCGCAAAGTTGATTACATCCATTATATGGCTGTAAAGATTCATCCTTCAAACGGATAGACATTCAGGGGGTTTGGTGATATTTTACTACTGGGCAGCTAATGCAGAGAAGGCGTTGGTTTGGTGTTGTGACTCGGGAGCCATGTGGGTCCAGATGGAATCAAAGTCATGTAGAGGGTCTGGTTGAGGGAATTTGTGATGTTCTCTCTCCCGTTCTCACCGACAAAGTCTTCTACAAATCCAGTGGTAGCCCCCACTATGAAGATATGAAGACAATTCCGACAGCATTTGTTGAAGCTGGCTCCCATCTGTGCTAACCATTTGTTTGAACGTGCGAGACAGGATGCCACTTTTGGGGGGTTGAAGGGGAAAGGGCTGGAGAGAATGAGGGATCTGTTCTTGGAAGGGCGGTTTGCCAGTCTAGAGGAATTGCTGGAAGTTTGGGCTCTCGCGTTCGGATTTGCGAAACGGATTTTCCCGACATTCCTCGTGGCTCCACCAACCTCTCTAATGGAGAGGGCTCCCTTGCTTGCAGAACTGGAGCGAGGGAGCACTTCCGGTATTTATGTCAGAGGATTTGGTGTCAGTGGAGGGGTTGGGCTAAGGCTCGGTATGAGGAGGAATTAGGGCCTATGTTAGATTACGAGGTGTGGAGTGAGGCCCTGCGCAGGGTGAACTCCATGTCCTCGTGTGTGAGGCTTGGTTTAATCCAAGTCAAAGTAGTTTGATGGGTGCACCTGACTAAGCCCACATTGACTCTTTGCAGGGGTGGATGACATTGCGAGCCCTGCTCAAGAGGTCCAGCTAACCACATGCACATGTTCTGGTCTTGCCTCAAGCTTGTGAGTTTCTGGGTCTCCTTCTTTGGCACCATGTTAGAGATTTTGAAGATTGAGCTGGAGCACTGTCCCTTAGTGGCCATATTTGGGGTGTCAGACTCACCAGACCTGCAGAGGTGTGCACGGGCCAATGTCCTGGCCTTCACCTCACTGATTGCCTGGAGAAGAGTACTGTCGGGGTGGAGGCCTGCATCTCCACCCAGTGCCTCAGTGTGGCTGGGAGATCTGATGGAGTTCTATACCTCGAGAGTGTCAAGTACACTATAAGGGGAGCAATTGAGGGGTTTTACTGAAGATGGCAGCCGTCTATTGTCTATTTCAAGCAATTGGTCACCGTTAGTTGCTGGTGGGAGGGGGGGATGAGGCGGAGAGGGAGAGGGAAAGGATGGAGGGGTTGGGTTGCATGAGGGGTTTGTTTATGTTCTTGGGGGTTTTATGTGTGTAATTGTGCATTATTCTTTTCTGTTATTTTGCAGTATATAAAGTAAAAAAATTGAATAAAATATTTTAAAGAAAGATAAGCGGCTTAGGCTCAAAATCCAAGAGTGATTTCAAAAATGCGATTCTCTCCGCCACAAATGGGATTTGTGATGTTCACCCCCCATCCCCCCGGTGGAGTAGTGCGAAACACACCGCGGGAGCCCGGGAACGTAATTCTAACATTTTAATACATTAGCATGTGATAGGGTAAGCGAGCACTCTCGCCAGACCCCCCCCCCCCCATGGAATATTAACTGGCTAGGGCGGGATGTGATGCTGCCGTCAGTTACAATAGGTTAACCTTACCTGAGGGGATATCAGAGGTGAGCGCTTAGACAACCATGATTCACTGCTCATGGTACACTGGAGAGGACGTGGGGACACAGATAAGTTCAACTTGGGGCCGGGCTGGGAGTCAGTCACTCAGTTTCGGGGGAAGGGCTCGCTAGCGGGCCTTACCTTCCATTTACTTTGACCGCCCCTTGCTGTTAGGGGGTTTGGAGGCTGGCACGCAGTGCTTCCTTTGTCCTCCTTGCTGGGCTTGTGCTCAAATCGCTGCTGAGGGAGCAAAGTGGGTGAGAGAAGGTGAATACGGAGTGTCAGCGCTCGGGGCGATTGAGGTTTCTGGGTGGGGTACCACGAGAGGTCAGGCTGTAAGGGCAGAGTGAAGTGCTCAGGAATGGGTTGCATCCTTACCTCATGAGGAATGATGAACCTCTGACTTGGGGAAGAACTGAACAGCGAGTAGAACCCCACACTCAGGCAGCACTCTGAGGACCGAGGGGTTCACCTCTATTAACTTTCTATTTCACTGGTCATGGGAAGTTTTTCCTGTCAGCAATTAGAGTGTAGGGTTGTGAAATCCGTGAGAATGAGGGTGCCCTGAAGTTATGTACTTGTCATGCTAATTGCAGGCTTCACTCTAATCAACTGAGCCCTGGCTGCCACAAGAGGCAGTCTTCTGCCTGATATGCTAGTGATCACTTCATTGACAAGTCATTTTGCAAATGAAATCTGAAGAGCTAAAGTTCACTGCCACTGAAAGGAGTCCCTGGGCGACTGGGAGAGTCGTCCAACCCAACTGTCTGCCCTTTTTCCGCGGCTATATTTGTGGCCGGGTGTCCTTGGAGAGGGAGTGTGCAATGTTCATGGGCACCATCAAGACCGTCCACACCCGGTGGGCACCATAGGGTCTGGGGTGCTTTATCAACCCTTTTAATCACATTTCATTCTGATGTTTCATTTGCTATTTGTTTTTCTTTAAGGCGGCATCCCTTTAAGGAGCTGCCCCTTTTAATTTGTCCCTCGCTTTATTAAATTTAGTTTATCTGGTTTGATTAAAATAGCCCAAGAATTGAACTCCAATTCTCATACGAGATTTTACATCACACGGGATACATTGATGTGTACCCCAATGTAAGGCTTCATGGTGAAGTCCATCATCATTCACCCCATTCCAGGTCATGATGGGAGAGTCTTTGAGGTGCCCCGTAAGGATGCAGACACGGTCCCATGCACCCATTTAACTGCCCTGTCATCAAACGCAAGCTTTGGGAGGGGGCGGGGTTTGGGAAATGTTGGGATACATGTGCCAGTGAGACTCTTGAGGGTCCAGCCTTGCATATCCCCACAGCCCTACCTAATCCTGGTAGGGCTGTGGGGATATACCAGTGTGGGAGCGGAGGGTATAAGGCTCAGTGGAAAGGCTCTCACTACAGGGGAAGCACATGGGTGGAGGGATGAGGGTCAGGGCTTTCTCAAGAAACCTTACCGCTCACCTTGGTGTTCATGATTCTGGAGAATCATGGAGCCTGTCGAGTTGGTGCTTCTACTACTTGTGAGAGAGCAGCAGCCGAGACAGAGATGTGCCGTTGCAGGCAGCCAGAACCAGCACCTTGCGGAGGAGGACGATGCTGGACCCATAGCAGTTCCAGAAGCAGCGCCACAGAGGGAACAGCCGAGTTTGATACAGTACAGTCAAAGGGTCTTCTGAAGCTGGACATCCTATAACAGATATTGGAGCCATGGTGCCGGAGAAGACTGCACCTGTCCCACGAATCACTTTTGCCAACTCCTGCAAGAACTGGCACCACATGGAATGGGAGGACACCCACTGCTTGTGGCTCTTAAAGGCACTGCTTCTCTGAACTTGTAAACAAGCAGCTCGTTTCAGGGCAGATCGATTATCTGTGTGCCATTTCCACAGGGCATCTGTGTGGCATTTCCCAGTCAGCCGCACATAAATGCATTAGGGAAGTTACAGATGCCCTTTATGCGAGGGCCCACATGTATATAAACTTAGATCGGGACCAGGAGAGACAAGATACCACAGCCATGGGCTTCGCCCACTTAGCTGCCATGCCCGGGAGTGCAGGGGTGATAGACTGCACCCACGTGGCCCTACAGTCTCCATACCACCCTGTGGTGCCATTTATCAACCGCAAGGGATTCCACTCCCTCAACATTCAGATCATCTCTGATCACAGAATGCGAATCATACAGGTGTGTGCCCATTTCCGGGAAACGTCCATGAGTTATATCTTTGGGCCCTCACAGATCCCAGACATTTTTCAGGGAAAGCAGCATCTGGAGGGATGGCTTCTTGGAGACAAGGGGTACCCAAGAAGGAGGTGGCTGTTGACGCCAGTGTGGAGGCCACAAACTGATGTGGAGACCCGCTACAATGAGGCTCATTCATCAAGGCGCGTGCTGGTCGAGTAGGCGATTGGACAGCTGGAGATGTGATTCTCGTGCCTGGACCAGTCAGGGGGTGTACTGCAGTACAGCCCCCAGAGAGTGTTCCCCATAATAGTGGGCACCTGGACCAGGAGAAGTGCCACATCTCCTTGGATGAGGTTGAGGAAGGATAGTGAGGGACAACCCATGGAGGGGGGAGGAGGAAAGGTCCAGGCCATGGTCAGGGCCCACATGGGCTATTGGGCTAGGGATATCCTCATAGCCTCTCAGTTTGGGGACACTCAGGGCTAGGGGGTGATAGATCTCCTACCATGAAGACTGTTATCTCATCGTTAGTGTGGTGCCAGTGGTAGGTTTCTGTGATGGTGCCCGATTCCATGGACTGGGCCCTAAAGCATTGGCCGCGCTCTGTAGGAGAATGATGATGATTTGCATTGAGGACAGAGATTTTCTCTTCCTCAATGAGATGACTGACTCCTGCCTGACAGAGAGCTGAACATGTTCTGTCGTTGAATGGGCTTATCAGGGAGTTCAGAGGCGCAGGATGAGCTCTCATCTGCTACAGCCCCCTTCAAGGTCAGAGACCTGTTCCTCCAACTAGCCTGAGAGGTGGGTCAGCCTCTCTACACTTTGTTAACCCATGGTCTCCTCATCACTGGGGGGAGGGGGTGGCCAGCAGTAGCGTGTTTTTACTGAGGATCAGTGCGGAGGTGGTCGCGACAAAGGAACATATAGGACATAGAAGCAGAAGTAGCCGATTCAGCCCTTCGAGCCTGCTCTGCTATTCAATCAGATCATGGCTGATCTCTTCCTGGTCTCATATCCACCCTGCATGTTCCCAATATCCCTTTAACCCTGTGACTCTTACACTCACAGGGATGAAGTGCCATGAAATGAGAGTGAGGAGGGTCTGCTGGTGAACAAAGTGATGTTTATTTTCATGTGCTTTTTTATGGTGATAACCTATCTTAATTAGTGCCTATGCTCACCCGTGACCACTAGGTGTCTACAGTTTCCTAGTCTTCCTAACCTCCCACTACATTGAGCTGTTGCCCCAGGATCCACAGTTAAGGTTGAGGCAGTCTGCTGCCTTCCATACCCTGTTGCCTGAGATGACTTTCTTGGGCGTCTCCTGGGGTCCTGGACATTGAGGGTCCAGATGTACCTTCGGGCCGCATGGGTCTTGCAGTGCTCTGCACCTCGGTGTTCGGGGCTGGAGTTGTGTCGCTCACAAGAGGGGGTATCTGATGGACTGGACACCCAAGGGTATCCTGAGTAGAAGGCCCCGGGGAGGGGGGGGGGGGCACTCCTGTCTATACTCTTCCCTTTGGTTGCCTGGGGCCACCTGAGCTTCTCCATGGGTTAGAGGAGCAGCTGGAGTGGGATTGTGAAGCCCCACCTTCCTCTGGCACAGACCTCATGGATTCCCACCAGTGCCTGCATGATGCAGTGGAAGCCCTGTACCATGGAAGTCATGCCTCAGCCATGCAGGTCACAAGCTGAGCCATGGAGCAGAATCCCCCTCCAAGGAGTGCAAGTTTTGCACCAAGATCTCCGCTGCGGATGGCACACTCACAGAGTTGGCCTCATTGCGTTGCATTGACGGCATCATTTCCTCGGTCAGACGGTGAGTGGACTCCTCTGGTGGGCTTTGCAGTCTGAGGATAGATGGTGTCATCCCTTCCTGATTCTCTTGACTGTCATTTAAGCTCCAGCAGCTCTGGAACGACCGGACCCAGGGTCACACCATTGGCCAGTGGCTTAGCAGAGTCCTGGTCTCTGGCATTCCGCCAAGTGTCAAATCCCTGCCCCCACCTGCTGTAGATCTTCAGCTATGAGGATCTCAACAGTGAGTGACCCAGAAGCCTGCCTACTACGTAATCTCACCGAGGTGTGAATATCTGCGTTGGTGAAGAATGCGAGTGACAGCTGTGACGCCTGCTCGATGGTTATGTCCAAAAAGTCACCCTCCGAGCTGTTGTTCCAGGAGAGGGGAGGAAGGTCTGGGCTGCTCGACTAATTGCATTGCAATGGAAGGAAGATGGCAATAGTACATCACGGGAGATAGATGACGCATCATGTTTACTCATGTGAGGTTTGAGGAATGACTGTGTGTCCTTAGGGTTCTCACTTTTGCTTGCTGCCCCCACTTTGCCATCAGCACAGGCGCAGAGTCTTGCGCATCTCCTGCCAGCTCAAGGGCTCCTTCCTCATGGAGGGGGCTGAGAATTCTCGCATGACTCTACCCTCTCATGCCGGTTGTGCTCGAGTTTGTCCTGCGGGGATAACAGATGGGGAGAGTGGAGGCGGAGTCCTGCCAGTTGAAATGGTTGAGGTATGGTATGCATGGAACTGGAGTGGGAGTCAGGATGTGAGGGCCAGAGTTAAGACTGGGGGCGTGTGGGGGGAACACCAAGGGGGTTGAGGGGGGGTGAGGAGGGGGGACAGGGGACCTGGGACAGATGGGGAACCCGTGAGATGGCTGGGTGAGAGGTCACCTTGGAAGTGCGAGGGGTGGATGAGGGGCTGCATTGTGAGGTGGAAGACTGTGTGAAGATGATAATTCATTTTCTTCAGGACTGCTGCTCTGTCCTCTCCTGCAGTGAGGTGCGTGGCGCTGACAAATGCTTCAATAGCCTCCCAGGGGAGGGGGTGGTCACATGGAGTTCGGGGTACGGGACATCCCGCTTCTGTTGCACTCCATCCAAATGTTTGGGCTCCCTCTGACAATCTTGGAGCAGGTTTTCTGGATGGCATCCCTTGGATTGGATGTGGAAAAAGTGCTGGGGAGACATTTATATGGAGCTCCCCAGTGATTGCAGCGATTAGGTTTTCCCAGGGCGAGCTGAGTAGTGGGAGGCTGATTTATGTGGTGAAAAAAACTTGTTTAAGAGGCTCAAAATTCTGTGATAAATCCCATCGACGGCTTTGCACCGCCTTTCTGACCCTTGCCATTTTTTGGTAAGATTCCTGTATGAAGGAGAGCTTTCTAGTATCTGTCTTGAATTTGTTGCTGTTAAATTGCAACTGTGAATTTAAAAAAAAAATCTTTATTGTCACAAGTAATCTTACATTAACACTGCAATGAAGTTACTGTGAAGAGTCCCTAGTCGCCACATTCCGGCACCTGTTCGGGTACACGGATGGAAAATTCACAATGTCCAATTCACCTAATATGCACGTTTTTCAGGACTTGTGGGAGGAAACCGGAGCACCCGGAGGAAACCCACGCAGACACAGGGAGAACGTGCAGTCTCCACACAGACATTCTTTGAATATAATCTCCAAAACTTTCCATACCATTCTTTATCTTGGACATTTAAATACGATCTTTCAGATCTCCCCAAGGTATGAGTCATTCATGTGCCTGGATGAGTGCAGCTGTAACATCACTCAAGAAGCTCAACGCCGTCTAGGACAGAGCTACCTGCTTGATTGGCACCGCATTCATGATATCTTCACTCACTCCGTCAGTGGCTGAAGTGTGTACCATCCACAAGGTGCATTGCAGCAACTAGCTGAGGCTGTGTTGACAGTACCTTCTAAACGCGTGGGTTATACTGCTTACAATGATTCTATGACGTATAAATCTATTATTTGCACAACTGACCAACCAACGATATACAGGTTCAGCATCTTGGCTACTCATGGTCAGCTGTCATATTATATCCACCAACCATGTTTGGAAGTCACAGATCAAATAGAGACAATTATTTTTAGGTAGATGAGTTAAAATGTCCAATAGTCATAACATTTAACAACAATGCAGGAACAGCACACCTTAATGGAACTGAGTATGAAACACAAAAGAGTGGCAATGAGGAGCACCAAACCCAAGGGCAGGATCAGTTGCCAACAGCGAATCTTTAAAAAAAAAAACTTTTCCACCCAAATTAAATACAAAATTGCATGAGGAGGCCTGAGGATAAGCAATCCTAAAAAGCAATGAATAAGAGAATAGAATCTGGAATATGGAAAGTTGATACTCACATAATAAAGTTCTTTTAAAATTAAAATGTATTTTGCGGTAATCAACTGTAATGAGTAGATTCGTTTCACCAAATTAATCATAATGAGCCTCGAGGTCTTTAGCCATACTCCACAAATTGCATGATATATTTATAGGTGTGACCCAGGCAATTCTTGCCAAGAAAATAGCCTTTTGCGGCATTAAAAAAAAGCGAACAATTCATTTGAGATAAGCAGCGTATCAAGATGGTACTTCACAAAGATTTTGGAACGATCCCTCGGAAGTAATGAAGAAGAAAAGGGTCACTCACCCCAAAAAAAAGAGTCGCTTATAAAGACCAGGCCATCCCCCTGTAAAGTTTTGCACATATCCTGCTCCTCATAGTTAAACAATGGATGAAAAATGGAAGCAGAGCTTTAGTTCAATAGATTGTGCTCTTTTACAACATCACGGTGCTGTTAGGGTTGACGTTCCAGGATTGTGACCTAGTGACAGTGAAGGAACAGCGATATATTTCAAGTCAGGATGGTGAGTGGCTTGGAGGAAAACTTGCAGGTGGTGATGTTCCCATGTATTTGCTGCCATTGTCTTTCTTGGAGGTAGCGGTCATTGGTTTGAAAGATGCTGTCGAAAGAGCCTTGGCGAGTTGTTGCAGTGCATCTTGTTGATGATGCAGACTGCTGCCACTGGTGGAGGGAGTGAAGATATGGTGGATGGGTGCCAATCAACCCTTGTCCTGCATGTTGAGCTTCTAGAGTGCTGTTGGATCTGCAGTCATCCAGATAAGTGAAGAAAATTCCATCACTTTCCTGACTCATACCTTGTAAATGTTGGCGAGACTTTGGGGAGATCTCTAAAAGGTGATCTTATTGAAATGTCCAAGATAGTGATATTAGTATGGGATATTTTGTAGCTTATTCTGACAATATAACAAATAATTCCAAGTTTCAATTTAACAGATAGGCAAATTCAGGGGTGATAAAATACTCACCATCACACACACAATGATCAATAAACGGAGTGGACACCAGGGCCCAGATTTTCCAGTCTCCGGATCGCCGTCGACTGGATATACGATCCAAGATACACATTGCAATCCCATGAAATCCTGATACTTGGGCCTCCATGAGAATTTCTCGGGAAGATTCAACTTCCAACAGACAATTCTCCTGCTCCCTGGGGCGCTTGCAAAAGTGTTCGACTCGGAGTTGGAGACTTTGGACAGTTCCGTGGTACTTACTTGAATAGTTAGCCAGGAAATGCCAGACAGAAAAATCCTAGTTGAACTCCTGGGCAACTAAACGTCTGACCCCCAATCACACACTGAACACCCCACCCCCCTCCCCAACTATCCCCCCCCCCCCCCCGCCCCCCGCCACCCGAGTGGCACGGTGGCATAGTGGTTAGCACTGCTGCCTCACAGCTCCAAGGTCCTGTGTTCAATTACAGCCTCGGGTGACTGCGTGGGTTTCCTCCCACAGTCCAAAGATGTGCAGGTTAGGTGGATTGGTTATGATAAAATTCCCCTTAGTGTCCTAAAGGTTGGGTATGGTTACTGGGATAGGGTGAAGGCATGGGCTTAAGTGGGGTGCTCTTTCCAAGGGCTGGTACAGACTCAATGGGCCAAATGGCCTCCTTTTGTACAGTAAATTCTATGATTCTGTGATGATCCCCAATTCCACTTGACCTGATTACAGCCCCCCGAATGGACATGACTACCCTACCTGACCACTCCCCACCTCGACCTGAACTTACTAGCCCCGACCTGACTACTCCATCTGACCGGCTACCCCATCTGACCCAAATAGCCCCCCGACCTCACCAACCTGACACCCTATCACCTATTCACTTACCCCAGACACCCTAACCATTATCCTCAGCCAGCCACCCATCCTGACACCCTACCCTTCACTCATTCATCTACTCACCTATTTACTAGCAATAACACTGGACATTCATAGTTGCCACATGGCAGATAGTGCTGTACAAACGGATGTGTGTCTTGTCTTCCCCACAACGTTACAGTTCTGCGATGGAGTTCTCCTCATTCGGCATTTCTGGAGAAGCCAGGTTCGGAAGACTCAGCAAGAAATGTTGGGTAGCGTTGAGGGGTGTTTGGAGATGGGGGGGGGGGGGGGGGGTGCTGGGAGAGAGAGGGGTTGATGATACTTGTGGAGCAAACTGACCCAACTCAGTCAATTGGGATGATGCAAATTCCAGGAGACTTTTGGCCATTCTGAGAGGGTTGGCAAATCAAATGGCAGTACTTGTCCATAATAACCTTGTGATTCAAAGTCCTATCACTTTGTGACATGACATGTTGAGTACAATGAAGCACTTTGGCAAGAGACCACCTGTACAATTAACAGGAAACTTCAGCGTAATGGTGTTAAAATGTTCAAAATCAATGTTGTGCCATTCTCTCAAGCTACTGCCTGGGGAAGGAGCTATTTCCACAGAGAGAGACAGTGACTTCTTAGGCGGTAAAGTCACAGAGCTGAGAAATACAATTAACTCCCGATACTACAGGTAAAATGCTGTTCTATAACACCATCCTTTTGTCTCTCTTTCATTTTCTATTTCAGTACAAATAAAAAAAAGGTCAGTTCATTCTCAATAATAATTTGCAAATCAAGCCTGTAAATAATATTTAATTTCTGGTCCATTGCTAGATGCAATTTTTCTTTATGACTGGAAATCAATCTGTTGAGATCTCTGACTATAATCATGCTAGAGGTCTCGAATAATTTAAATGTCAATATCACATTATGCTATAAAATTATTGCATTTTTGTGTTTTATCGGCACTTACCCTGGTTTCATGAAGACTCTGCCAAAGTGGATCTGTGCATGGAGGTCAATGTCCAACACCTGCTTCAGGTAATCCTATCAGACAGTGACAGTAATGATACTAGTAAAAGCACGTTATTTGGTGAACACTATTTTGAAATGAATACCAGCCATCATTGCATAACAGCACTTTACTCAATATCCATTACGCTACCGCATTTCACATTATGGTGTGGTCCCCATGATAATGACAGGGATTTCTGCTTTTCAGGGTTTCAAGCAGCTTTTGTTAGAATGGAGGCTGCCCTGTTCAATGGATACAAAATAAAAGAGAGGAGACAGACATCATTGTTGCAAACACTATTCCATTTTCTCCATCTGGACATCTAAATTAGGAGCAGGAGTAGGCCATTTGGCCCCTTGAGCCTATTTCATCAGTCAATAAGGTCATAGCTGATCTGATTGTGGCTCTTGTGACCTCAACTTCACTATTCTTCCTATCCCTGATACCCTTTGACTCCCTTGTTAGTCAAGAATGCATCTATCGTTGTCTCTGGGGAAGAGAGCTCCACAGACACACAACCCTCTGAGAAAACACATTCTCCTCCTCTCTGTCTTAAATGGGACCAGTAAGAAGTCTTACAACACCAGGTTAAAGTCCAACAGGTTTATTTCAAATCACTAGCTTTCGGAGCACTGCTCCTTCCTCAGGTGAATGAAGATGTGGATTCAGAAACACATATATATATATAGACAAAGTCAAAGGTGCAATACGATACTTTGAATGCCCAGGTTCTTGTTCATGTTCCAGAGCCTCCCCATCTTCTTCCCCAAGTCCATTTGTTAAGAAGGGAAATAGGATAATTTCGGGGTTTGTCTGGGTGGGGAAGACCCCGCGGGTGAGGAGGGTGTTTTTGGATAGGGAGTGAGGCGGAAAGGTGCTGGCTTTGCCGAATTTGATAAATTATTATTGGGCGGCAAACATCGCAATGGTGAGGAAATGGGCAATGGAGGAGCTTTCGGTTTGGGAGCGGACGGAGGCTGTGTCATTTGGGGGGCACAAGTTTGAGGGCACTGTTGTTGGCACCCCTTCCATTTTCATTGTGTACTCTGTGAGCCTAGTGGTGGGTTCAGCATTGTGGGTGTGGAGCCAGTGCAGGAAACATTTCGGTTTAGAGGGCATGTCGTTGTGAGGACGCCGATATGTGATAATCACAGGTTTGTGCCTGGCAGGGATAGATGCGAGGTTCCAGGGATAGCGGCAGGCAGGGATAGAGTACTTTAGGGACTTGTTTAAAGGAGGTAAGTTTGCAGGTCTGGAGGAGTTGGAGGAAATGTACGAGCTGCCCAAAGGGAAGGGTTTTAGGTACCTGTGGGTGAGGGACTTTGTGAGGATAGAGGTGCCGTCCTTCTGGGGGCTGCCTCATCCGGCGTTGCAGGACAAGCTGTTGTCGGAGGATGATATTGAGGAGGGGAGAGTGTTGGACATCTACAGTGAGCTAATGGAGAGGGAGGGCGCACCGGTGGAGGAGGTCAAGCGTAAATGGGAGGAGGAGTTGGGCGGGGAGATGTGGGCTGAGACATGGAAAGAGGTCCTACGGAGGGAGAATGTGTCCTCGTCGTGTGCGAGTTAAAACGTGAAATTGCATCTGGGTTTGGGTTCGCGGGTACCCGAGGGGGAATCTGGCCCATTTGATTGCATACTGCCCCCCAGCCTCCACTGCCTCTGAACCTACCTAGAGGGAGAGGGGGGGGGGGGGGGTGTACAATTCTGCCCTGTATCTTTTTGCAACACAAAACGTCAAGCAACTTTCCCCCCCCCCCCCACTACCACCAAAATAATTTCTGCAAGAAAATGGACAAATAATTCTTATTCGCTTTGTATCAGGCAGCTTCACTGTTGAAGCTACTTCTGAAAACAAACTTTTCCCATAACATGGATCAGAGTAAATACTCGGATAAAAAACTGGGGATATCTCCAGTTGAGGAGTCTTGTACGAATTCTGAGAATAGAGGTTGTTCTCAAAAGTGAAAAAGCACATGCTGGAGAAAGAGTGCTGCTGTTCAAGAGGATAAAAGAACTTGGTTTAAGCATTGCAGTAGAGTTGGTGACAAAAGTCATACATTCAGAAGTGGGAATGTTCACTGGTGAATGCACAATTTCAGTACCTCCTGAAACTCCTCAGATATTGAAGCTGTCCATGCCAATATGCAGACAATATCCACGCTTCGACTGCTAAGTGCACCATACAAGTGGTAGGCAGCGACCATCTCCAACAAGAGAAAATCTAACCATTGCCCCATGACATTCAATGGCATTACCATCGCTGAATCCTCCACTGTCAACATCTGGGGGTTATTACTGACCAGAAACTGAACTGTATCAGCCATATAAATACTGTGGCTACAAGAGCAGGTCAGCGGCTGGGAATTCTGAGGTGAGTACTCATCTCGTTTCCCCAAAGCCTTTCCACATCTACAAGGCGTGAAGCAGCAGTGTGATTCTCCACTTGTCTGGATGAGCGCGGCTCCAACAACACTAAAGAAGCTTGACACCATCCAGGACAAAGCAGCCTGCGTGATTGGTAACCCTTCCACAAATATTCACTCCCTCCACCACTAACACGCAGTAACAGCAATGTCTAGAATTCACCAAAGCTTTTTAAGCAGCATCTTCCAAACACATGACTGCTACCACCTAGAAGGCCAAAGTCAGCAAACACATGGGAACGACACCACTTGGAAGTTCCCCTCCAAACCACTCATCATCCTGGCTTGGAAATCAATGTACCGTTTGTTCACTGTCACTGGGTCCTGAAACTCCCTCCCTAACAGCACATGGACTGCAGCGGTTCAAGAAGGCAGCTCACCACCACCTTCCCAAGGGTAACTAGGGAATAAATGCCCATGATGCCCGTATCCCATGAATGAATAAAAAAAAGCCAACTTGATTAGCACCCCATCCACCACCTTAAACATTCATTCTCTCTACCACTGTTGCACTATGACAGCAGTGTGTACCATCTACCAAATGCAGTGCAGTGACTGACCAAGGCTCCTTCAACAGCACCTTCCAAGTCCATGATGTCTACCAACTAGAAGGTAAGGGCAGCAAATGCCAGATGCAAGTTCCCCTCCAAGCCATTCACCTTGCTGACTTGGAACTATATCACCATTCCTTTACTGTAGCAGGATCAAAGGCCTGGAACTCCCTCCCTAACAGCATTGTGGGTGTTCCTACACCACATGGGTAGGTTTAGCACAGTGGGCTAAACAGCTGGCTTGTAACGCAGAACAAGACCAGCAGCGCGGGTTCAATTCCCGTACCGGCCTTCCCGAACAGGCGCCGGAATGTGGCGACACGGGGCTTTTCACAGTAACTTCATTGAAGCCTATTTGTGACAATAAGTGATTATTATTATGGCACTTTAAGGCGGTGGACAATTAGAGATGGACAACAAATGCAGCGATGCCCACATCTCAAGAATAAAATGTAAATGAACACCTAATGCCAGTGCTCATCAGATTTCTGTGTGTCATCTGATATTTGTCAAATATGTTCCAAGTTTGATTTGTTTCTATTTAATCATAGATAAATGGCTTAATCCAGCTTGTTAAAGTTCTGGCCTGTCTTTGTCATTCTACCACACTGAACTGATTGACTGAAAAGCATGCGACTATGTATACTGCAGAACACAGATTACAGTTACTTATTACTAATCCTGCTAATCACACACTTTCTGCAAAGCCAGACTGCAGCTTCTGGATCACATGAATCAAGTCCATTTGTGGGAGCTGCTGCAAAATTACTCAAGTGGAAACTGGTGCTCTAGAAACTCAAAAACATAATGATAAAAAGAAAGTGAGTTGATCTAACTAGTCATGTCTGCACTCTCCGATTGAGAGAAATTCTCCACAAATCACAAAGAGGTGAGCACTAAAGATATCACAATGCTGGTCTTAGCTTTGTAATTGTCTTTGCCTGCCTTTTGGTACGGCATGACATAGTTTGTAGATATCGGCACCCTTTCCTGAGGAGGTGAAATAACATATACTCATTTACAATAAAACAATTTGAACAATAGCAACAATTCATTGTCTCGTTAACTTTCAAGCTGAAGGAACAACAGCCAGTTGGATTGGTGGATTGTGTGAATCGCAGCATGGCTACAGGACTGGCGGAGGCCATTCAGCCCATCATGTTTGTGCTGGCTCTCCAAAAGGACAATTCTCCCCATGCCACTCCCCCGCCTTCTCCTCATAGCCCTGTATGTTATACTTTTCAATTAATAATTGCTTTCCCTCTTGAACTACTCAATTAAGTTGGCCTCCGCCACATTTCTCAGGCAGCGCATTCCAGATTCCAACCACTCGTTACGTGATAGGGTTTTTTCTTGTAACTCCATTGTCTCTTTTGCCAATGACCTCAGAGGTAATTGTGGAAAGTATATATCTTCCTCAATTCACAAATAGGAAGCAGGGAGATAGACAATCTGACTGCACCACTTCATCCTTCGCATACCATTCAGAAGACAACAAAATGGTACCTTCCACTACTTTACATTTAGGAGGGTGGAGCAAACAGGATATATGAACATATTAGTAAAGGTGGATCGTGAATGAAAGAGGATTAACTTTTGTGGCAGTCATGGAGATTAATGTGAATAGTCATTTTTAAAGATTTTTTAAAGATAATTTATTGGAGATATTTCCAAATACGTACAGAAACATAAACACTCAAAGAGCCATAACAAATGAACCATGATGTAATAACATATATAACAATATAACAACGTAATGTGGCAAACCCTATGTATATACAATCCCACCTACCACCCCCCCCAAAAGTTTTTTTTATCCAAAATAACCCTCCCCTTCCCCCAAAGAAAAGAAAGAAACGGACATGACCCTTCCCTCCCTAACGTTTTAGTACGTCTTGAAGAAGTTGATGAACAGCTTCTACCTCACGGAGAAACCCTCTTCCATCCCTCTAATGGCGAACTTAATCTTTTCCATGTGCAGGAATTCTGCTAGGTACTTTATACAAGTCCCAACCCCTGGAAGGTCTGAGTCCCGTCAACTCAGCAAGATCTTCCTCCGGACTAGCAGGGAGGCAAATGTCACCACGTCGGCTTCTATCCCCACCAGAGCACCTGAAAATTGCTACCCACAGGGACGATGTTACCTCCTTTCCCAAAACCCTTGACAGTACATTGCTAACCCCCTCCAGAACCCCACCAGCTTTGGACATGCCCAGACCATGTGGGTATTGAAGTGTTGGCTAGTGTAGGCTTGAGAGATGAACAGACAGTTCCAACACTGATGAAAGTTCAACTCAATTTTATTAACTACTTCTAACTAACTAACACACGATGACTGTGGGTCTAAATGATGCTAACTTAAATTAGAGACCTAAGCCTTGCCCGAACCAGTTGATTCTCTCAGCACGTGGTGTAAGTCTGTGCTGGGCTGGGTGAGTTCTTGTTACACTCAGAGGCAGCACCCAGAATCAGTGGGTGCCCTCTGCCTTTATAGTGTGTGTATTCTAACTGGTGATTGGCTGCGGTGTTTGTACATGTTGATTGGTCCCTGTGTGTGTCCATCAGTGTGTGTCTGCACCATGATATACTGGTATATATTATGACATCCCCCTTTTATAAAAAAATGTTGATATAGGCATGTGATAATAAATAGCGTGGGTGTGTGGAGAATGTACCTAGCTACGTGTGAGGTGTGAAGACATATGTACAAAGCTATATACAGGGAACAAGACTATTTACAGAGGAAGGTGCCTGGTGCAGATGACTACCATGAACTGGAACAACCAACAAATCTATTTCCAAATCACTGGATAACGAATGCAACAATAAAGGATATAGGATAAAAAAAACATTTTAGAGAGTCCATATGTGTACAGAGTTCATAAGTTCAGTCTCTGAGGTGGGCGACGAACTCTGGTTGACCGCCTCAAGGGTGGGACAAAGGCTGGCGCCTCAGGAGCCGGGAGGGCTGCAGCATTGTCAGGGGCAGGCAGAGTGACTGGAAGCGCCACACAGTCCACAACGGGATCAGTAGAAGCGCTGGGCGGAGGATCCTGTGACGACCCTGGAACCAGGCGAAGTGCACGCCTGTTGCGGCGCCGAATGGATCCATCCGGTAAGCGGACCAGGAAGGAGCGGGGGGGCACCTGCTTTAGAATGACAGCAGGCTCAGACCAGCCACCATCAGGGAGGTGGATGTGAACCTTGTCACGTGGATGGATGTCGGGAAGGTTAGCAGCCCGTGAGTCGTAGGAAGTTTTCTGCTGCAGTTGAGACATGTGCATGCGGTGGAGCACGGGGACATAATCGAGGTTGGGAGTGAGAATTGATGGCACCGTCGTTCTGAGGGTGCGGTTCATTAGCAGCTGAGCAGGCGACAGGCCGGTGGAGAGCGGGGCAGAGCGATAGGCCAGCAGGGCAAGATGGAAATCTGAGCCGGCGTCGGCGGCCCTGCTGAGGAGCCGCTTAACAATGTGGACCCCCTTTTCCACCTTCCCATTGGATTGGGGGTATAGGGGACTGGACGTAACGTGCTCCAAGTTGTAGTGTCGGGCGAAGCCGGCCAATTCCTGGCTCGCGAAACAGGGGCCATTGTCTGACATGACCGTCAGCGGAATGCCATGTCGGGCAAATGTCTCCTTACAAGCCCTGATCACAGCCGAGGATGTGAGATCGTGCAGCCTGATGACCTCCAGGTAACTGGAGAAGTAGTCGATGATGATGACGTAGTCCCTGACCAATGCCTGGAACAAGTCAATGTCCACTTTGGTCCAAGGCGATGTGACGAGCTCATGGGGCATCAGGGTCTCCCGTGGTTGGGCGGGTTGAAAATGCTGGCAGGTAGAGCAATTGAGCACCACATTGGTGATGTCATCATTGATGCCCAGCCAGTAGACGGCCTCTCTGGCCCTGCGGCAGCACTTCTCGATCCCTAAGTGCCCTTCATGGAGTTGCTCCAACACTAGGTGGCGCATGCTTTGTGGGACGACGATGCGATCCAATTTCAGGAGCACCCCGTCGACAACCGCCAGGTCATCGCGGACATTGTAAAATTGCGGGCATTGGCCCTTGAGCCACCCGTTTGACATTAGACGCATCACCCGCTGCAGAAGTGGATCAGCCGCTGTCTTGCAGTGAATTTGCATCAGTCGTGCATCCGTAGCTGGCAAATGGGAGGCTGCAAACTGGACGTGAGCATCTATTTGGCAAATGAAGCCGTCATTATCACACGGAGTTGTGATCACCTTGAGAGGGTATCGGCAACGGCAAGGTCCTTGCCAGGGGTATAGATCAGTTGAAAGTCGTACCTGCGCAGCTTGAGTAAGATACGCTGGAGGCGAGGCGTCATGTCATTCAAGTCCTTTTTGATAATATTTACAAGGGGGCGGTGGTCTGTTTCAACCGTGAACTGCGGAAGCCCATAGATGTAGTCGTGGAACTTCACGACTCCAGTGAGAAGGCCGAAACACTCTTTCTCAATTTGCGCCTAGCGCTGCCCTGTGGGAGTCATCGCCCTTGACGCATACGCAACGGGGGCCCATGATGAGGCCTCGTCTCGTTGCAGGAGCAATGCCCGACTGACTGGCATCAGTAGAGATTTTGGTCTCTTTTGTCGGGTCGAAAAAAGCCAACACTGGGGCCGTGGAAAGCTTGGCCTTCAGCTCCTGCCATTCACGCTGGTGAGCAGGGAGCCAGCGGAAATCTGTGGTTTTGCGAATCAGGTCTCTGAGGGCCGTGGTGTGTGAGGCGAGATTCGGGATGAACTTCCCGAGGAAATTCACCATACGCTGGAACCGGAGGACCGCTTTCTTGTCCTCGGGCGTCTTCATGGACGTGATTGATGCAATCTTGGCCTCATCTGGACGCACCCCCTGGTGGGAGATGTGATCCTCCAGAAACTTGATACTTGACTGGCCGAAGGAGCATTTGGCCCTATTGAGGCGGAGGCCTTGTTCGTGGATGCGCCTGAAAACACGCTGAAGGCGGGCAATGTGTTCCTGCGGGGTGGTTGACCAGATAATAATGTTGTCGACATATACCCGGACGCCGTCGATCCCCTCCATCATCTGCTCCATGATCCGGTGGAACATTTCGGACACAGAGATGATGCCGAATGGCATCCGGTTGTAGCAGAACCTGCCAAAGGGTGTGTTGAACGTACACAGCTTCCTGCTTGACTCATCTAGTTGGATCTGCCAGAAACCCTTCAAGGCATCCAGTTTTGAGAATAGTTTGGCGTGGGCCATCTTGGACGTGAGCTCCTCAAATTTCGGAATCGGGTAGTGCTCCCGCATGATATTCTGATTCAGATCTTTAGGATCAATACAGATCCGCAGCTCGCCGGACGGCTTCTTGACGCAGACCATGGAGCTTACCCAGTCTGTGGGTTCCGTGACCCTAAAAATTACTCCTTGGTCCTGGAGTTGTTGCTTGAGGCGGTCCCTGAGGGGCGCTGGGACTCTGCGAGGTGCGTGAACGACAGGCGTGGCGTTGGGCTTGAGTAAGATTTTGTACGTGTAAGGGAGTGCGCCCATGCCTTCGGCAACATCATGGTATTGTTGGATGATGGAGTCGAGTTGCGCCCTGAAGTCTGTGTCAGAGGATGCAGACACATCGCTTGAAGAGAGAGAGTGTACTCTCTGCACTAAGTGGAGCAGCTTGCATGCCTGTGCACCAAGCAAGGAGGCTTCTGAGGCAGCAACAACCTCGAACGGGAGAATGACTGTGTGAGCACGATGTGTCACCTCAAGGCAGCAGGAGCCGCTGGCGGCAATGGCATTGCCATTGAGTTCCAGCAATTTACACGCAGATGGCAGGACAGCAGGCTGTACGCAGAGCTTGCGAAAATCAGATGACGTGATGAGATTGGCAGAAGCGCCAGTGTCCAGGCCGAACCTGACAGGGGACCGGTTGACCGTAAGGGTGGCACACCACTCATCATCCTGGCTGACGCTGTGGACGTGGATGGGTTCAGTGCCACAGTTGGGGGACATCCAGTTCGCAGTAACGACGCCGATTTGGAACGGGACCTGTGGGTCATTGCAGGCACAGTCAGAATCAAGGTCTAGAGTAGGTTCATTGATGGCAGGCTGGATAGCCCTGACGTCTCTGTGGGGCTGGGTGGACCTTCGAAAAGCAGTAGGCATGGAAGATCTGCACATTGCAGCGTAGTGGCCTCGTTTGCCACACTGCAGGCAGCGTCGGGACTTCGCGGGACATTGCTGCTTTAAGTGGGCAGAGCCGCAGTTGCCGCACGCCGGAACGTTCATCGCGCCACCGCGCATGTGCGGGGCAATCCAGCGTAGAGCACGCCTGCGCGAAGCGGTCCATGACGTCAGCACGCTCGCTGCGTGTAAGCGCGGGACTCCGCAAAAAGCGCGCGAAATGGCCGCCATCGTTCAGATCCAGAGCCTGAAAAAATGTATTCATTTGGACCCGTTCTGCCTCATAGGGGGCTTGCCGCGCTGTTTCAGCAGCCTGCATGCAGGAATAACGCGTGGAGGCATGTTCATGAAGCACACAGGTCTCAATGGCCGTGGAGAGAGTGAGCTGCTTTACTTTTAGTAGCTGCTGGCGCAGGGGCTCAGATTGAACACCAAAAACAATCTGGTCATGGAGCATGGAGTCAGAGGTGGACCCGTAGTTGCAGGACTGCGCAAGGACGCGGAGATGGGTAATGAAGGACTGGAAAGGCTCGTCCTTACCCCAAATTCCCTGCTGAAACATGTATCTCTCGAAGCTCTCGTTGACCTCGACCGCGCAGTGGCTGTCGAACTTCGGAATTATGGTCTTGAACTTCGATTTGTCCTCCCCCTCATCGAAGGTGAGCGAGTTGTAAATGTGCAGAGCGTGGTCACCGGCTGTGAAGAGGAAGAGAGCAATCTTCCGTGCGTCCGAGGCAGCTTCCAGGTCCCTGTCTTCGAGGTACAGCTGGAAGCGCTGTTTGAAAAGTTTCCAGTTCGAGCCCAGATTCCCTGCAATGCGGAGAGGTGGGCGCGGGTGAACAGAGTCCATTCTGTAGGATGGCACGAGACTGGTGGAAGGCAGATCATTGAAAGGTAGGTCTCAGAAGCGCGGGCATTCCTCAACTCCTGGTATCATGAAGTGTTGGCTAGTGTAGACTTGAGTGATGAACAGACACCTCCAACACCGATGAAGGTTCAACTCAATTTTATTAACTACTTCTAACTAACTAACACACGATGACTGTGGGTCTAAATGATGCTAACTTAAACTAGAGACCTAAGCCTTGTCCGAACCAGTTGATTCTCTCAGCACGTGGTGTAAGTCTGTGCTGGGCTGGGTGAGTTCTTGTTACACTCAGAGGTAGCACCCAGAATGAGCGGGAACCGTGGTGCCCTCTGCCTTTATAGTGTGTGTATTCTAACTGGTGATTGGCTGTGGTGTTTGTACATGTTGATTGGTCCCTGTGTGTGTCCATCAGTGTGTGCCTGCACCATGATATATTGGTGTATATTATGACAGGTATAGTTCGCCGGGGACCCAGATCACCGCATGCAATGGTTGCCGACTCTCGAGAAGGATCGGCTCATCCTGGCCGTTGTCATGTGCACCACTTTGAATTGGATTAGGTTTAGTCTAGCGCATGACGAGGAAGCATTAATCTCACACAGTGCCTCCTTCCAAAGCCCCCCTGCATTACCTCCCCTAGTTCCTCCTCCTATTTTAGCTGAATATTTTCCACTGATGCATTCTTTTTGGTCAGTGCTGCATAGATATCAGAGATCTTGCCTTCCCAATCTCGCCCTCCGATAAGAGCCTATCCTATAGTCCTGGAGGAAACAACATTGGGAACAAACTCACCTCCTTTCTCAGAAAGGCCCTAATCTAAAGATGTCTGAACCTATTTCAGTTTGGCAACTGGTAAACCTCTGCAAGCTCCAACAAATTTGCAAATTTCCACCCCACAGACAGGTCCTCAAAACATCTAATTCTCAGCTGGTCTCATTCCCCAAACCTAGCGTCTAGTCCCGCCAGGATAATTATGTGGTTTTCGCAAATCAGTGCCTTCCTATTAGGCCCTCCATCCCAAAGTGCTGCCGGCACTGATTCCACAGCCGTGTAGAGATCACTACTGGATTCGATGAATATCTATTTGACGAGAATGGCAGAGGTGCCAAAACCAGTGCCCTCAAGGTGGTTCCCTTACATGAGGCTTCCTCCATCCACTTCTGGACTATGGCAATGTTTGCAGCCCAGTAATAATTTTGTAAATTTGGGAGCGGCAGGCTTCCTCTTTGTCTATCTCACTCCAGGACAGCCTCTTGGTTTGAGGAATCTTTCTCCCCCACACAAAGCCCAAGATCAACTTATTAACCTTCTTAAAGAACGATTTAGGCAAGAAAATTGGGAGACTCTGGAATTTTGGCAGAACCACCAATTCTACAGTCTGAACTCTCCCTGTTAATGCCAGTTACACATCCCATCTCCAGACGTCCTCCCTCAGCTTCTCCACGATTCTTCCAAATTTAACTTAGTAGTTGGGTCCAGTCTCTTGCCGCATGTATCCCCAGATATAGGAAACTCGACCTCACCAGCCAGAACGGAAGCTTACTCAAACTACCCTCCTGCCCGCTGGTGCTCATCCGGAACACCTCACTTTTAGCCAAATTGAGCTTCCATCCCGAGAAGGTGCCAAACTCTTTCAGAATCTCCATTATCCTTCGGGGCCTTGTACAATAATCTGACCCAGTCTACAAACCCCTGTCCAAACCCAAACCTTTCCAATACATCAAAGCAAGTACACCCACTCCACCTGATCAAACGCCTTCTTCACATCCAAAAGACACCACCACTTTAATTTCCTTCCCGCATCATGATCACATTCAATCGACTCTGTACATTTGTTGATAATTGCCTGTCCTGAACAAATCCCTCCTGGTCTTCCCCAACCCATCCGACACACAGCCCTCTATTCGCGAAGCAAAAACCTTTGCCAGAAGTTTCGCGTCAAGGTTCAATAGGTGAGATCGGCTGATAAGACCCACACTGTTTGGGGGTCTTTGTTCTTCATTAGTGGGCAGCACAGTAGCACGTGGATAGCACTGTGGCTTCACAGCACCAGAGTCCCAGGTTCGACTTCCCACTGGATCACTGTCTGTGAGGAGTCTTCTCATTCTCCCCGTGTCTGCGTGGCTTTCCTCCGTGCGCTCCGGTTTCCTCCCACAGTCCAAAGACGTGCAGGTTAAGTGGATTGGCCATGATAAATTGCCCTTAGTGACCAAAAAGGTTAGGAGGGTTATTGGGTTACGATGATAGGGTGGAAGTGAGGGCTTAAGTGGGTCGGTGCAGACTCGATGGGCCTCCTTCTGCACTGTATGTTCTATTAGGATGAGTGAGATAGATGCCTGCAACACGGGGAGGGGAAAGAGCTCACCCTCTTCCAGTTCTTCGTTATACATCCCCATCAACAAGGGACCTAGCAGCGACCAAACCACTTGGCAGGAAATCCGTCTGGGCCCGGGGCTTTCCTGAACTGCACCGTCCCCACACACTCCATCACTTCCCGCAACCATACTGTAGCTCCCAGCTCCTAGGCTCTTGCCTGTTCTACCCTTGGGAACTCCAACTTATCCAGATAGCGTCTTTTTCCTCGTCCCTCAGTGGAGGTTCCATCTGGGATGATTTCTGATAAAAGGTCTCAAAGGTTCCATTAATCTCCTCTGGCTCTGTTACCTCTTTGCATCCCTCATCCCGCAACCTACCTATCTCCCTCACCGCCGCCTGTTTCCCAATTGGTGAGCAAGCATCCTGCTGGCCTTCTCCGCTCTAGCTTTACGCAATCGCCTCACTGCCTTTTCAGTCAAAACCAATCTGAACTCCATTTGGAGCCTCTGTCGCTCCTTAAATAGCGCCTCCTCAGGCCACTCTGAGCATTTTCAATCAACTGTCAAAATCACCTCCATTAATCTTGACTGCTCAGCCCGCTCCACCTTCAGCCTATGCACTTTCAGTGCCTCCCACAACATACCCACCCGTCGTTCTGGTCAACACAATTACGAATAGCCCCCTCTATCCTCTCCCTTTATCTGAAAGAAGTCCTCCATCCATCCTCCACTGGGACCTTTGGGAGGAATCCCTCTCTACCCATAGATCCACCCAATGGGGTGGGTAATCAGCCATCACAATCGCCGAGTATTCAGCCCCAGCCACTTGTGTCATCTATGTCTTGTCCAAAACAAAGAACTGTATCTGGGAATAGCCCTTGTGGACATCCCCCCTCCTCAAGAATCAATCTGTGAGTATCCAAATCAGGGATCTTTGCTAGAACTCGCCTCATGCATTCTACATCATCCTAGTTTGGGACATAGATGTTTCCCAGCACCACTGAGAGACCTTCCAACCTCCCACTCAACAGCTCAAATCTACAACCCGGATCGGTCAAAATCTTCCCTGCTGCTAAAGTCACCTTCTTGCTCATCAACACAGCGACCCCTCTCTTCTTCATGTCAAGCCTCGAGTGGAAGACCTGACCCACCCAGCCCTTCCTTAGTCTCGTCTGATCTGCCACTTTCAAATGAGCTTCCTGTAGGAATATTATGTCTGCCGTTAGATTCTTCAAATTTACAAACATGGGCAACCTCTTAACAGGTGCATTTAGTCCTCAAACATTCCAAGTCACCAACTCACCTAAAATCAGCTATATTTCTGTCTTAGCCGTTGTTCTGTCAGGTCGTTGTTTGCACCCAATGGAACCTCCAAAAAGGCGTCCACAGCCATCGACTCTTATACATCTGCACCCGAACGGTAGGCTCAATGTCAGTCCTCCCAGCCTACCCCCTCCCTCCTCTCCACAATCTAAGCCAAAGAAAGAAAATAACTATACCCCTCTCTCCATCTCGCCCCCCACATCTCTTCCGTTTGGCAGCTTTCCCATTAGTATGGTGGACCCCATATGAGGACCTCACCTTCCCCAATCCCACCTCACCACCCCCACACTCAACTGATCATAAACTCTGTCCCGCCCTCCACATCTCCCCCTGTACACACGCAAACCCAGAACAAACAACTCCCAACATTAGAAAAAAACAGGGAGGAGAATAAAAAAAGAGGAAAAGAGAAACACAAATAAACAACAGCCGAACTAGCAACAGCAAAACCCAAACCCAGTCAAATGGATTTACAAATTCCCGATCCTGTGGTCACCCAAACGCTTATTCGTTTCTTCTGGAGCATCCATGTAAAACTCCCGACTTCAGCTTCTTCGGACTTTCTGTCACTAAGGTACATTCCGCTACCAACGAGGCCAGCCAGTTCTCATAATCGGCCACAGACTCCATTTTTTCCAGCGACGCTCCCTGTGATTCAGGATTTTGCTCCATCCTTCCCGGATCGGATCCGTAACCCTGGCCAGATCTTCTGAGGTTGCAATTCTATTTTTTTTGAACTCTCATGTTAAAGTGTCGACCACTAGGCCGACCAATGTGCCAGAAGCACTGCCTCGGAGCCCGCTGCCATCTCGCCTTCAACTGCGCTCCCGGCCTCCCTTTTTTATGCTCACCTTGGTTGGGTGAGTAACGGGCATATGATGAGAAGAATCTTAAAAAATTTTTTTTTGAGTACCCAATTATTTTTTCCAATTAAGGGGCAATTTAGCGTGGCCAATCCACCTATCCTGCACATCTTTTGGGTTGTGGGGGCGAAACCCACGCAGACACGGGGAGAATGTGCAAACTCAACACGGACAGTGACCCAGGGCCGGGATGCGAACCCGGGTCCTCAGCACCGTAGGCGACAATGCTAACCACTGTGCCACCGTGCTGCCCTGAGAAGAATCTTTCACCACTCACATTTTGCTGCTGAATCCAGCCTCGTTCAGCCACCTAATCAGGTGCATCAGGACGTTGTCTCGCCCGGGAGCCACCTGTGCGCTACTGTCTAAGGCGTGGTTGCCACTGGAATTCCGAATGTTAAGATTTATGATATTCGGCCAAGAAATTGTGCTCAGGTGGACAGGATAACTCTCAAAGGTTAGAGTTTCAGTTCAATAATAACATTAATTTTTTGAACTAAGCATTTGACAATCGGGTTTAATTTGCAAAGACGTGGGTATTAAGTTGCGACAGTTACGGAAATGATTCATCCCATAGGTACTCATTCAAAAGCTCCTTAATTGTGGACTGAATTGGACTGTGTTTACCCCTGTAGCAGCATCACTCTTTGCCACCTGTTTGCTGATAAATGTGTTGCCAGGGAAATCGGTCTGCTTTCAAATGCAAGGGGGACTTCATCCAAATTGAGGCTGGGAAGAATGGCATGGTGCCTTCATCTGGTTTTACAAAAATCTGGGTATGCACTATCTGAAGCGCCGACTCACACAACCTAAAGATGTGCAGTGATGAATCGGCTTCACTGGAGGGCCACTTGTCCTGAAGAATTCAAGTGGGCCTGGCAAAACAATGGTGTGTAAGATAACTTAAGGCAGGGCAGTGGTGGTATCCAGCTGAAGTCACAGAATCATAGAATCCATACAGTAGAGAAGGAAGTCATTCAGCCCATTGGGTCTGCAATGATCCTCTGGAGAGCCCTACCCTATCCCCGTAACCCAATAACCCCACCTAACCTTTTGGACACTAAGGGGCAATTTAGTATAGCCAATCCACCTAACCTGCACATCTTTGGACTGTGGGAGGAAACTGGAGCACCCGGAGGAAACCCATGCAGATGTGGGGAGAAAATGGGAACTCCACACAGACACCCAAGGTCAGAATTGAACTTGGGTCCTTGGCACTGTGTGGCAGCAGTGCTAACCAATGTGCCACCCCTAACCCAATCATCTATCCAATCCCCTATCCCACCGTCAATCCCAAAATGGCAACAGCTACAACTTGCTATTATTCTTCCTGTTTTCAAAATTCCCCTTTATTTTGATTATTCAGTCATCACCCCAACCTCTTTTCCCTCTTCCACTTGGTCCACCATTTTTGGTATTGTTTGCAATTAAATTCTTTATATGGGCAATACTACAGAAATATAGAAAGGGGCAACTGGTTCTTGTCTGAGAGCTAGTTATTTCAGCATTTTATTCCACAATATGAATGGCTGCACAGTAGAATTTTACAAGTCAGGCAGAATTCTGATCGTTGTTCAACCAAATAAGACGCATTTTTAACAAAACAGATTTGTTTGTCAATATTTAAACGGTTGCTTTGTGTAATATTTCAACTCGCTTATCTTCTAACCTGCAGCAAGTGCACGCGGAAGATTAAAATGCAAAGGAATAGAGGGGCTTTCCCAGAATATTTAAAATGAAGAAAGATAACCCATTGCCTGTAGATAAATAACCTTTCCCACTCAATAACAGCTGATAAGTCTCCTAAATTTTATGGTGGAAATAGATGAGAAAGTGCTGATAATTTTACACACTAAAACCTGCCTTGAGCTACTTTGAACCCGTGGACAGAAACAATGCACAAACAGTGGTTATCAATGTACAAATGCAAATCAAATGCTCATTGTACCAAGGATGTGTTGACAGGTATGACTAATAAGAAGAGTAATCTTTTAGTGAGGCTTATCTCCGTGGACTCAGGCATGAGTGTTGGATGGATGTGAAAAGACGGCTGCTTGTCATACTCAGCAAAGGGGATGCATTACAATCAGTCACGTTGTATTCTTCAAAGCTGTTTCGATATTCATGGGCCATTTATGAATTAGTTTGTCAGACAATGATTCGTTCCCTAATAAAATTTAGAAAGGACTTTTGTGTTGTATTTGACGGTAGTGTAATACAGGAAAAATAATTATTATATCGCAATCTGAGAATTACTCTGTAAACATCGTGTACCTGGATTAACTGCTTTTGCCCACAGAGACAACATAAAAGTCCCCGTAAATGCAGGTGAGTTACTGATAATACTACTCCATTTCTAGCATGGTAAAAGCTTACAATGGGATTTCTAGTTTGGCTCTTCATTTGGTGAATCCCTGAGACGCTCAGTGGTGAAATGAGGTGCCTGCCGGCAACAGATCTTACTGGACAGGTTGATGTGATGTGTTCCATGATCTGGAACTCATGGCCACAATTGCACTTCAAGTTGTCCCACACCTTACACTGAAGCAGGTGGCTCCTTCAGCAATGTCCTGAGTGGTTTCGGTTGAACGCTTTTCACAGTCCTTGAAGAAGGTCGCAGCCATTCACTTTTTCTATTGGGTCAATAATGAGCGTCTATTGATCCTATTCATTGAGATAGTGGGTTGATATCAACTACATGAAGATGAGCTTTTTTCCAGAATGGCCGGCTCCATTTTAAGCATTTTCTTAGCGGGTAGTCCAAATGTTTGTGAATGAAAAGGTCTGTGGGGATCATGACTTTTTCCATCCCACAGAGAACGATGGTGTCTTAAGGAATGGGAAGTGGGACAACGTGAGGCTCCTAAGGAGACACTCATTTGGAGTGGATACAAACACCCCAACTCTGTCTTTATTGCAACATTTAGCTTCACATCCAGGATCTGTGTGACAGTCATGGGATTATGAGGAAGAGTGGGATTCTGTAGAAGAGTAGATTAGGAGCATTGTTGTGGTGCAAAATGTTCTGACTATGCTCCCCAATGATATTCCAGGTGGTTTGTGAACCAGGTTCATCTTGGTTTTGACTTTCTGTCAGGTGCTAAAGAGATGAGTTAGCCAACCCGAGGGAAAAATCTACATGACCTTGCCCTTCCCAATTTACCTATTACAGGTGCATCCATCCAAGGAAGGAATGATCATCACTCGATCCTTATCGAGACAATGTCCCATCTTCACAATGAGGACATCCACCACCGTCTTATATGAAACTACCCCTATGCTAACTGAAATAAACTCAGAACAGGTCTAGCAACTCAAAGCTGGGCACCCATTAGATGCTGTGGACATCAACAATAGCAGAATTGGATTTCCACTACAATTTGCAACCTCATGGCCTGGCATATCCCTCACTCTACCATAGGCTAAAGCTAGCGGACTGACCTTAGTTCAATCAGGAGTATAAAGAGCATTCTGGGACAACATACCTCCTCCTCCAGGTACCATGTCCTGAGAGGGCATTGGTGACCATGGTCGTTCATTCGATTATGTTCTGCCTGGCAAAATACTGCAGTGGTTTGCCATTGCCTTTCCGGAAAATGAGGTGCCAACCTTGTGATGCAACAACACAGGACTACAAGCATAGTAAATAGCGGAAGCAGCATTTTATAGACTGAGCTAAACTGGCCTGCAACAAACAGATCAGATCAAACCTCTGCAGTCTTCCATATCCAGTCATGAATGGTGGTGGGTAATTAAACAACTCAAGCTCCATGGACACTCCTATTCTCGACAAATACAAAAGACAAGGCTGAAGTGTTCACAATTATCTTGATGCCAATTCCAAGTAGATGATCCACCCTGTCCTGCCTCGGGGGTCTCCAGCATTATCGAGGTATGGTCAACCAATTCAATTCACTCCACATGGTATCAAGAAACAGCTGAGCACAATGGATAAACAAAGGCCATGGGCCCTGACAACCTTTCCGCTGAGTACTGAAGGTGCTCCCAAACTATTCAGGCCTCAAAAGACTGAGTGGAAAATTGTCCAGGATTGTATCCTGTGGTCAATTGCTGTTCCATCAGCCTACTCTCAATCATCAGCAAAGTAATGGAAGATATCAACAACAATGTTAGCAAACTGCACTTATTATTTATGCACATGCTCACTGTTGCTTACTTTGGGTTCTGCCAGGTTGCTCACCTCTAATACTCTCCACTTGGCTGGATGAGTGCAGCTCCAACAACAGTCAAGAAGCTCGAACACCATCCAGTTCAATGCAGTCCACTTGAATGGTACCCCACTAGTGTAAACATTAACTCCTTCCACCAGTGACACACAATGGCAGCAGTATGTACCATCTCCAAGATGCACTGTAGCAACTCACCAACTTTGACAGCACCGTCGAAACCCACAACCTCTATCACCCATAAGGGCAGGAGCAGGAGATACATGAGAATGTCACCACCCGCAAGTTCCCCTCTAAGCCACACACCCCATCTTGATTTGAAAAATGATTGCCTTTCCTTCATCGATCTGGGTCAAATTCCTGTCAGTATCTTCACCACATGGACTTCAGTGGTTCAAGATGGCAACTCACCAGCACCTTCTAAAGGGCAATGAGGGATGGGCAATGAACATTGGCTTGGCCAGTGATGTCCACATCCTATGGTTGAAATTTCAAATATGACATTCCCATATTTGGCTCATTTGTTTCTCCTTGTGTCCGTTATCCTTCAATCTTATATTCTTTGTCTGAATTCACATTTCCTGGTATTTTTCTTTTGAAAAACATTTTATTAAAGGCATTTATGATTTTATAACAACAATTACAAATATAAACATAACTCAGTAAATAACCTCCCCCCAACCAACAACCATACCCAGCCAACATGGCTTACACACACAGTTCCCCAGTCCATCCTCCTCCACTCGCTGGTCTCGCCTAAACTAAACTAAACTATCTCCCCCTACCCCCCTCATTCCCTAATCCCCCACCCCCCAATTATTTTATCTGCCAACAGTTTAATTTTCCCCAGAGAAGTCGATAAACGGCTGCCACCTCTGGACGAACCCACATTTCCTGGTATTTTAATAATTTATCTCTTAAGTAATATACTACAGGCTATTGAAAGGGCCTCAAAGTAGGAGCATTCTAATTCTACTGATTTAAGAGGAAGCATGACTGTGCACACACCGACCATTCCATGCATATCCAATACAATTCACAAGATATGTCGCTACATTTCAAGGTGATTACCTTTTCTCCCATGGATACACCCCCTGAAGTAATGATGATATCAGCACGACTTATCCCTTCATTGAGAGCATTCAGCAGGTCATCGGGGCTACAAATCAAACAAACATAGCCATTGAACAGTAATCAAAAACCTTCAAAAGCTATGAGAAGCTAAACTTGAATAATTGTTTATGAAGACAGCAAAGGTTGCATCATCCTGTCATATCCAATGCAAATATATATTGGATGAGCCACAATTGTTTCCTGATTACTGCTGACTAAACTAATGCCACCCACTTTGGTCCAGTATCACCTGTGTACCTCTGATCCTGGCCCCATCACAATGTCGGGCTAAAACCTGGGTGCAGAATTTTGGTGCACTGCTCAATTATGCGCTCAATCCATCTTCCCGTCAACCTGTTCTTTTACCAGCATTACTTATTCTCCACTCTTGGTTGAAAAAAGCTGCTTAAGCATTTAGCACCATGAGCCTCAGCCGTTAATGGTGCTTAAAAGAACATACTTGTTCACTAGGTAGGCTTCTCCACACTTGACTTGATCCAGTGAAAGATAAATATCAGAGGGGCAGTGGCTGAGGCTGTTAAGGTAAAGAAAACTGGTCCCGATTTAATGGTAGTTTAATTCTTTAATTTATTTTCAAATCAATTTTCTAAACTCCTTTTGAAAAGCAAAGTGGAAATCTTTGTTTCATTGCGGTTTAAGCTTTATTTGGGCCAAATGAAATCTGAAAAGCACTGAATTATTTGTTTTCTTTTTGGCAATGCCAAGGTACATAAGTAATTCTGTACACAGTCCAGGATGAAGATGGGGGCAAGGAGTGTTAGCAACTTGAACGTGTTTGTGATTCTAACGCACAGTCAGCTATGCATTACCCCATAAATCCTTTTTATGAATATATCATGATGGGATCAGGATCAAAGAGAGTCAATATTTTATATCTGGTAAATAATTAAAGATAAATGAATGTGCTATGATGACAATATGACTGCACATTGGCATGAAATGTCTTTATTGAAAAATACATTGAATGGTGAAGATTGGACCGTAAACCAGTAAAAGTCTGGTACTAATATTGCAAGAGATGCAGAAATAGGGCAGCATGGTGGTGCAGTGGTTAGCACTGCTGCCTCACAGCGCTGAGGCCCCGGGTTCGAATCCCGGCCTCAGGTCACTGTCTGTGTGGAGTTTGCACATTCTCCCCCGTGACTGCGTGGGTCTCACCCCTACAACCCAAAGATGTGCAGGGTAGGTGGATTGGCCACGCTAAATTGTGCCTGAATTAGGAAAAAAAAATAATTGGGTATTCTAAATTTATTTTTAAAAAGAGATGCAGAAATAAAGTAGTTCCACAAGCCAATCCCAAGGGTGAATGAACTGGAATCTACTGCCACCTGGTGAAATATTTGTTTATTCTGCATCCGGTACTGTTTGCAATTTTGAACTGGGGTGTAACAGGCAACTGACGAGAAGATATTTTCACGTGAGCACAACTTTTCTTCAGTATAAACTCCAACTTTCAGGGAGTGTGAAGGCATTTCACAAAAAAAACGTGAAAATAATGGAAATAGCTGATTGAAAAGCTTCAATTTTGTCACCTGAATATCTTGATTAAGGCTTTTTGTCAAAGTATAGATACCTGTTCCTGATAGTTTTACACTTGCAAAATATACATTTACAGATTTATTTTCGGAATTTAAATTCAGAATTCAAACCTCACGCTCCACATAATGTAGTGAAATATATTTGCAGATGCTGGATTTCTGTGTGGTGAACAAATTTAAATCTCTCACAAAAATAAGACATTCCCAAAGAATATTGATTCACTGCCTGACTGGAAACAATTCAAAATCGGAAACAAATCATGCTAATTTAACCGGACACATAAGTGAAATGATTCAGATTTGCAACCACCAATAACGCAGCGTGCACACTAATTTGATGTCAGGTATTGATAGTCACGGGGAGAAAAAGACAACCATTGTTTTACTAAGTTATTACACTACTTGAAACATAAATGTGCCATTTTTGATATAAAACCTATTCCCTGAACATCAGAAAGATTAGAAGTCTCGGGCCATTGGTCTGCAAAAAATGCCAACAAAGCTAAAATACCAGTGCATAAAATACCTGTGCACTCTGAGGACTGAGGCACAGAAGAATATAAACTCATCCAGCAACAATAACCTAACATTAATCACTAAAGATGCACCCCCACAAGTACTAGAAACATAGAAGCATAAAACATAGGAGCAGGAGGCGGCCATTTGGCCCCTCGAGCCTGTTCCGGCATTCATTAGGATCATGGCTGATCATCCAACTCAATAGCCTGATCCCGCCTTTCCCCCATATCCTTTGATCCCCTTTGCTCCAAGTGCTATCGCTAACTGCATCTTAAAAACGGCTGGATTCCCCATTCCAGAGACGAAGGCCGGGATTCTGCAATATGGCGGCTAAGTGTTGACGCCAGCATAAACACCGGACTGTTTCACGCCGGCGTTAACGGGCCTCCTGGCCCAGCGATTCCATGGCGCACAGGGGACCAGCACGGTGCCGGAGTGCTGCACGTAGCGCCGTCGCCGATATGTGGTCCTGCGCTGCCATCCGGGGGTCCGTGCATGTGCGCGGCAGCTGCCTCTGTCCCAGGCCTGCGCAACATGGCGGAGCCACACAGCGGCCGGCGCGGAAGAAGGTTGCCCCCCCCCCCCCCCCCCCCCCCCCGGATCGCGAGTTCCTGCCGATTGGTGGACCCCGATTGTGGGTCTGGCTGTCATGGAGGCACCCCTCCCCCACCTCCCGGAGTCTGTCCCCCACCCCCCCACCAGGAAAGCCACTGCGGCCGTGTGCCCGAGCTCCCGCTGGGTGGAGCCATGTTAGAACCACGCTGGTGGGAACTCGGCCAGTCAACCACGGAGAATCGCCGTAGGGGCCTCTTTCAATGGCCCCCGACTGGCACCCGGGCTCGGAGAATCCCAGCCCCAGTGTTGATGTTGGGGCAGGATTCGTAGAGTTCTACGACAGCAGAAATGGCGCTGCACCTGGACCGATTCAATGACCTTTAAGGGGCTAGCACTGGTGCCACATGGAACACAGTCAATTCCAATGAGAAACGGTGCCAGATTGGCACTCAGGAGCCTGACAAGCTGCAGCCGCATATACACACTTCACTCCCCACATGCACCATTCCAGTCAAAAAAATGGCAGTAAGATGCACGGTCCCGAGGCTTCCACGGACCTGTTGGCCTCCTGGAAGCTGTGGAGGAGAAGTGGGCAACCCTGCATCCCAGGGTGGGAAGAAGGCCTGAAGCCGCCGCCATTCACCAGGCCTGGACACAGGTGGCAGAGGTGGCCAGCGCCATGGGCAACACCGTGCGGACTGGCCAGCAGTGCAGGAAAAAAACTGCACAGAGTCCTCAGGGTGGCCAAGGTGAGTGGGCAGCACTGTGCCCCTGGCACCAACCCCTGTCCCACATACCTGTAACCCTACCCATCCACCCCCACCCCCCACCTGGAGGGTGGCCGAACACCCACCCTGCACCACATGCTGGGACCCATACTGGTTGCCACTACCCCGCTGCACCACACCAACACGCCCTCCCCAATCCCCAATCCCCAATCCCCAACCCCCTCCCAACACAGCTCCTTTCCCCACAACCCCCCTCCTAACACACCCACTTCCCCCAGAACCACCCCCCCCCCCCCCCCCCCCCCCCCCCGCCAACACACCCTCACTCCCTCCCGGCCTGCGATGCAATCATGTGTCTTGTCTAATGTCTTGCAGGAGCTGCAGGTGATGGGGCGGGTCCTTCTGGTGTCCCCCGACCCCGGCCCCAGCCAGAACACCAGGTGCTGGGCAGCGATGAGGACAGCATCGACCCACATCTCAGGACACCCTGGAGCTCACGTACGGGGATGACACTGATTTCCCATCACAGCTGTCTCCCTCCACCACCCCAGAGTGGTTGGGCATCACCTTGGTTGGGTATGTTTGTGAAGAGGCTCCTGGGACACTATCTGCTGTGCACCGCATACATGCTCCGGTTCAGCAGGTGGAGGTAGGAACTCCTGAGGGGGTGCGTGGTTGGAGGCAGGCCGACCCCAGACACTAGCTGCCGTCTAGATGGGTTTCAGGCTTCTGGAACGGACAGTCCATCGATTGTGGAGATGCAGTCGCAGAGTCAGGGATTACATGAGGGGTTCTTGGCAAGCATTCAGTAACTGCAGGTGCAGTTAGAAGAGTCCAACCGCATGCAGGAGCGCCATGCGTGCCAACAGTGCACAGGTGGCATCTGCGGTGGAGGCCTGAGGAGCGAATATTTCAGCAATGGATCAGCACGTCCATGGCCTGAGGCATTCTGTGCAGGCGCTGGCCAAGGACGAGGACAGGGCTGCCCTCTCACAGGCAGCCGTGTGCCAAGGCCACAAGGACATTGCAGCAGCCCTCCTGAGCACGGCCCAGTCACAGCGGGCCATGGCTCAGAATGTGTGGCATTGCTCAGGTGCTGGAGAGAGGTGGCCCAGTCGCAGAGGGAGATGGTGCAGTCACTGGCTGATGTGGTACAATGGCAGCGTGATGTGGTGCAGTCCCAGATGGAAGTGGCCCATTCCCTGTGCTCCATGGCTGCGAGCATGCAGACCCTGGTCGAGACTGCAGCGGGCCTCCAGGACTGGCAGGGGGCCTCAGGGGTTAGCTCTGCTTCCACACTCCGTCCTACAGAGGAGCCCAGGCCATTGGGCACCCCAACAGTGGAAGAGGTGATGGGTAATGAGGCCAGGCTGGTGACTCCCGCAGAGGAGGTGCCGGAACACCGCAGCACCTCGGACTACCTTCCCCCCCTCCCCCACAATCCCCCCTCCTGTCCCTGGCGAATCACATGGCAGCAGGCAGAACAGGGTAACACCACGTCACCTGGGAAACCCGGGCAGCAGCCAGTCCCATCCAGGCCTGTTCACCCCAGCCACAGTGGACCAGGTCACAGGGTGGGAATCACAGCAGGCCGCCTCCACTCCTGCTGTACCACCTGAGCATAGCGTTAGAGCCCATTAGGCCAGAAAATAGTCACCAGTTAAGTTGACATGGCTGTTGGGCACTGTTTAGCCCTGCACCCGTGTCAACTTAACTGGTGTCTATTTTTCTGGCGATGTTGTGGAGTACGCAGCAGGCAACCACAATGTGGGCACAAATCTGTGTACATGTTTTCACATTAAACACCTGTGCACAATGTTACACACTGACTCGGTGCTCTGTCAAAAGGGTGCGTTGGCCAACGCTGGTCGCAGAGGGGGCGGGGTGGGGGGCGGGAAATGGTCGAATGTTGGGTGTGGGCTTGGCCTAGGGACCGCAGTTCAGCCGGCACTCACTGCTCCAGTGTCCCTTCATGGCACACCCCCCCCCCCCCCCCCCCCCCCTTACCACCACCACCACCCCAGGGAATCGATGGCGCCGTCTGAATAAATGGCCACCTCGTAAGCAGGGATCGCCCAGGTAAATGGTAGGAAGTGCAACCGTGAACAGGAGTCAGAGGTTGTCAAACGATGCGGAGCACCAAACCTCAACCCAGAGCATCATCATGCATCCCATGGACCATACCCGCTGTGACTGCCAACCCAGAGCTCACACTCTGTGGATTCATGGATAGGGTTGCAGACGGGGGTGGGATGCGGTGTCCGTGCCCCTGACCAGTCCCACCACCCCTAGTCAGTGAACCTGGAGGCGATCAGAACGCCCTTCCATATTAGCCCTGGTGCACACATGGTGAGGCCACCAGCAGCTCCCCGGGACCAATGTCCTACCCATCCTTCACCGACCCCCTCCTCCTCCATGCTGCGTGATGTTGTGGAGGACGCAGCAGGCCACCACGATGTCGGCGACCCTCCCATCACTATACTGGAGGGCCCCTTCAATAAGGTCCAGGCACCTGAACCGCATCTTCAAGATGCCAAAGCATCGCTTGATCATGCTCCTGGTCGCAGCAAGGGCACCGTTGTATGGGTCTCACCTGCCACACACCAGCTACACGTTCAACGAGTGGAACCCCTTTAGGTTTGTTAAGAGCGGCCTGCCATCTGCAGGTGCTTGCCGGGGAATATGCATCCCGCCGATCACCCTCTGGACTAGGGGCATCTCAGTGATGGCAGCGAACTCTGCTGCCCGGGTATCCTGGTGGACTCGCTCCACATTGAAATGGATGTATTATGCCAACTGGGCATATAGGGCCTCCATGATGGCACAAATGCACCTGTGCACCGAGATGTCCCGGACAGGTCCTCACTCGGCACCTGGGAGACCCCCGTGGCGTATACGTTCAGGGCAACCGTCACTGTGCCGGTTACCGGGAGCGGGCATCTCCGCCATTCCCTCTTAGCCCCACGGTGCCAGTTGTGCCACTATCAGGTAGATATGTCGTTCAGCCAGAGACTTTGACGGCATGCCCGGCCCGGCAGGTCCTCGAATGACAGGCGCGGCCGGTACACTCGAGGCCTCATGCAGCACCTCCTTTGCACATTGTCCTCCTCCTGGGTGGCCAGCTCTTCATCCTCACCAGCTGCCTCATGTTCCTCTGGTACCGGTTCTGCTGCTACAGCTTCCTCCTCCTTCAGCAGCTCCAGCTCGTACATCCGCAGGGCATCCCCCGGGGTGCGGCGACCAGCAGGAAGGCCACCATTGCTGGTTGAATTCCAAAATCCATTGTCTGCAGAGGGTGAAAGGCCGACATGTTAGCATAGCGAGTACACCATCAGTGCCCGGCCCCTGGGGACATCTGGCTGGCACCTGCCCCTGCTGCTAGGGGTACTATTGGTTGACACTGCCCTTGTTAGCAGTATGCTCCGCGGCCCCCTTCTGGGGCCATCCTGAGGGGGCTACTGTGGCCGTTGCCCTTGGGCGGGCCATGTGATGCTCCGCCAGCAGGTGGCGGTAGATTGGGGGTGGGGGTATGGCGTGGGGGAGGGGGGCAGACGGTGGGGGGTGTGATGCGGGGATAATGGGGGCACCCATATGGCTGGTGGCACGCTGCAGAACCATAGGCCAAGGTGGGTGGTCAGTGGGATGCGCAGCAAAATGGCTGCCTTGCAAGCCCGGCAATGGTGGTCCTGCCTGGACACCACCCCAGTTCTGTGGGGCACCACCCCGGCTCCATGGCACATGCTCCTGTCACTGCCAGTCCCTCCTCCCCGGGCCTTGTCAGGGCCCCCTCCCCACCCCAGCCAACCCAGCCAGTGTTAGGATTGGCAGCACATGGTCGCGCCTCTCCATGTCCCACTTCCTCTCTCTCCATCAGCCATGACACTGGGTCAGGCCCACTAATGATGGTGGCAAATGCCGTTTACTATGTACACGGAGTTGAACTCATTTATGTCACTGTTGAGGCACAAGAGAATTGCGATTTGGTGTGAACCCGGCACGTGGCACCAAAACCGATTCTCCACCAAATCCCCTTTCCCAATTCCGGTGTCGGATGACAGAGAACCCTGCCAAAATGTCTTGGCCTCAACTATTTCTGTGGTAACGAATTCCACAGGCCGACTGACCACTCTCTGGGTGGAGAAATTGCTCCTCATCTCAGTGCTAAATGGTCTAACCCGAATCCTCAGAATGTGACCCCTGGTTCTGGACACACCCACCATCGGGTACATCCTTCCTGTATTTACCCTGTCTGGTCCTGTTACGAGATCCCTCTTCGTTCTTCTGAACTCCAGCGAATATAATCCTAACTGACTCAATCTCTCCTCGTACGTCAGCCCTGTCATCCCAGGAAACAGTCTGGTAAACCTTCTCTGCACTCCCTCAAGAGCAAGGACCACAGGTAAGACCAAAACTGCACAAAATATTCCCGATGTGGTCTCACCATGGTCCTGTATAATTGCAGCAAGACATCCCAGCTCCTGTACTCAAATCCTCTCCCCATGAAGGCCAACATACCATTTGTCTTCTTTAACGCCCGAATGCTTACCTTCAATGACTAGTGTACGAGGACACCTAGGCCTCATTGCGCATGCCCCTCTCCAATCAGATAATAATCTGCCTTCCTGGTTTTGCTATAAAGTGGATAACCTCACATTTATCCAAAGTATGCCATTCATTTGCCAACTCAACTTGTCAATATACATTGTGTTCTGCTGGGTATAAGGAAGACCCTTCACTCAAATCCAGATAGTCCACATATAATTCATTCCCAGAGAGACAAGGGTTTTTTTTTAGAATAAAAGATGCAGTCGATGGTGGTTTTCAGATTTCTCTATCACCAGCCCAGTACACACTGAAGGAACTTGTGAAACGGTTCAAGCTGTGCAGGCTGTGAATACTCATTATATGCTGACACAGTTACCTTGCACTAAACAATCAATTAGACTGGCAGTTGGTGGAACAGCTTGACTTGATAACCAACTTGCTTTGCCAACTGCAAAATTTAACAGTTTACAACTGGTGACTTTTTTTTAAAGACACAGTTCGGGAGATGCTGTTATTTTGAGCTTCCTTGCGTTAACAGAAATCATATCGGTGGGGAGTACAGGGATGTCTTCTGCAGCTGAGTCTGTCCTGGACTTTAAAGGGAACACTCTTCAGGAGCAGGCACTCAATACTGAGATTTTAGCATGTCACTATTATTAGGACCTAGTCCAAATGTAACTTAAAGCTCTGATGAAGCACACCACACAAATAATTCGAATATAGAGTTTGACTAATGGTAATTGCATCTAATTCTGAATAGCTGGCTTCATTAGTGTTCTATAAACATGAGGCATTGCTGAATTGAACCTACATCAGTTTTCACTTTATTGCTGAGTTAGGTGAAAAAGAGGCGTGAGGTGCAGTGGGAAGGAGTTGGTATACGTATATACCAGAACTTAACCGTGGAGTAGGCGAGAAGGCGGGCGGCCCTCAGTCGGGTGAAGGTCGCACTCTACACTCTAAGCTGAGGGAGACCTACAACTAGAAGGATTTCTACTTTGAGATGGTGGAGGCAACAAAGGCATTCGTGAAGACTGAAGGACTGGGATGGCAATGAGAAATGGGACTGGGGTTTAGATTTGTACTGAGGGAAAATGGGTGAAATGCTGTACATAGTTTCATTTCTTGTTTGCTGTTAAAGGATGTTAATTTGTTTTGTATGAGGGATGGGAATGGTTGGGAGTTGGGTTTTCTGATGATGGTTTTCTGGGGCTGGGTCGTGGAGGGGGGAGTAGGGGCGGGGGGGAGGGAGAGAGAGAGAGAGAGTCCCAGCGGGTTAAGATGGAGGAGTGCTCATGCAGGGGGTCAGTGTTGAGGGCGCTGGCAATGGCGCCACTTCCGATCGCCCTCGGCAAGCATTCGATGAGTCCGGTGGTGGTGGCAACTATGAAGAACTGGAGGCAGTTTAGGCAGCACTTTAATCTGGGGGCCGAGTTGGGGAGGATGCCGATTAGGGGGAACCATAGGTTGAAGCCAGGGAGGCTGAATGCGAGGTTTTGGAGGTGGGAGGAGAGGGGGATTAGGGCAGTACAGGATCTGTTCCTGGGGAGGGGGGGGGGGGGGGGGGGGGGGGGGTAGACAATTCATGGGGTTTGTTTATCATGCACTTTCGGGAGTTGGATACCATTGAACATTAAGGGGGGAGGAGGAGAGGGGGGGGGGGGGTTTGGTTTGTTGTTTGATTTTTGTTTTTAAACTTGTTTTGAACTTGCGAGTCCATGTTTTAGGCTGCATATTGGTGGGGTCATTTTTGCTGTTGTTTCTTCATTTTTTTGTTTGTATGGTGAAAATGATGAAAATGTGACAAATAAAAAGGTTTTTAAAAAAATGAGGAAAAGCTGGGGATTTGGGCTTTGGATGTTCAGACATAGGGTGCGATTTTCCCACCATGTTGCACTCGGCGCCGATCACGATACGTTGGGTGCATAACAGGGAGAGGCCAAAAATGGGTTTTGAACCGGGCGCCGAGCTGCACGTGATAAACCCAACGCGCTACACCCGACATGATCTGGATCATACCAGCGAGGGCGTGATCCAGATCGCATATTTAAATGAATAATTAAGCTAATTTAAATATGTGCAGTCCGGTTGAGGCCGTATTCACTGGCGAGGCCTGACGTCGATGTGAATTACTAATGGTCTCCAAAACTGGAAGCCAGTTGTGAGGGTTCAGAGGGCCCTGGCACTGCAGGGATGCCAGGTTGACACTGCCCGGATGCCAGGGGGCAGTGTCCAGATACCAAGGGGCAATGCCAAGGAGCTGGGCCTAAGGGGGGCCAATGAAAGCGGGGGAGAAGGGGTTATGAAGGGAGGGGCTAAGTGTGGGAGAGTGAAAGGGGGAGTGAAAGTGGGGGCCTTAAAGGTGGGGGACCCTCAGCGACCCCAGAGCGGGATATGCTCACTTTGGGGAGGAGGGGACGACGATGCCTCGATGGATGGTGTGGGGCCAAGCACACTCACTGCTTGGTGGTGGTGGTGGTGGTGGGGGGGGGGGGGGGTGGGGTTGGGCTCACGGACTTTTAATGATGGGGGAAGACAGCCCTTCTAGGTTTCAGGGTTAGGGGCGTTGCCCATGTCTGCGGGGGTCACGATGCCTGTGGGAGGGGTTGTGGGGGACCCACAATATAACTTTGAGATCGGGCAACCTTCAAAATGGTGGCCCAATCTCTGAGGAGCCGGTCTTGCTGGCGTCTTTAGTTCAGCACTCAGCGAGGCACACGTGGCTGAGAACAGCCGGGAGACCCCGCTCCCGGGATCTACCTAGCTCACAATGCCTCATGAGATCCAACGCGATCTCGGAAGACGTTGCGATGTATATCTCGCTCATTGTGGGTGGGATCACTTTTTGACAGTTATCTCACTCTAATGTGCAGATTCCAGAGATACCTGATGCTTTGGGATTCATTCCCTTCGCCTCTGAGACTTCTGGTGCACGCCGTTTAGCACTAGTGCAAACAGGAACCAGAAGGAACGGAAGTCGTGGGGGTCTCCCAGGAGATTTAATGCCTCCAGCTGCATGTCCTTTGGGCACGGTGGTGCCCTGGCACTGCTTGTGCCACCTGGACACCATGGCAGTGCCACCCTGACAGTGCCACCCGGCTGCTAGCCTGCCACTGCCAGGATGTCAGATAGGCACTACCAGAATGCCAGGCTTGCATTATCTGTGCACGATTGGGTCAGGGTTGCCTGGCATGAGTGTTGAGGAGGGTCGGGGGAGGGTGGGGGGGGGGGGGGGGGGGGGGGGGGGTGAACCTCCCATATTGCATTTGGGTTTGGGGGGGTCGGTCAGGATTTGTTTCGGAAGCCTTAGAGATAGCCAGGAGGGAACTGAAGAAAGGGATTAGGAGAGCTAAGAGAGGGCATGAAAAATCTTTGGCGGGTAGGATCAAGGAAAACCCCAAGGCCTTTTACACATACGTGAGAAATATGAGAATGACTAGAGTGAGAGTAGGTCCGATTAAGGACAGTAGCGGGAGATTGTGTATTGAGTCTGAAGAGATAGGAGAGGTCTTGAACAAGTATTTTTCTTCAGTATTTACAAATGAGAGGGGCCATATTGTTGGAGAGGACAGCGTGAAGCAGACTGATAAGCTTGAGGAGATACTTGTCAGGAAGGAAGATGTGTTGCGCGTTTTGAAAAACTTGAGGATAGACAAGTCCCCCGGGCCTGACGGGATATATCCAAGGATTCTATGGGAAGCAAGAAATGAAATTGCAGAGCCGTTGGCAATGATCTTTTCGTCCTCGCTGTCAACAGGGGTGGTACCAGAGGATTGGAGAGTGGCGAATGTCGTGCCCCTGTTCAAAAAAGGGAATAGGGATAACCCTGGGAATTACAGGGCAGTTAGTCTTACTTCGGTGGTAGGCAAAGTAATGGAAAGGGTACTGAGGGATAGGATTTCTGAGCATCTGGAAAGGCATTGCTTGATTAGGGATAGTCAGCACGGATTTGTGAGGGGTAGGTCTTGCCTTACAAGTCTTATTGAATTCTTTGAGGAGGTGACCAAGCATGTGGATGAAGGTAAAGCAGTGGATGTAGTGTACATGGATTTTAGTAAGGCATTTGATGAGGTTCCCCATGGTAGGCTTATGCAGAAAGTAAGGAGGCATGGGATAGTGGGAAATTTGGCCAGTTGGATAACAAACTGGCTAACCGATAGAAGACAGAGAGTTGTGGTGGATGGCAAATATTCAGCCTGGAGCCCAGTTATCAGTGGCGTACCGCAGGGATCAGTTCTGGGTCCTCTGCTGTTTGTGATTTTCATTAACGACTTGGATGAGGGAGTTGAAGGGTGGGTCAGTAAATTTGCAGATGATATGAAGATTGGTGGAGTTGTGGATAGTGTGGAGGGCTGTTGTCGGCTTCAAAGAGACATAGATAGAATGCAGAGCTGGGCTGAGAAGTGGCAGATGGAGTTTAACCCTGACAAGTGTGAGGTTGTCCATTTTGGAAGGACAAATCTGAATGCGGAATACAGGGTTAATGGTAGGGTTCTTGGCAATGTGGAGGAGCAGAGAGATCTTGGGGTCTATGTTCATTGTTCTTTGAAAGTTGCCACTCAAGTGGATAGAGCTGTGAAGAAGGCCTATGGTGTGCTAGCGTTCATTAGCAGAGGGATTGAATTTAAGAGCCGTGAGGTGATGATGCAGCTGTACAAAACCTTGGTCAGGCCACATTTGGAGTACTGTGTGCAGTTCTGGTCACCTCATTTTAGGAAGGATGTGGAAGCTTTGGAAAAGGTGCAGAGGAGATTTACCAGGATGTTGCCTGGAATGGAGAGTAGGTCATACGAGGAAAGATTGAGGGTGCTGGGCCTTTTCTCATTGGAACGGAGAAGGATGAGGGGCGACTTGATAGAGGTTTATAAGATGATCAGGGGAATAGATAGAGTAGATAGTCAGAGACTTTTTCCCCGGGTGGAACACACCATTACAAGGGGACATAAATTTAAGATAAATGGTGGAAGATATAGAGGGGATGTCAGAGGTAGGTAGTGGGGGCATGGAATGCACTGCCTGTGGTAGTAGTTGAGTCGGAAAATTTATGGACCTTCAAACGGCTACTGGATAGGTACTTGGATTAGGGTAGAATAAGGGAGTGTAGGTTAACTTCTTAAGGGCAGCACGGTAGCATTGTGGATAGCACAATTGCTTCACAGCTCCAGGGTCCCAAGTTCGATTTCGACTTGGGTCACTGTCTGTGTGGAGTCTGCACATCCTCCCCGTGACTGCGTGGGTTTCCTCCGGGTACTCCGGTTTCCTCCCACAGTCCAAAGATGTGCAGGTTGGGTGGATTGGCCATGACAAATTGTCCAAAATTCTATGATTAACCTAGGACAAAAGTTCGGCGCAACATCGTGGGCCGAAGGGCCTGTTCTGTGCTGTATTTCTCTATCCATCTATCTATCGGAATGTCCTTTTCAAAAGGTGTCCCGATCTCTTGCTACAATGTGGAGCTCCCCACTGTACAAAATAGTGCATTTTTACGTGCGGAATGGGCCGTACATTTCCCATTCAACCCCCTCAATCAAAGAGAGTCGCGTTGAATAGCCATTTGTTTCTCAGCACTGTGAGTGCCGGCAAACACGCGGCTAAACGTGCTCACTAGGGGACTTTGTTCCCATTTGGGAGAATCGCGCCCTTAGTCATTTTTTGGGTGAATTGCACTCATGATCTGAAGGAGATATACAAGATTGTAAATTGTATGAAAAATGTAACTCCAAAACATTACTTGAAAACAAAACCGTTAAGAGTAGGATGAAGGCACACAGGGTTAAGCCAGTTGAAGGATTTATCAGGAAATTCTTCCTCACACAAGGAGTGATCAATACATGGAATGGGGGTGGGGGCGGGAAGCAGTGAAGGCAAAATCCATGGAATCACTTCAATGGTAATCAGATATAAAATGGGGGAATTGGACGGCATCTGGATGAAAGAATGAGGTGGGCCAAATAGTCTTCTAGAATCCATAACATATAGAATGCCTAAAGTATGGAAGGAAGCCATTTGGCCCATCGAGTCTGCACTGACCCTTCAATAGGGCACTCTACCTAGGCCTACTCCCCTGCCCTATCCCTGGAACCCTGCGCATTGATCATGGCCAACACCTAAACTGCACATCTTTGGACACTAAGGGGCAATTTAGCATGGCTAATTCATTTGTATGCATAGTTGGTGGCAACTATGCGGTGAGCAGTCAGTCGTACATGCACTGGCTCCTTTTAATGGGCGATGTTTGGGGGGGAAATTCATTCAGCTTGATGGGATAGAGTTCCATCACAAAGGCAATGCCCAACAAGTATAATACATGGCAGAAGTCGGGCAAGGGATCGTCGTCAGCCTCTCACTGGTCCACTGAGGCACTGGCAAGCTTCTTGACGAAGGTAGTATCGTTGAAACCTGAGAACTCAGTTTTGATTAAGGTCCCATCCAAACACTGGCTGATATGTGTGAACCTGCCATGCAGTTTTAGTCCGATGTGAAGAGGCCAGAAATTATAGTTGACACGAATAGTGAACATGTAATGCATTGCAATGGCATTCCTCAGGACTATAAGAGATGTGCACTCGTTCAAAGTAACTGGCAAATCTGATCATTTCTGAGAGTCCCCAGTGCTGACCTCCAAACCATCTGAATGGCTGACACTGCTCCGAAATACTGACAAGCTGATGTGTGGGTTGAAATGCTGATTGCCAACTTGAAGAATTTACGGTTGATACATGGCAACAAGAGTAACCAGCTCCCCTAACCAATTCATGTCATCAGGTTTCTATCAGAAAAAATAAATTGATAAACCATTATCTTCACTGTATACCTATTTTATCATTCGGACCACAAACGAGAAAGAAAGATGGAACTGCTCATGCTCCATACATACTTGTTCACACACTGTTGAATTTGAAGCTCCAAATTCCGACCTGCATTATTTTAAAGTTTTCACTGACCTCTTAAATGTTTTAAAATAGTAGATGGAAATTTAGATGAACAAATTCACTGATCGGTTGAAAGTGGCAGAAGGTGTTAACAGCATAATTTATGAAACAAAATGTCCCAAATGTTGTATCGGTCAACTCGTAACAAGGTGAGAAAAGCTGACGTCTGTTAAAACTGCAAGGAGTATAATTTTAAAAAAAAAATTTAGATTACCCAATTATTTTTTCCAATTAAGGGGCAATTTAGCGTGGCCAATCCACCTACTCTGCACATTTTTGGGTTGTGGGGGCGAAACCCACGCAGACACGGGGAGAATGTGCAAACTCCACACGGACAGTGACCCAGAGCCGGGATCGAACCTGGGACCTCAGTGCCGTGAGGCGGTTGTGCTAACCACTAGGCCACCGTGCTGCCCTGCAAGGAGTATAATGATTAATAAATACAATTAGTTTTTAAAAAAGGATTCACTATAATGTGTAACAGTTCTTACTTATCTCCAACAATTCCCAGGTTAATGGTTGGGTATCCATGTTCCTGAATTGTTGCGAGAAGGGTTGAACGATTGCTGTCCCGAATCTTTCCTGGTGTTAGTTCATCCTCAGGATTCAGGAGCTGTAGGATAAAACCATACGGCTTAAATTATCAACCCATCAGTACTGCAGTTAGTTGGTAAGTTGGTCACATATTACTGGATAAATCATTTTTGTTCTCTGAAAAGGAAACTAAGAGGAATACCAGAATGGTCAAAATACCCATCTCGTAAATATTGACCACACAAATAAAAAGCCCAAAGCTAATGAATTCAACGTTACTTTCAGAAACTGTACACACCAAGACATCAGGCAAGTTTCCCTCCCTTTCCAGATTTTAGATGGAGGGCACTTCCCCAAGAAATGTACTGGAATGAATAAGATGGTAATATCTTCAAAGAACACACAATTCCATAACTTGATAAACTGGCTATGATGATCTGTACTCCGACTTAGGCTGTACATTACAATGGCTGGCTGAGCAAATCAAACAAAACATGTTACTTCGGGTGTTTGTAATAGGCAGAGTACAAGTTGTACTCAACCAACCCGCGCTTGCAAAATAAAAAATAAAACATCTGAGTTATGAGGAAAGACTGGATGGGAAAATAGGTTATAGAATCATAGAATGTACAGTGCAGAAGGAGGTTATTCGGCCCATCGGGTCTGCACTGGCCCTTGGAAAGAGCACCCTACTTAAGCTCACGCCTCCACCCCATCCCCGTAACCGAGTAACCCCACTTAACCTTTTTCTGGACACTAAGGGCAATTTATCATGGCCAATCCACCTAATCTGCACATTTTTGGACTGTGGGAGGAAACCGGAGAAAACTCACGCAGACACTGGGAGAATGTGTAGACTCCGCACAGACAGTGACCCAAGCCAGTAATCGAACCTGGGACCCTGGAGCTGTGAAGCAACTGTGCTAACCACTGTGCTACCGTGCTGATAAACCAATAAAATCTGGTACTGAAATTTATACAAAATTTTCAATATATTTATTTGACTTGCATGTGAAATCGTGGATTCATCTTGGATTTATTGATCCTGCAGTGGGAACGATCTGGAAATCGCGCCCATTTACTGTTTCTCTCTCTACAGATGCTGCTAGAAGTTTCTATCTCTCTTTCAGATCTCCAGCATTTTGCTTTCATCTTACTGTATTTAATTGCTAGCTGTAAAATAAAATTTGGGTGGCGCATGTGCAAAAGTGTAAAATCACTGTCACTTTTAAACTGTTCGCAGGTGCAAAAAAACTAGAATAAGCAGGGGAATAGCTGAGTAAGAACCAGGGGTAGTTTCCCTCTCTCCTTACATTGCTTAATCATATTGGGTTTTTATTTGATATAAGCTGACATGACTGCATCTAGTCTATTTAATCAACCAGTCTAACTTGGTTGGTCGGTTGGTTCAAATTAAAAGGATCCCTTGTGTTCTGCATTTAAACTCATACACACACAGAGTTAGAACACCCTCCCCAACCCCAGACTCAGAGGAACCGCAGCTTACTTCATTTCCTGTGGACATCACTGCAACCACAGGAAACTTGTGAACTTCAACTTCAGTTACCCCAACTGTTGCCAGAAGACCAATCTCAGAAGGCCCCATGTGGGTACCTTTTGCCAGAACGCATTCTCCTCTTTTGATGTCATGGCCGATTGGTCTAAGAAAAAGAAGGGGGAAGATAAGTGTCATCAGATGCCAAGAGCTATTCAGAATTTTTAAAGAAGTGATCGCCAGTAATCAGAATAAAAAAGTATTCAATCAATCATTGTCACAACATATTCCTAGTCCTGAATTTTATTGAAGACAAAGTTCTTTATTTTTCCTATATATTTTATTGTGATTCCCACTTTGGGGAATGTTATATCTTATTAACAAAAAAAGATATAAAGAAATGAAACATAGTCCTGGAAAAACTCAGCAGATCTGACAGCATCTGTGGAGAGAGAAACAGAATTAATATTTCAAGTCCAATATTATTTTTCTTTGGAATTTGTAATATCTTTCAGGAATTAACATATAATAAGGAGGTGATTCAAATGCATAACAATAGCATTGCAGGAATCACACATTTAGGTTTATATAAATTTAAATGGCTAATTTTATATTTGTTCCTTTGCTTGTACAATCATCTGCTTTTCTTATTACAATTAGATTGTGGTTGTTGTTGGCTTCGATATGCCCTCGCCAATTCCAAAGTTGCCAAACGCTGTCACATTTATGAATCTTTTCAGAAATTAACCTTCAATGAGCAGGTGATTCAAATACATTGAGTCAGATCTGCAGCGGAAACAGCAGTGGACAATGAACATGAATGGTTGCTTCAAGTACTCAAAATAGTCGGTTTGTTTAATACGATTTAAGCAGAACCATTGTAATTGATGGCACTGGGGATGGGGACACTTCAGTGCAATTTGTCAGATATAGGGAGCTGTTGGGGATTAACAGGAATAGTCTAACTGATTAGGATCGTTTCTCAATAAAGTGCAACAGAATAATTACAGGAAGTCTCGGGAAGAGATTCAGAAAAGTTAATTTGTTACTGTGGAGAAAGGTTGACTGAAAGGAAAATTATCCAAAATTTCAAGCAATGTGGATAATACAGTAATGCGGATAATATAGCAATGTGGATAATATATTGTGGATAATATAGTAATGTGGATAATATAGTAATGTGGATAATATATTGTGGATAATATAGTAATGTGGATAATATAGTAATGTGGATAATATAGCAATGTGGATAATATAGTAATGTGGATAATATAGTAATGTGGATAATATATTGTGGATAATATAGTAATGTGGATAATATATTGTGGATAATATAGTAATGTGGATAATATAGTAATGTGGATAATATAGTAATGTGGATAATATAGTAATGTGGATAATATAGCAATGTGGATAATATAGTAATGTGGATAATATAGTAATGTGGATAATATAGCAATGTGGATAATATAGCAATGTGGATAATATAGCAATGTGGATAATATATTGTGGATAATATAGCAATGTGGATAATATAGCAATGTGGATAATATAGCAATGTGGATAATATAGCAATGTGGATAATATAGCAATGTGGATAATATAGCAATGTGGATAATATAGCAATGTGGATAATATAGTAATGTGGATAATATAGTAATGTGGATAATATAGTAATGTGGATAATATAGTAATGTGGATAATATATTGTGGATAATATAGTAATGTGGATAATATAGTAATGTGGATAATATATTGTGGATAATATAGTAATGTGGATAATATATTGTGGATAATATAGTAATGTGGATAATATAGTAATGTGGATAATATAGCAAAGAACTGATTATGTCAAAGGCCATGAGCAGAGAATATGTACAAAAGTGAGAGATTAGAAGAATGACCTCCCCACACTGTGGGACTGTAGAATGCCCAAAAGTACTCTTCCATTCCAATTCTCTTCTCACACCTAGTGGTGTACTAAGGCAGACTTTTGCCTGTTTCCATTGCTAGTAATTCCGGTCACGACTCAGTCACCAGGGGGCTTATAGCTTGAGAGGGTGCCACTCCACATTAAATGTGGCTGACCAGGGGACTCTCCCACTCTTACTGCCAATACTGGTGTGTTGGAAGGATTTTGCAGGTTGACACTCGACCTGTTTGGCTGCGTTATGAAGCAGCTTCCTTGGCCATCAAATCCTGGGTGGGACTCGAAACCAGAGCTCCTAGCTCAGAGGCAGGGATGCTACCCAATGCACCACAAGGCCTCTTCAAAGCACCGTGCAGGAGCTTTATCAAACAAAACTGACATTGAGCCACAAACATAGATGATAGGACAGATGACCAAAAGTTTGTTTTAGGAGTTATTCAAAGGTAGTTTTACACTGCTGGCTTTGCACTGTTATTTATTGTTACAGCATAGAAGGAGGCCATTCAGCCCATTGTGTCTACATTGGCTCTCCAAATGAACAATTCACATGGTGCCATTCTCCCACCTTCTCCCTGCATCTCTGAACATTCTTCCTTTTCAGATAATACCACACTCTCAGGCAGTGAATTCCTGACCTTAACCACTCACTGGGTGAGGAGGTTTTTTTCCATATTGTTTTTGCTTCTTTTGCTAATTACTTTGAATCTATGCCCTCTGGTTCTCGATCCTTTCATGAGTGGGATCGAATGTTCCAGCATATTGGGAGGTGGAGAAGCACTGCACCTTTCTCTGTACTACAGGCATGAGAGCTGGGCAAAGCTGAAGCTCTCCTGGGGTGAGGATATTACATAGATTACATAGAATTTACAGTGCAGAAGGAGGCCATTCGGCCCATCGAGTCTGCACCGGCTCTTGGAAAGAGCACCCTACCCCCTATCCAAGGTCAACACCTCCACCCTATCCCCATTACCCAGTAACCCCACCCAACACTAAGGGCAATTTTGGACACTAAGGGCAATTTATCATGGCCAATCCACCTAACCCGCACATCTTTGGACTGTGGGAGGAAACCGGAGCACCCGGAGGAAACCCACGCATACACGGGGAGGATGTGCGGACTCCGCACAGACAGTGACCCAAGCCGGAATCGAACCTGGGACCCTGGAGCTGTGAAGCGATTGTGCTATCCACAAGGCTACCGTGCTGCCCTTGAATATATCATTTCAGGTCAGTCTGCATTATAAATGTGGATATTGGAAATTACCTAGAACAAACTGATGTTGTATAAAGGGTTAATGTTAAATATGTAAATACACAGGCTGCATCATCAGTGACATAAAATCACATGACAAAAGCACAGAGAGAGATAGTGCCATGGAGAGCCTTGTGTGAAGTCTGTACTGTAAATAGTTAGCATTATGTTCAATAAAAGGTAAACTTTGCCAGCAGCCTTGCCTCCAGCAGTATCTAAAGTCAAGATCACAAACAACCCCATTAAAGAGCCACAACAATGATACCTAAGCTGACATTAAAAGTGTATACAGATCTAATGCGTTAAAATCTATTCTTACAGAGCCCATGTTCCTTGCAATGTTAACAGCAGCAAAGGGCGGCATGATGGCCTAGTGATTAGCACTGCTGCCTCACAACACCAAGGCCTCGGGTTCAATTTCAAGCCTTGGGTGACTGTGTGGAATTTATGTGGGGTTACTGGGTTATGGGGATAAGGTGGGGGCATAGGCCGAGGTTGGGTCGCTTTCTAAGGGTTGTTGCAAACGCGATGAGCTGATTGGCTTCTTGCTACACTGTAGGGATTCTATTAAATTGATTCCAGGTGAAAGTTGGCAACGAGACAATCTAGTGCAAAGATTCTAGGAAAAATATTTATGACATATATTTTGTTTACTGGGCATTTTAAAAATAAGATGTTATAGAAAATGAAGAGTGCAGATTTTCAAGGGAATTTCCTCAACAAGTTTTTCTGTGACCACTAACACAAATTGTAGATTTTTTCTGTTCACCTGATTTGGTTACTGCTGAATGATCAACAGTTTAATGTAGGGATGCAAATAAAAATCCTCCCAGATTGCCTTACAGTCACAGCTATCCATCTCTGAAAGGACCACAGCACAATCATTCTTGATACCCAAGGCAATGCATGCTCAAGGGTTTCCCCAGTCTGTTCAGGCACCTAAATCACATCTTCAGCATTCTTACTGCCTGCTCGATGACAGCTCTAGTGGTCAGGTGGCTTTGATTGTACTGTTTCTGATTACCATTGCCTGGGCTCTTAACATGCATTATCAGTGGGTAGTCCAAAGCAGCCAGCCACTAAATCTGCTTTTAGATACAAAGTACTCAGGGACGGTGCACTGGTATAGGCCAAAAACATCATGTCAGAATCCAGGGAATCTCACACAAACAAGTACGATGAAATCACTGTGGCTGAACACAAGCTGCACATTGGAGTATAGGCCCGTATGGTTGGTAAAGACTCCAGTCCTATTTGGAGTGGTGCTGATTGACGCAGGTGCAGCTGGCAACTCCCTGGACCAATGCAAAGCTAGCCAGAGATGCAAGGCCAAACACATGCTCAGTTTGACTAGTGTCATAGAAACATAGAAAATAGGAGTAGGTCATTTGGCCCTTTGAGCCTGTTCCACCATTCAACACAATCATGACTGATCCTCTATCTCCACGCTATACATTCCACGTTCTTCCTGTACCCCTTGATGCCTTTGGAGTCTAGAAGTCTATCTATTTCCTTCTCAAATATATTCAGTGATTTGGCCTCCGCAGCCCTTTGTGGTTCCACAGGGGATTCCACAGGTTCTCCACCCTCTGAGTGAAGAACTTATTTCTTATCTCAGTCCTATCCTAAATGGCCTACCCCGTATCCTGAGACTGTGGCCCCTTGATTTTCCCCCTACCCCCACCCCCTAGCCAGAGGAAACATCATCCCTGTATCCAGTATGTCCAGGCCTGTCAGAATTTTATACATTTCAATTAGACCCTCGTTCATTCTTCTTACCTCAAGTGAACACAGGCCCAGTTGACCTAATCATATAAACCCTACAATGCAGAAGGAGGCCATTCCGTCCATCGAGTCCGCACCAACCCTCTGAAAGAGCACCCTGCCTAGGCCAATCCCCCCTACTCCATCCCTGTAACCCCTGTGGTGATATGCATGCGCGCATCAATGTATATAGTTATCTATTAATGTACATAGCTATCGGCACGACCTCCGAACAGCAGGTGGCAATAGAGAACCACCATGTGACTGGCGAGATTCGGCAGTTGGTAGTATTTGGTACTAGAGGACAGTGGCACTAGAAGTAGCTGCAGGAGAATTCACTAATTCAAATATTAGTCACCATTTGTATTATAGTTCGTTAGTTATCTTTTTACGTTTTCATCTTGTTAACAAACTCTCTTACTATTCAAACAACTAGATTTTCTGTGTAGATCCTTACCACGGCCACAACACAGAACATAACAACCCCAACTAACCTTTGGACACTAAGGAGCAATTTTAGCATGGCCAATGCACCTAACCTGCACATCTTTGGACTGTGAAAGGAAACCGGAGCACCCAGAGGAAACTCACACAGAGACAAGGAGAATGTGCAAACTCCACACAGTTACCCGAGGTCTGAATCAAACCTGGGCCCCTGGCACTGTGAGGCAGCAGTGCTAACCACTGTGCCACCTTCAACTCTCCTGCGACGACAATACTGCCATCCCAGGAATCAGTCATCAGTTGCAAAGTGCACTTAAATCCTGGTCCTGAAAAACATGGCATTGGCATTAGATTGCAAGATTCTGCAAATATCTCCTGCATAACTATGAGAGGAGTTAGAGGTGAAGACATTAAGGTAGGTGATGACTTTTAGGCAGGCTTTGTAGAGAATCTTCTTCCCGGAGGCTGTAAAAATCAGTGACCATATGATATTATACCCCCCATAAAAGGAGATGGCGGTGCACTGGTAATGTCACATGACTGGTAACTCAGATGCCAAGCCTCATGCTCCAGAGTTCAAATCTCACCATGGCAGCTGGTGGAATTTAAATTCAATTATCTTTGGAATTGAAAGCATGGTGATCATGAAGCTTTCATTGATATAATTTTAAAAAAAATCTGGTTTACTAATGCCCTTTATGGGAAGGAGCTGCCTTCCTTTCATGTGACTCCAGATCTACAGTAATATGACTGACTCTTAACTGCTACTCTGAAGTGGCCGAGTAGACAACGCAGTTCAAGGACAATTAGGGTGGGCATCAAATGCTGGTCTTGAAAATGACACCTATATCCCATGAAAGAAGAAAACAAATAAGATCCTATTTTTGGGAGTATCACCTCCTGTAAACTACATTTCTGTGCTCATCATCTCTCCTGTGGAAGGCTATAACTGTTCCTACTGCTGCCCATCTCTGCCCTCATCTGAGGCCCAAGCTAAAGCTGCATAAGTGGCATCTGTGCTGGACAATTGTTTGACAGGTGGGAATTGTGGATAAGATGATGGGAAATGTAGATCAGACACATAATGCACCAAGGAATAAAAATGAGCTCGAAAGTCGTGGAAATCACTTCAGACATCCTGGAAGCCTTCCACTTTGGCACGGAAGCAGATGTGAGGTTTGAATTCTTAAAAGGATTTTTTGCATGTCATTTGACAGCCCCCTCAAGTCCCACTCTCCTCTGGCCTTGCAGGTCTCAGAAATCCAGAGAAACCCATGCAGTTTGTCGTAAAGTCCAGTTAAAATAGCCTTTAATTCCCTCTTAATATTTTTAAATTGGCAACCTCTCCAAAGAGGATTTCTTGTAAGCAGCCAAACATACTGCATTTACAAGCGGGAGCTGGATGATTTCCAGGTATGCTGTCAATTTCAGCTCTTTTAACTACTTGCCCACTCCCAAACCCAAACAATTTGTTTGGCTAAAATGTCCCCTGCCTGCAAGTTTTCTTTAAACTCTAAACCAAGCACCAAGATAAGTTGATTCAACTGAGGCAACAGTGTCATTCAGATCCATATAATGTTTGCTGTTTGCACTGCAGCAAAGTTCACAATATCTTTGCAGTGAGGTCAGACCACGTATCCAGCAGGTAATTGACATTTTAATTAGACATCATAGCAAGGATTCATGACTTCCACATTATATCGCCTATTAATGTAATAAAAAGGATTCATTTACAAGAGGTTAGCGATGAGCAAAAAATAATCACGTCCAATGTGCTTAACTTCAAGTGCCAAGAACATCAATCAGGAGATCTGCACTGTAGCCTCATTTAGTGTATCTGACAGAAATTACAGTGAAAGCCACTTTATATACATCTTGAATTGTTGCACCCAGCCATTATAATTTTTCCCCTCAAAAGTAAGGTTTCTTTTGAGGAGATTCTTTCACAATTCATTGCTGCTGCAAATTCCTGACCCCCTTATTAAAGAAAATTCCACATTACTGCACTAGAATATCGAGTAAATACAACTGCAGAATACCTGCGCTGATAATTAATTTTTCCCCACACTGGCATTTAGAATTTAACTTTTGACTTGTGGAAACTGCACTCAGGAGTATAAATGGGTGCCACAACCAAGATCTTCTGTTGCCCAACCCCCATTTCCATGGTAATAATCAGATGGACTACAACAGGAAAACCCTTAGAAATCTACAACAGCATATCTCAGCCCATTTTAGTGTTCGTTTTTTCCAATGCAACTTCCGACAGCACGTAGTGCCTCTTGCATTACGAATGTCCCTCTACTTTTTGCCTAATGGAAGAGGAGGAGCAACAGCAGCAACTGAAGGATGCTGGACTGCTGAGGCATGGGCTGCATGGTTGGTATCCCCCATACCAGATTGCTCAATGTGTATTTTAACAATATGCAGCATCTGTGGAGGGTGTGTTTTCCAGTGGAAACCGCCTTGAGTCAATAGACACATCTTAAATAGATCTGCACCCTACTCCATTGCAGGCACTGTTCTGCTAGTGGCCGTTATGGTCAACACTGCTCTCAGTTTCCATTCTTTTTGTTAATCCGGGCTGCTTTAGGGACATATTAGCTTACCAGCTGTGCACCAATGAAGCAAGCAATTTACAGATACAGGTTGTCATAAAAGGCACACTATAAATGTAAATGTTTCTTTTCAGTGTCAGTGTGTAGATTGGTCCTCAAGTGCAGCCTGTCTTGTTATGCTCTAGATGTAGCATAAGCGGCTTCCTTGTGGTGCACTTGACAAAGGAAGGTTCAGACGTGGAGATAACTTCAACATGTTTATTAAACTATTTACACTCCTATTACTCGGGTTCGACACTACTGTTAATCCTTCTATAGCTACCCAGACTGACTAACCAGTCTGCTACAATCCACGTGGTGGGAGTGATTTTGAATCAACCCTGTGTCCGTACTCACTGACTGTCTCCACTGGAAAGAGGCAGATCATGTGTGTAGTGTCCTTTATATATGGGTTGGTGTAATGCCCTCCTGTGATCGTGTCACCTCTGTGTGTATTGTGAATGCCCACTGGTCGTGTCCTATCTAACTGTTCTATTGGATGAGTCTGTGTGTCATGTCTCTGGTACTCCCTCTAGTGTCTAGCTAGTCTGCATGTATCTCATTAACCCCTTGTGTATTTACAGTGATGCACATCACCACACAGCCCTGTGCTTGCTGCACACCAAGTGGTTAAAAAGATCACTAAATGCTGCATCCCAACAAGAATATCTTTGTTCCAAGGTGGCCTTGCCTCTTGTACTGCTGCAATGATAGCCTGGCACTGTTGCTTTTCAGCCAACTCTCCAGCAAATGCTCCGGAATGGGCCACAATGCTGCAAATATGTAGGTGGTGGATTCTTCCAACTGATCAGCTGGCTGATATAGCACTCAATATCCACACCTCTGTCTGATGCTCTGCAAGGACGCTTCTCCAACAGCATGATATTTCTCATCTGGAATCCTTCTCTCTTCGTCCAAGGGAAAGCATATCTGGCCAACTGTTTAACATTGTCTTTTGTCATATTCTTGCTGAACTGTGCACTGTCTATCAAGCCAGTCTATCACTGGCTCAATCTCTAATTCCTCTGGGATGGAATTAGTGCTTGCAAAGACTAGAGTGAGTGATCTGAAACTCTGGCGGGGCCAGGTCCAATTGGTGAATAGTTCTACTTCTTCCAGCGAATGTAGCAGGGTAAAAGAAGAACAGTTTCAAGGGGCTGCAGGAAAACATCACTTTCAGCAGGAGTGATATGAGAGTTTTGGGAAACCGTTTGCAGGCAGTTAATCTGGGGAGAGTAGGATGAGATTGAAGAGAAGCAGGATGTTATTATAACACAACACTGATATCTGACCATTTCTCTGCACACCAATATGGTCCAGATCCCGAGGACGTAGGCAGCTCCCTCCTTACAGGGAGTAAGAAGAGCACCCCCATTGCACATGGAAACTTTATTATCCCTTCCTAGGGCAGCATGGTAGCACAAGTGACTAGCACTGTGGCCTCACAATGCCAGGGTCCTAGGTTCAATTCCCCGCTGTGTCACTGTCTGTGCGGAGTCTGCACGTTCTCCCCGTGTCTGCGTGGGTTTCCTCCGGGTGCTCCGATTTCCTCCCACAGTCCAAAGAAGTGTAGGTGGATTGGCCATGCTAAATTGCCCTTAGTGTCCAAAAAAAGGTTAGGAGGGGTATGGGTATAGGATGAAAGTGAGGGCTTAAGTGGGTCGGTGCAGACTCGATGGACCGAATGGCCTCCTTCTGCACTGTATGTTCTATGTTCAAGTAGACTACCTCTGTTGGTACTTGTGTATGGTAGCCTGAAATGGACAAAATGCATACTGCAATTTGCAATAAACTACATGGAAACAGAGAAAATAGGAGCAGGAGTAGGCTAGTTGGCACCTTGAGCCTGTTCCACCATTGTACACACAACCATCACTGTACACACCCCAACGGGCCGAGGTGGAGATGGTTAGCAGTTTCAAATTCCTAGGGGTGCACATCTCCAAAAATCTGTCATGGTCCACCCACGTCGAAGCTACCACCAAGAAAGCACAACAGTACCTATACTTCCTCAGAAAACTGAGGAAATTTGGGATGTCCACATTAATTTTGAACCAGCTTTTACAGATGCACCATAGAAAGCACCCTATCTGGCTGCATCATAGCCTGGTATGGCAACTGCTCAGCCCAAGACCGCAAGAAATTTCAGAAAGTGATTAACACAGCCCAGTCCATCACGCAAACCCGCTTCCCATCAATCCATTGACTCCATCTACACCTCCCGCTGCCTGGGGAAAGTGAGCAGCATAATCAAAGACCCCTCCCACCCGGCTTACTCACTCTTTCAACTTCTTCCATCGGGCAGGAGATTCAGAAGTCTGAGAACACGCACGAACAGACTCAAAAACAGCATCTTCCGCGCTGTTACCAGACTCCTAAACGACCCTCTTATGGACTGACCTGATTAACACTACACCCTGTATGCTTCACCCGATGCCGGTGTTTGTGTAGTTACATTGTGTACCTTGTGCTGCCCTATTATGTATTTTCTTTTCATGTACTTAATGATCTGTTGAGCAGCTCGCAGAAAAATACTTTTCAGTGTACCTCGGTACACGTGACAATAAACAAATCCAAATCCAAATATGATCATGGCTGATCCTCTATCTCAATGCCACACTACTCCTCTTTCCCCATACCCCTTGATGCCTCTGGTGTCCAGAAAGGTATCTATTTTTGAAAAAAATATACTCAATGATTTGGCCTCCACCACCTTCTGTGGTAGAGAATTCCACAGATTTATCACCCTCAGTGAAAACAAAATTCCTCATCTCAGTCCTAAATGGCCTACCCCGTTTGCTGAGACTGTGACCCCTTGTTCTAGACCACCCGGACCAGAGGAAACAATATCCCTGCATCCCGTCTGTCCTGCCCTGTCAACATTATATATGTTTCAATGAGATCCCCTCTCATTCTTCTAAATTCCAGCGAGTACAGGCCTAGTCAACCCAAGCTCTCCTCATGTGACAATCCTGCCATCCCAAGAATCAGTTTGTTGCACTCACTCTGTGGCAAGTATATCCTTTCTTAGATAAGGAGACCAAAATGGCAGACAATATTCCAGGTGTGGTCTCACCAAAGCCCTGTAGAGTTGTAAGACATCCTTTCTCCTGTATTCAAATCCTCTTGCAGTAACGGCCAACCTACCATTTGCCTTCCTAACTGCCTGCTGCACCTGCATGCTTACTTTACTGGTGTACAAGGACACCCAAGTCCCTTTATACTTCAGCATTTCCCAAATTATCACCATTCAAATAATACTGCGCATTCTGTTTTTCCTACTAAAGTGGATAACCTCACACTTATCCACGTTACACAGCCATGTATTTACGCACTCACTCAACTTGTCTAAATCTGCTCAAAGCCTCTTTATATCTTCCTCACTACTCATATTTCCATCTAGTATTGTGTCATCAGCAAACTTAGAAACATTGGGCGGAATTCTCTGACCCCCGCAGGGTCGGGGAATGGCCCGGGGTCTTCATAAATCCCGCCCCTGCCGTGGCCGGAATTCACCGCCACCCGGGAATTGGCGGGGGTGGGAATCACGCTGTGCCGGTCGGCGGGCCCCCCGCGGCGATTCTCCGCCCTGCTGCTGTCACGCCTCTCCCGCCGACGTGGTTTAAACCACCTCTGGTGGCGGCGGGAGCAGACGGCGTGAGCGGGCCCCGGGGTCCTGGGGGGGGGCGCAGGGCGATCGGACCCCGGGGGGTGCCTCCACGGTGGACTGGCCCGCGATCGGCGGGCGGGCCAGTGTCGTGGGGGCACTCTTTTTCTTCAACCGTGGCGGAGGCGGAAGAGACCCCCCCCTACCGCGCATGCACCGGGATGATGTCAGCGGCTGCTGACGCTCCGGTGCATGTGCGGCCTCACGCTGGCCGGCGAAGGCCTTTCGGCCAGCCATTCGCGCCGGCTGGTGGGGCAGAAAGGCTGTTTGCGGCAGCCGGCGGGTAGCCAAAGGATGCTCGCGCCGGTCGGCGGGGCGCCAACCCCTCCGGCGTGGGCCTAGCCCCTAAAGGTATGGAGAATTCCGCACCTTTAGGGGCTAGGCCCGACGCCGGAGTGGTTGGCGCCACTCCGGTAAGCCGGGACCCCCCGCCCCGCCGGGTAGGGGAGAATACCGCTCATTAGATTTGGGTCCCTCATCCAAATCATTGATATATATTGTGAATAACCGGGGCCTAAGTACTGATCCCCGTGGTTCCCATGAGTTACAGTCTGCCACTCCGAAAAAGATCCATTTATCCTTATTCTATTTCTCGACTGCTAACCAATTCTCAATCCAAGGCAATATATTACCCAAATTCCATGCACATTAAGCCCTTATGAGGGACTTTATCAAAATCTTTCTGAAAATCCAAATACACCACATCCACTTGTTCTCCCTTTCTCTATTCTACTAATTACATTCTCAGGAAACTCCAGCGGGTTTGTGAAACATGACTTCCCTTTAATAAATCATGTAGACTTTGTCTAATACTGTTGATATTTTCTAAGTGTTCTTTTGAAACATCCTATATGTAACAGACTCTAGCATTTTCCATGCTCCTGATGATGGGCTAACTAGTCTGTAATTCCCTATTTTCTCCCTCCCTTTTTAAATAGCACGGTTACATTTTCCACCATCTATTCTGTCGGAACTGTTCCAGAATCTACAGAATTTTGGAAGATGACAGGGGGGTGAACAGTCTGAGGGTAAGGAGGCCGTGATTCAGGATTGAGATAAGGAAAAGTTACATCACTGAAAGAGTTGTGAATCTTTGGAATTCTCAACCACAGAGGTTTGAGGATGCTCTATTGTTGAATATCGGGTAGACAGATTTCTGGTCGCTCAGGAAATTGAGGGATATGGAGAGTAGTTGGGAAAGTGGAGTTGAAGCCCAAGATCAGTCATGATCGTATTGAATGGCGGAGCAGAATCAATGGGCCGAATGGTCCTATTTCTTGTATTCTTGCTTTGGATACCTCCTTCCACTACCTATATTGCCCTATTCCAAACAATACGCCATTCCTCTGCCAGGCTCCCTTGAGCAACACTTACAAAACTGTTGCAATGAACTGCTCTTATGCAGACGTGACAAACAATATTTTTCCAGTAACTGGCTGCTGTGTTCCCATGCTACTTCTCTGGATGACTTCCTCTTTAAGATGCTGTGAGCCCTCAACTTTCATCCCTTTCATCCCTTAAAAGGGCAACTACTAGTGCCTATAAAGGTAGATTAAATTGAATACTTGTGACTTGGGTTTGTAATATCTGTGCTCTGACATTCAAGTTGAGTTTCTGTTCACTCTGTTCCCTAGTTTGTTCTTGTAGCGAGCAGTTAAAAATAATCAGAATTTGCTAATTACTTGCATCAAGAGCAAGAATACACAAGGAATAGGATCAGGAGTGTACCATTCGGCCCGTCAAACCTGCGCCGCCATTCAATAAGGTAATGGCTGATCATTTTTTAACACTCAGGGGCAATTATTCATGACCAATCCACCTAACCTGCACATATTTGGACCAGTGGGAGACAGTTGGAGGAAATCCACACAGACACGGGGAGAATGTGCAAACTTCACGCAGACAGTCACCCAAGGCTGGAATTGAACCTAGGTCCCAGGAGAATGTGCAAACCTCACACAAACAGCCACCCAAGGCTGGAATTGAACCTGGGTCCCTAGCGCTGTGAGGCAGCAGTGCTAACCACTATGCCGCCCTTCATGGCTGGTCTTGGGTGTCAACTCCACTTTCCTGCCTGTTCCCCAAACCCCTCAATTCTCAGAACTCCCACCTCATTTACAATCAGTGCTTCTCAATTAATTATCATAGGAATTATCATAGAATTTACAGTGCAGAAGGAGGCCATTCGGCCCATCGAGTCTGCACCGGATCTTGGAAAGAGCACCCTACCCAAGGCCCACACCTCCACCCTATCCCCATAACCCAGTAACCCCACCCAACACTAAGGGCAATTTTGGACACCAAGGGCAATTCAGCATGGCCAATCCACCTAACCTGCACATATTTGGACTGTGGGAGGAAACCGGAGCAGCTGGAGGAAACCCACGCACACACGGGGAGGATGTGCAGACGCCGCACAGACAGTGACCCAAGCTGAAATCGAACCTGGGACCCTGGACCTGTGAAGCAATTGTGCTATCCACAATGCTACCGTGCTACCCAATTATGTTCTTCCCTTTATAAAATCTAGAGCAACGAACTGCCATGCAGCACGCAGACACTGACCTGATGTCCTGGCCTGGTCGGGCCTGTGTCAGAATCCGCACTTCCAACTCTTCTGTGCCCTGCAAAATTAAACTGCAACATGAGCTAAACACAAATCTCGAACACTCCACTCGGGGAGTCACAAGCAACTGTCACGTTATTCCAAAAGCATTATTGATGACGCTCAATGACATTCTGGAATGCAGCATGTGGAATTCATAATGAGCCATAACTCTCAGCCACACATTACAGCTTTAGATTTCACTGCAATGAATTATCAGATGCATTGCATTGTGAAAGTTGGTAGCAATTCCCATAGAATAAATATTAGATAGTGGAGCAAAATTGATCTTGGATAAATTAACATGCGGCATTCGTTTTGCTGTCATATATTGTTACAATAAAATGAAACGAATGGACACAAAAATTTGAAACATATATATCTTATGAAATTTACTAAATGGAATAAACTACAACACATAGAAAAAGAAAATATATTTGTGGCCACGTATGCATGTGTCCTAAGAGAAAAAAGGAATCAAGCTTGACTGGCTACTAAAATGTAAGCACTATTTATGGTGCCTTAAAAACAAGCTTAACATCTATCTATTAACTTACCATGATTAGAAGTACATCATGCTGCATACATAAAGAATATCAATATGAAATGAACATGGCAATATTTAAAATCTATCCTTGTCCTCAACTAAAAAGTTTTTTTTAACAAATCAACGAATCTTTGCATCATTTTACAATATTTTACTTTCAGCTCCACAGGCTCAACAGGAGTGAAATCTTCAAAATTTACTTACATCATCCGATTCCCTGATGAGCTCTGTATCTTCGACCTGCACAACTGCATCTGCGCCACAAGGTATTGGTGCCCCCGTTGTTACGCGCATCACCTGACCAGGCATCACTGTCTGGGTGGGCTGCAAAAATATGTAGGAATAAAAGAAAATCATCTTTGAGATTATTAGTCAAACTTCAAAAGCTTACAGTGAACTAAATCTAAAATGAACAAGAAAATGGACTAGATCTTTACAGTCAGCAGCGAAGCAAGGATACTTGCCACTGACCTCGAAGAACGTTGCCCACCAGGATTTAGGAATCTCTGTGTTGTGAATTTCCCATTGCCAGTTTGACTCTGGCGCTAAGTTGAGGGGATCTCCAGGTATCTAATATCAAGTAGGGTAAGCAACCAATCACACTGAAGTATTTTCACAGACCGCAAATCAGAAAATAAAAAAGCACGGAATCCCTATTCTTCTAATTTTATCGTTTACAGATAGTGTAATAAATGATTGGGCGCGCACACACAGAATTAAGGTAGAAGCTCAGATACAATGAACAAACTTAAAAGAAATATGTTGCATTCTCATCATAATGGAGAAATGTGACATTATTCTTTGAGGGCCAGTGAGGCTGATAAGCATTAATCATGATCTTAGTACACCTTTAAAAATCCTAGTTACTGTTCATTCAATAAGCTATAACTTATTCAAAAACTGTTACAGCCTAAGATTAGAAGTTCTCATCAATTCATAGATTTCCCATTAATTGCAGTCTGGAATGTATTCAATTGCACATGCTCTGGAGAACACAGAATTGCTAATAGCAACTTCTGGCATTTTCGCCTTTAATTGCACATACACAGCAGCAAACATTGATGGTATCACCATCATTATCATCGTAAAATATGGGGCTATATAATTTACTTTGAATTGATTAAAAAATCGACAAGAAGCAAAGCCACATAACATGGAGCTCTGTTCTTTCCTCTTTTTCCCAAATCCATTCTCCGTTCCCAAATAATGGCTTGAGAATGGTGGAGCGAATGTTTTTCTCTAGATTTTCAATAGCCCAGATTTTGTGGCCAGCCTGAAGTGACGGCACTCGCTGATGACTATGCAGAAAGAAATACTCTATCGTATTGCTATCCCATCTAGAAGAGGTTGACTGCTAACTCCCCTCTGAGGTGGCCGTGCAAGCTACTTAGTTACACTGAACTACTACAGAGAATAAGACCTTCACTATAAGCAATGAAGTGGTTCAAATGGTTCACTGCCACCTGCTCAAAGTCAACTACAGATGTGCAATAAATGTGGCCTTGCCTACAATTCCTACATCTCACAAAGAAATAATTTTAAAAGGTCTTAAAATAGCCAAATAGAAACAGCAGACTAGCAATATTGCAGAAGACCCTATTTTCAAGTCCAACCAATTGGTAAGCCTCTCACCTCATACTTGTGCGTTCTTAACTATATATAGAATCCTAAAGTGCAGAAGGAGGCCAATCGGCCTATCGGGTCTGCACCGACCCTCCAAAAAAGCACCCCATCCAGGCCCATGCCCCCACCCTATCCCCGTAAGCTAGTAACCCCCCCTATCCTTTTGGACATTAAGGGGCAACTTAGAATGATCAATTCACCTAACGTGCACATCATTGGACTATGGGAGGAAACCGGAGCAACTGGAGGAAACCACGCAGACACAGGGAGATTGTACAAACTCCACAAAGTCATCCAAGACCGGAATTGAACTAGGCTCTCTGGCTCTGCGAGGTAGCAGTGCTAACCACTGCGCCCCAGAGTAAATACCAGAATCATTTAACTACATTTTATAATGTAATTGAAGGACAGCTAAGTTTAAAAAAAATGTAAGAGCTATTTCAAGATATTCTATTCATTAAGGCAACTTTAATTTCCTTTCTAGAACTGAGAGAGATAAATTGAGAATAGTATTTCCCAGCTTTTGTGTCAAGATAGAAATATGTGTCAGACATACGACAAAAGCCAAAGTTTTAACCTGGCACAGTGTTACTTTTAGTTTGCGTTGTCATTTCCTTTATATCAGATTTTGATCGACAAGGGAGCCAAGGGTTCTAAGGGACCGTCAGAAAAGTGGACTTGAGGCCACAATCAGATCAGTCATGATCTTACTGAATGGAGGAGCAGGCTTGAGAGGCCGAAAGGCCTACTCCTAATTTGTTTTCATTTATGATCCATAAACATTTTTTTACAATTAAGGGGCAATTTAGCGGGGCCAATCCACCTACCCCGTGCATTTTTGGGTTGTGGGGGTGAGACCCATACAGACATGGGGGGAATGTGCAAACTCCGCACAGACAGTGACTCGGGGCTGGGATTGAACCCGGGTCCTCGGCGCCATGAGGCAGCTAACCAATGCGCCACCGTACGGCCTCTTGCGATCCATAAACCTGAACTTGTGGACCCTTTTCTCATTTTTAGATGTTTGTTCATAAGACAAGTCCAGTCATTTCCCAGAGAAGTTCCTGTTTACTTGTCCTTCAGGGTTTAAATTCAAATCTATGAAAATAAAGCATTAATACTCACCTGCTCCCCAGCCTGGGATTCACCAATAATGAATCTATCACCAGGGCCATCAGCAGCTAAGAAGAGTTAAAAAATATAGGACGTGTCAAATAAAAACAGTTCATAAAGTTTAGATAACGTTTAACAGCTGTAATATGAAAGGATGTACTAAGCTCTTCACCTCGTACAGCATACCCATCCTTCACTGATGCTGGAAAAGGGGGCAAATTGTCTTTTGCAAACACGTCCTGTGCTAGAACTCGGCCCATGCCATCTGCAACACAAAGAAACCAAATTCCATCCATTAAGTCACAGGAAGTTCATCCAGTGAGAAATTCCAAAATTCAACCCTCTTACTCCGTGTTGGCTAACCCGTGTTTGCTGAGTTGGCACCACAGCTGCTACAACTGGTTCTGGGCACCACAGGCTAGCTGGAGGAAGGGTCTCCAACTTGTTGATGGTTGCTCAGTGATTACTGCTGGGGAGTGCTCCCTGGAGCAGGGCAGGAACCGATTGGGCCACATTGCACTGGAATTTACTATGCCATCTTTTCTTTTCGGCGGGAATTCAATTGTTGGAGTGGGCGGAGCTACAGAATCGAGCGGTGAGTATTTAAACTAGCTGCTTCGTGGATTCGAGTCTTTTCGGCGGGAATTCAGCTGTTGGAGTGGGCGGAGCTACTTCGTTGGTTAAACAGCAGCCACAGGGTCTTTGGGGATAAATTTGAAGAGTGACATCACAGCAAAGCAGTGACCTATTGGCTGGTGAGGAAAGTGCTCCAATTAGCAGTAGCTGGGAGAAATTTAACTCTTCGTGTGTTGGTAGGTATTGTGATTGGTAAGTAAAATCTTTATTCCTTTCACGTATTCATTATTTGATATTATATTTGTAATCAGTTAAGGTAAAGTGTAAAAATGGCAGGAGATCCCAGACCCATGTTCTGCTCCTCATGCCCAATGTGGGAGTTCAGGGATGCGGCCGATGCCCCTGACTCCTTCATGTGCGGGAAGTGTGTCTAGCTGCAGCTCCTGTTAGACCGCATGGTGGCTCTGGAGCTGCGGATGGACTCACTTTGGAGCATCCGCGATGCTGAGGAGGTCATGGATAGCACGTTCAGCGAGTTGGTCACACCGCAGATTAGGATTGGTGAGGGCGACAGGGAATGAGTGACCAAAAGACAGAGAAAGAGCAGGAAGGCAGTGCAGGTGTCCACTGCGGTCATCTCCCTCCAAAACAGGTGTACCGTTTTGGATACTGTTGGAACATAGAACATAGAACAGTACAGCACAGAACAGGCCCTTCGGCCCTCGATGTTGTGCCGAGCAATGATCACCCCACTCAAACCCACGTATCCACCCTATACCCGTAACCCAACAACCCCCCCCCCTTAACCTTACTTTTTAGGACACTATGGGTAATTTAGCATGGCCAATCCACCTAACCCGCACATCTTTGGACTGTGGGAGGAAACCGGAGCACCCGGAGGAAACCCACGCACACAAGGGGAGGACGTTGGGGGAGATGACTGATCAGGGGAAGGCAGTAGTAGCCAGGTTCATTGCACCGTGGCTGGCTCTGCTGCACAGAAGGGCGGGAAAATAACTGGCAGGGCTATAGTCAGAAGGGATTCAATCGTAAGGGGAGTAGACAGGTGTTTCTGTGGTCGAAAATGAAACTCCCGAATGGTATGTTGCCTCCCGGGTGCACGGGTCAGGGATGTCTCACATTGGCTGCAGGGCATACTGAAGGGGGAGGGTGAAAAACCAGTTGTCGTGGTGCATATAGGCACCAACGATGCAGGTAAAAAATGGGATGAGGTCCTACAATCAGAATTTAGCGAGTTAGGAGATAAGCTAAAAAGTAGGACCTCAAAGGTAGTAATCGCAGGATTGCTACCAGTGCCACAAGACAGTCAGAGTAGAAATTCAAGAATAGTCAGAATTAATACGTGGCTTGAGAAATGGTGCAGGAGGGAGGGGTTCAGATTTTTGGGACATTGGAAGCGGTTCTGGGGGCGATGGGACCATTACAAATCGGATGGTCTACACCTGGGCAGGACTGGAACCAATGTCCTCGGGGGTGCTTTTTCTAACACTGTTGGGGAGGTTTTAAACTAATGTGGCAGGGGGATGGGAACCCGATTAGGAAATTAGAGGTCAGTAAAGAGGCAGAAACTAAAGCTAAGAAGGTACTAGATAATAAACTCATTGTGACCAAGGGGAAGAGTAGACAGGGAAGAGATGATGAACACAAAGGTGGTCTGAGGTGCATTTGTTTTAATGCGAGAGGTGTAGCAGGTAAGGCAGATGAACTTAGGGCTTAGATTAGTACCTGGGAATATGATGTTATTGGTATTACTGAGACTTGGTTGAGGGAAGGGCAAGATTGGCAACTAAATATCCCAGGGCATAGATGCTTCAGAGGGATAGAGAGGGAGGTAAAAGGGGTGGAGGAATTGGATTACTGGTCAGAGATGATATCACAGCTGTGATTAAGGAGGGCACGATGGAGGATTCGAGCACTGAGGCAATATGGGTGGAGCTGAGAAATAGGAAGGGTGCAGTAACATTGTTGGGACTTTACTACAGGCCTCCCAAAAGTGAGCTTGAAGTAGAGGTACAAATATGTAGACAGATTATAGAAAAATACAGGGTGGCCGTGATGGGAGATTTTAACTTCCCCAACACTGAATGGGACTCATGTAGTGTTGGAGGCGTAGATGGAGCAGAATTTGTAAAGAGCATCCAGAAGAGTTTTTTAGAGCAGTATGTAAATAGTCCAACTCGGGAAGGGGCCATAATGGACCTGGTATTGGGGAATGATCCCGGCCAGGTGGTTGAAGTTTCAGTCGGTGATTACTTTGGGAATAGCGATCACAATTCCGTAAGTTTTAGAATACTCATGGACAAAGACGAGAGTGGTCCTAAAGGAAGATTGCTAAATTGGGGAAAGGCCAAGTATAACAAAATTCGGCAGGAGCTAGGGAATGTGGATTGGGAGCAGCTGCTTCAGGGTAATTCCACATTTGAAATGTGGGAGTCTTTTAAGGAAAGGTTGATTAGAGTGCATGACAGATATATTCCTGTGAAAATGAGGGATCGAAATGGCAAGATTAGGGAACCATGGATTACGGGTGGAATTGTGAGACTAGATAAAATGAAAAAGGAAGCATACACAAGATCTAGGCGACTTAGAACTGATGACACTTTGGAGGAATATCGGGAAAGTAGGACAAATCTCAAACGTGCAATAAAGAGGGCTAAAAGGGGTCATGAAATATCTTGGCTAACAGGGTTAAGGAAAATCCCAAAGCCTTTTATTCGTATATAAGGAGCAAGAAGGTAACTAGAGAAAGGATTGGCCCACTGAAGGACAAAGGAGGAAAATTATGCGTGGAGTCAGAGGAAATGGGTGAGATTCTTAATGAGTACTTTGCATCGGTATTTACCAAGGAGGGATATGACGGATGTTGAGGTTAGGGATGGATGTTTAAATACTCTAGGTCAAGTCGGCATAAGGAAGGGGAAAGTTTGGGTATTCTAAAAGCCATTAAGGTGGACAAGTCCCCAGGTCCGGATGGGATCTATCCCAGGTTACTGAGGGAAGCGAGGGACGAAATAGCTGGGCCCTTAACAGATATCTTTGCAGCATCCTTGAGCACGGGTGAGGTCCCGGAGGACTGGAGAATTGCTAATGTTGTTCCTTTGTTTAAGAAGGGTAGCAGGGATAATCCAGGGAATTATAGACCTGTGAGCTTGACGTCAGTGGTAGGCAAACTGTTGGAGAAGATGCTGAGGGATAGGATCTATTCACATTTGGAAGAAAATAGACTTATCAGTAATAGGCAGGATGGTTTTGTGTAGGGAAGGTCATGTCTTACAAACCTAATAGAATTCTTTGAGGAAGTGACAAAGTTAATTGATGAGGGAAGGGCTGTAGATGTCATATACATGGACTTCAGTAAGGCGTTTAATAAAGTTTTCCATGGCAGGTTGATGGAAAACGTGAAGTCGTATGGGGTTCAGGGTGTACTAGCTAGATGGATAAAGAACTGGCTGGGCAACAGGAGACAGAGAGTAGTGGTGGAAGGGAGTGTCTCAAAATGGAGAAAGGTGACTAGTGGTGTTCCACAGGGATCCGTGCTCGGACCACTGTTGGTGATATACATAAATGATCTGGACGAAAGTATAGGTGGTCTGATCAGCAAGTTTGCAGATGATACTAAGATTAGTGGAGTTGCAGAAAGTGAGGGGACTGTCAGTGAATGCAGCAAAATATAGATAGATTAGAGAGTTGGGCAGAGAAATGGCAGATGGAGTTTAATCTAGGCAAATGCGAGGTGATGCATTTTGGAAGATCCAATTCAAGAGCGGATTATATAGTCAATGGAAGAGTCCTGGGGAAAATTGATGTACAGAGAGATCTGGGAGTTCAGGTCCATTGTACCCTGAAGGTGGCAACGCAGGATAGAGTGGTCAAGAAGGCATACAGCATGCTTGCCTTCATCGGACGGGGTATTGAGTACAAGAGTCGGCAGACATGTTACAGTTGTTTAGGACTTTGGATAGGCCACATTTGGAATACTGCGTGCAGTTCTGGTCGCTACCTTACCAGAAGGGTGGATGCTTTAGAGAGGGTGCAGAGGAGGTTCACCAGGATGTTGCCTGGTATGGAGGGTGCTAGCTATGAAGAAAGGTTGAGTAGATTAGGATTGTTTTCGTTGGAAACATGGAGGTTGAGGGCAGACCTGATTGAGGTCTACAAAATTACGAGAGATGGATAGCAACAAGCTTTTTCCAAGAGTGGGGGTGTCAATTACAAGGGGTCACAATTTCAAGGTGAGAGGGGGAAAGTTTAAGGGAGATGTGTGTGGAAAGTTTTTTACGCAGAGGGTGGTGGGTGCCTGGAACGCTTTGCCAGCGGAGGTGGTAGAGGCGGGCACGATAGCATTATTTAAGATGCATCTAGACAGATATATGAATGGGCAGGGAACAGAGGGAAGTAGACCTTGGAAAATAGGCGACAGGTGTAGATAAAGGATCTGGATCGGCGCAGGCTGGGAGGGCCGAAGGGCCTGTTCCTGTGCTGTAATTTTCTTTTGTTCTTTGTTCTATCTCACCCAAAATTAAGTGGGAAAACATGGACAGGAAAATGATGGCAACGAAGCTTCCAATCCACAACGTGAGCTTTACCAGGACTGCCGTTAGCCACTCCTTTCCCACCCAACATATGCTGGTGAGCCCTGGCTGACTATCAGATTTTCCGCCTGTCTGCACCTTTTACCACCATCTCCCTCGGGTCAGTGAAAGAAAAGGTAGTAGTAGGACTGGGTGGAGGCAGTAAGACTGCAAAAAAATGATTGGAGGAGGAAGGGGGCATTGCAGGAGCTCCTTTCCTTCCAATTGGTTGCCTGTTGAAAGCCTTGGCCTCCATAGCCTATTGGGAGGAATTCTGTGATGAATCCTTTTTTTTGTTCTTTATTCCTTCATGGGTTGTGGACGTTGCTGGTCAGGCCAGCATTTGTTGCCCATCGCTAATTGCCCTTGAACTGGGTGGCATGCCAGGTCAGTTCAGAGGGCAGTCAAGAGTCAACTGCATTGCTGCGTGGGCCTGGAGTCACGTGCAGGCCAGACGTGGTACGGATGGCCGATTTCCTCCCTTAAGGACATTAGGGAATCAGATGGGGTTTCATGATAAGCAACGATAATTTTGTGGTCACGATTATTGAGACCAGCTTTTCAATTCCAGATTTATTAGTTGAATTTAAATTCCACCAGCTGCCGTGGTGGGATTTGAACCTGTGCCCTACAGTATTAACCTAGGTCTCTGGAGTATTAGTCCAGTGACATTAGCAATATGCCACCTTGTCCCCTTAAATGGCATTGGGCCTGAGACACAGTAATAGGTAGACGTCCTGCTCAATCCTGTGAGGACAGACCAAGAAATGTCCAACCATCAAACTGCTGTGGAATAGCACCCATGCTTGAATTGGTTCCCATCACTTGAAGGGTGGAATTTGAAGGTGGTAATACGTTTTTGGAGTAAAAACAATAAATGGGAGATTAAATTCAATGGGAAAATTATAATGAAGAAAGTAAATGAATGGTGAGACTTGAGCTCAAATATATAGGGCGGGTGGGTGTTCCTGCGCACCCCACCACGTTGTTTAGCGGCAGTGTAAGTGGCCTGCCATTTGCTGTTGGTGGGATCTCTGGTCCCGCTGTTGTCAACAGGGTTTCCTGTTGAATGCACCCCTCGCCGCCGGGAAAGCGTAGGTGCGCCATTGGCAGGACCACAAGATCCCGCTGGCATGAACAGCCGGAAAGATCTGCCAATAATTCCCTAAAGATCAAGTGGAAATAGAGAACTCTGTAAAAAAGGGCCAAAAGCATTTAATTAATAGGAGAACACACTACTAGATCAAGAAGTAACAATACACTTTTTAGAACATTGGTTAAGCTGAAGTTTAGGGCATAACATATTATTTATAGAAAAAGCATTGAAGCCTATCGCGATAAAGCCTATCGCAGATAATATAATAAGAGAAATCTGAGATACTGCAACTGCCCCAGTGGAGCAAAAAAGACTAAAATGAAAAGTAGCAGAGGTTTTTGAAAACACTTATGATATAACAAACAAGAAAAGCCACTGTCTCTGGTCAGGAGTCAATGACAAGGAAAATGTGGGGTCCGTCATTAATTGAAAGTCGTCACAATAAGATTGATGAGCGGCATTAGAAGAAATTATTATCTTTTGCCACTAAGGAGCGTTGTGTTGCAACAAATTAAAAAATATTAAAACTGACTGTAAAAGCTTTCTTTAAGGAGAGAGAGAACTTCCAGAGGTTCACATCGGTAGGATCTTCCGATCCTGCCAACAGCACCCCCTACTGGATTCAACGGGAAATATCAGCAGCGGGACAAGATGGGCCACCGAGAAACACGTCACGGGGAGGCCAGAGAATCTTACCCATGTGTCTGACACGGGACAGCATGTTAGTATACTTTAATCAGAGTCACCCTTCTCAGATTAATGTTACACCGCAGATGGACGTTCCAGAATTGTTGTGGCTGAAATGGAGTTTGTGTTATAAACCACGTGGAAACAAGGACAGTTTTCAGATTCTTTCTCCCTGACATCATTTTAATTTAAAAAAAATTAAGACATGAATCTGACCCGTCTGAACTTTAAAAAGAGACAGTAATAGAATTGTACAAATAGGTTTCCACACCTTATGAACAACATTGCCTACCTGTGACAGCAATCTAAAGTCTTCTGTTAATGTGAAGACGGGCTTAAAGTGAGCTCAATTCTTATTGATTCTTTTTTATTCTACTTGGGCTGGAATTTTCCGGCTGGCCTCGGCGGCTGCGAACCCCGCCACATACAACCGAAAACCCGTTGACAGCGGCGGGACCTTCTGGCCAATGGCGGGCTGCCTCTTCCTCCGCAAAACACGCTGTGGGGTCATGCGGAACATCTCACCCTTCGATTCAAAGAGTGAGGGTTCCAAAAGTAAATGCGAGATAAAAATGCTAACCATATCAATCTTTCCAATCGCAAAATATTATTTTATTTCAGGGGTAACAGTTTTGCATAATGTGTTGCCAAATTGGGTTTAGTGTCCAAAAAATTGATGACGACAATACCATCATTTTATTTTAAAAAAAATCTAGTCTACAGTAAAATTGACCACTAAATCCACCAGATCTTAATATCTACTTCATACCAGTTCTGCTTATGCTAATCCTCAGCTAACCAGCATTGACGTGACAGTCTTGAAGTATGTGTCTTTCAGCATATTTGTTGATCTACTTGTAACACAACTATATTTATATTCCAAAAGGCAAGGAGCTATCCAGGCAGAATTGATACCTGACCAGCACATGGTTCCTAATATATTTGAAGAATAAAGCAATGAACTTTAATAGCCCAAACAGGGCAGAAATGGAAATAGTTGTTAAACTTGCCAGCAATTCCCCTGTAGTGGCAGCAGAAAATGAGATTTTCTAATTAAACAAATCTTTCCTCCAAGTTTCACCATCAATCTGTTTCCCTTGCAAAATAATTCCTGAGGGGTAGCGAGTACACTGGCTTCAGGCAAAGGGCCAAATGAATTATGGCAGACTGTTAGAATGAAATGTTAACTGGCTGGAAATCTAATAAAAATGCAAGTAAAAAAAATTAGTTGTTTCTGTTCAATTTATTGTGGAGTTCAAATTCTCCACACTTGGAATCACTGCGGTTATGGATGATTTAATTCCTGTGCATGGTTAATATGAAAATTTCTTGAAATAAAAGGCTTCTAAAGAACTATGAATAGTATAATTCTGCTTGTGCAATGCATTGAAATAAAACTGTTACTGAAGTGCACAAGGCTCACTGATCCAAAACTGGAAAGCAGGAAGAAAGCGCCACAATTTTTGAAAACAGGTGGCAGCCATAGGATTCAACAAATACATCTCTTTTTGATTGGCCCTCCTTTTCATGCCTTCTCTCGGTCCTCTAACCCATCTTGGCCACATACATGCCAGCCTCTGCTCCTTCAATGCCTTTAGGCCTTCCATGATCCACAAGTTCTGCCTTCTGAAGCGGTTTTCCATATCCTCCACCTTCTGCTTCAGTCTCTTCTGTGTCTCCCGCATCACACCCATCTGAACCGCCAACGAGGCGAGCTGCTCCTCATGCTCCCCCATTGTCTCCTCCAACTTCTGAATTGCCTGGCCTTGGGACTCCAGCCTCTGCTCCACACGATCAATCCCCGCTTTCAGCGGCTCTACCACCCTGGCCAGATCCTCCTCGGCTTTGCTCCTCTGCTGGCTTAACTTCTCATTTAAGAAGTCCACCAGCTGCTCCGTTGACTGCTGGGCAGGCAGGACAGGCCCTTTGCCCTCTGCCAACTTGACCTGTGGCACACAAATATTATCCTGCTCCACCAGCTCCCTTCATCTTGACCCACTCCTAGTCCGTGGATCTATCCATCAGCCACATCAGTGGAGTCTCACATTCTTCGATCACTCCTGCACCCTTTTCCATCCATACCTCCACCCTATGAATGGGGAAAGGATCAAAACTTTCCACCTTGACCGGGAGCTACCAAATGTGGAACCGTTCACTGCATTGCCGCCACTGGAAGTCCCCGTCACCATGGGAAGGTTGGTGATCGCCGTGGCAATCTTAGTCCAGCAGGTCTTGTTGGATTTGCACTCGGCCCTGCACTCCATGGCCACACACTGTGGTGGGCACCATCAGGATATAGGCGACATGGTAATGAGACACTTTGACCTCCCTCCAGCTGCACTATCTCCTACAAGAGAGGATGAGTGTAATCCAGGCACCCTGGAGGTCTCCTCTTGGGGCTGTCTAAGGGTGTGCAGCCACTCATATTCCCTTCTGCCTGTGACCCATGCACTTCGGCTGCCCAGGGCAATTCTGTCCCTGTGCAGGAGGCTCTCATCAAGGTGGGGTCCTCCAGGCCTTGGGCCACCAGGGGACGTCTGCCAAGGTAATTGTGGATATCAGGATGTAACAGCCAACAGGCTGCCTCCACCTCTGCTGCAGATGTTGGGGCTGCACCCAGGTATAGTCACAGTGATAGGAAAGTTAAGAAATGTTGAGGTCACCTGTGGTTCATCACTGTGCTATCACTGTAAAGAAATTGCACTTTTGTGAATACGTTTGATGAATATGCGAACGCATTGGTCAACTGAAAGTATTGTAAATTTATACACTGAAATTTGTACACAGCGCTTTGGCAGGTAGGCTGTGTATGTTGCATTTACCTCAAAGTCACGAGTGAACTGAGGTCTGACATGGGCACACCACAAATTTTCAAACGGGGATGTGGCCGATGTAATTTCCTGCTGGAAAGATGAAAGGCATGACGAGATTCTGGTCAGCAGCTGTTTTAATGAGTATTCATGAGATTTAAATGATGTAAATGGCGTTCAGAACACCAGTCAGTGGGATAACCGACCCGCCATTGGGAAAATTACAAACTATTTTTACACCAAGTGTGTTTCTGACTTTTTTGTCTGCTGCTGGATCCTTCGCTCCCAAACGACGCAAAAGCCGCCATGGGCGGGATGGGAGAATTCCACCCTTTACTTCAGGAAATCCAACACCTGTTCTCTTTCCAGATCAGCTCCTGACCACTCAACCATCTATTTTCAAACCATTTCAATTGCAACTTGATTTTGTATCTTTAAAGTTGGCCTTTGTCCCATGTTGGGTATAAATACCTGATTGGATTATGCAGTATTTTTCCTCAGATGAGATGAAATTCAGCATGCGTGTTGGCTTGATGAGCTAATAAACCGGTCCAGGAATACATGTAGGTAGACAGCATTTCACACCCAATCAAAATATCAGGATCTCCATTGCAACTGCAATATAAACTCAGCAGAAAATTCCAGCGAGATTGGTCCTTACAATAAATAGAGAGCATTCCTTGAGGTATGAAGGTTCCAAGAAATGTATTTATCGTCGTATTGGTTCAGTTCTAAATGTAACATTAGTTTTCTCTAGTGGACCAATCCCACACATGAAGCGGTTTGGGGATTTGCATGGGATTTCTGCTGATCAGTCGTCGTGCCTTTGCTACCAATTTAAAATTGCCAATGAGCGACTTCCCACTGAGCTTAGGGACTTTCACTCAGTAATATTCAAACTTGAAAACAATACCAAAAAACCAAGCAGAATGGTGACAACGTGGCAGGGAACATTAAGAACTGATGCATATCATTCATTAACTCCTATGCTGTTGTGTATGATTGTGTTGAACACAGGTTCGCGCACCAGCAGATTTCTACTATTACGTTCCTGGACCTGACCTCAACATTTGCTGGACAGAAACCCCAATATTTTTTAATTTGTAAAGCTGTGAGGAAATGATACTTTGCTCCAGGAGTGACTCCATGCACAAAAGAGAGATGTGGTGTATTAAAACAAATTTTATTAACACAGCATGAAACAAACTTTAAAAGCAGAGAAAATATAGCTTACAATTACGTGTTAAATAATACAACAAACCACTTTAACACCTAACTGCTCTCTTCCTGATCTCCAATTAGGCAAAACCCATCTCGGTTCAAAACCCACTTTTAAACACCGTTAGCAAACACAGGAATACTTGCTGTATAGAGATGTACTGGAGCGAGAGAGAGAGATCCTTCAGGAAACAGCCTGTAGGTTCTTGTATGTGTCAAACCACTGTTTTGACTTAACAAATCTTTCGAGATGCTGCTCTGTTCACAGCGAAATCTAAACTGACCAAATTAATAATGTTTTTGGTCAATGGCCTTTCGGCAGAACTTTGACGAGAAGTCATCAAACTGAAATGTCAACTCATTTTCTCTCTTCACTTATGCTGCCTGGCCTGCTGAGTACTTCTCACATCTTCTGCTTTTATTTCAGTTCTTCAGCATCTGCAGTATTTTGATATTGTAAGAATTAATTTTTGCCTCTATTTTGAAAGAAAGCCGATGCTGAGGAAACGTTTGCAAGAAAAGAGAATCACATCTTCTCAAGCTCTCAAATTAGCATGTCGTTTGGAGCATACCCGAGTTACAGGCCTCAGTGTCCAAAGGTCCCACAGTCAATAGGATCGCTCAGCCACGGTGGCGATGCAGCAAAAACAAGCACCATCCAGGTCAATACTTCAGTAAGGAGGTTAAATGTCATCACTACACACAATCATGCCATTTGGGTAGGTGTCGTTAGAAGTCAGTAGGTGCTACTAATTTGGAGACAGCGAGAGGAGAAGACTCCAGATCAGTGCTATGCTGTGAGGCATCAACAGAAGAAAATATAAAAATCCAGTGTCTTTTATGGTGATTTCAATGAGGAATCCAAGGAAGTAAATGCGCCACAGGATGCGATGGCACAACAGGGACACCCTGGGAAACTTCAGCCCATCCAGGAACCGCCACATTCCCTCCTCGCTCCCTGGCCGGGGGCTCCAAATTATATACTCTCCTGTAAAAAGCCTCAAATGTCCCATTCACCCCCCCACCGGGTCCAACACCACCCTTCCCATCTCGTCCTTTACCCTGCCAATCTCCCTCTTGCTTCCTCAGCTGGTGGGCAAGCCTCCTGCTCACCTTCTCACCGTACTCATATACTGCCCCTTTGGCCCTCCGAAATTGCCCCACCGTCTTCCCCGTGGACACAATTCCGAACTCCATCTGGAGCCTCTGTCTCGCCTTCAACAACCCTGCCTCCTGGGCCTCCGAATACCTTCTGTCCACCCACAGGATCTCCTTTCACAGTCTTGCCATATCTGCCCGTTCTGCCTCTAAAATCCCCTCTAACCATCGCTTTGAGTGCCTCCCACAGCATGGTGGCTGTGACCTCCCCTGTATCATAGAGCTCCACATACCCCTGAATGGCGGCCCTCATCGATTCCTCATACCTCCTCATCCACCAACAACCCCACGTCCGGCCTCCACTGCGGGTGCTGCCCCCCTCCCCCCCCCCCCCCCCCCCCCCCCCCCCGTCCACTCGCAGATCCAACCAGTGCGGTGCATGGTCGTACACCATGATTGCTGAATATTCTGAGTTGACCAGCCCCACCAACAACGCCTTCTCCACCACGAGAAAGTCAACCCTGGAGTGCAGCATGGGAAAAATATGAAAATACTTTTGCCATCGGCCTCCCAAACCTCCACGCCTCCCCCCCCCCTCCCCACCTCTCCATATACTCTTTTGCTCCTTCTCCATTACCAACACCTTCCCTGACCTCGGCCTCGAATGGTCCAAGCTTGGCTCAATAACCGTATTGAAATCTCCCCCACGATCAACCGGTGCGTATCCAAGTCAGAAATCCTCCCCAGCACCCTCATGAAGTCTACATCATTCCAATTTGGGGCGTAAATGTTTACCAGGCCTCCCCTCCAGCTTCCCAATCACCATCACGAGCCCCCTTCTTGCCCGAATCGGCCACAATGCTCCCCACCTCGAACGCCACCCGCTTATTCACCAGCATCGCTACCCCCCTCATCTTCCTGTCCTGTCCCGAGTGGAACACCTGCCCCACCCATCCTTTCCTCAACCTTGACTGATCCCCTATCTTCAAGTGTGTCCTCTGCAAAAAAGCTACATCCGCCTTCCGATTCCTCAGATGTGCAAACACACGTGACCGTTTGACCAGCTCATTCAGCTCCCTCACATTCCATGTGACCAGCCTGGTTGTGGGGCTTCCCGCCCCCCTCCCCTGCTGATCAACCGTGTTGCTTTTTAGGCCAGCACCCAACCCATGTCACGTGACCCTCCAGTCCCACCTCAGATGTCCACCTTCATCACTCCCTTTCCAGCTGTGCCACATCAACCACACCTTTGTAAGCAACCCCCCCCCCCACTCTCAAACAAAACAACCACATCCCTCTCCCCTAAGTCTGCCTCCCACCCAGCTACCATGATGCGCCCCGCCCAAGACCTTTAAACCCTCTACCCCCCCCAATGTCCCCCCGTCTACATTCCCCCAAAAAGCAGAAAAGGTGTAACTAATCCTTGATGTTCCCCCGGGGAGGGGGGGGGGGGGGGGGGGGGGGGGGGGGGGAGGGGGGGCTGCCCTCCAAACACCCCTCTATCAAAATAAAAGGAACATTTCAAGGGGAAAAGTTTCCCAAGAACCAAGAAATATTCGCACAAACGCCTCCAAAATTCTACGTCCTCCTTCTCCTGCCAGTCCATTGTCTCTCATAAACTCCATCGACTCCTATGGCGTGCCAAAATAATATTCCTGCTTCTGGAAAGTCACCCAGAGGCGGACCAGGTACATCACTCCAAACTTCATCCCCTTTTTAAAGAGGACAGCCTTGACACGGTTAAACCCGGCCTTCCTCTTCGCCAGCTGCAGGTCTTGATACACCCACAGCTCGTTCCCCTCCAGATGCAGCTCCTCATCTGCCTTATTGATGCACGATCAATTGCACAAAGACGAGAGTTGAATACAACTGAGGCTTTATTACACTAAGATGTGTGGGCTCCTACAGCAGCTAGCGAAATGGCTGCTGTATGAGGAGCACACATATTTATACTCCGCCTACTGGGCGGAGCTAGCAGGCAGGGACTACCCCCGTACTTGTAGTACAGGGCATTACCATACATACCCTAATATATACAGCAGTGGTTACTACCAACCTTACCCACCAAAGAATCTTCTCTTTATCCAGAAAGCGATGTAACTACACTACCATCGCCATTGGCGGCTTGCCCGTGTGCGGCTTTCTCATCAGCGCCCTGTGTGCTCGTTCGACTTCCAGGGGCCGGTCAAAGGCCCCCATAAACTGCTCCAATAGTTTGGCCACATACGTGCTGGCCTCCGCACTCTCGATGCCTTCGGGCATCCATACGATCCTCAAATGTTACTTTCTGGAGTGGTTCTCCAGATTCTTCACCTTCAGCATCTTTTGGGTCTCCCGCATCACTCCCACCTTGGCCACCAACGAGGCCAACTGCTCCTTGTGCTCCCCCACCACCACCTCCACTTTTTGGATTGTCGGCGCTGGGACTTCAGCCTCTGCTCCACTCTCTCAATACCCGCTTTAATCGGCTCCACCACTTTGGTCAGGTCTTCCTCTGTTGGCTGAGCTTAGCGTGAAGACACTCAACTAATTGCTCTGTTGCCCTCCGCCATCTTAATCTGTGGCACACCACGAAGACTCTCCTGTTCCGGCAGCTCTTTTCTTCGCAACCCAATCCTAGCTTGTGGATCCATCCACTAGCCACACCATAGAGGTTATATCTTCTCCAGGTACTCCTGCACCTCTTTTCATCCAAATACTTTGCCCTTCGGACAGGGAAAGGACCAAAAAATACCACCTTGAGCGGGAGCCACCAAATGTGCGACCGCTCACTCCATGGCCGCCACCGGAAGTCCTTTTCTGTGTATTCCTTAACAGAAAAGGAACAATTTGAAATTGTGGCTTCTATCCAGACAGAACCCAAACTTCAATTCAATACCAGAGTTGTGGTAATTATTTTATCATCAAATATTTGTGACAAAAAGTCTTGGGAAATGCGTCTACAAAATAACATACTGATATTTTACTCTGGACAAGTATTGCCTATCCTTGTAAGATAAGTCCAAGTCAAATATGCTGATCAGACCACTTGGCTGGAATAATAGTTTAGGAAAAAAAGTCCCTCATTGATGAGCTCAGACTGGTTCATTAGCCTGAAATTAAACTGAGCTAGTATTAAAATCATCAGTCTTGTGGCATCCTCATGGAAGAGTAGAAGCACTTATTCAATCTGAAACCGGGTGCACCTTAATGGACAGGTGGGGTCAAGCCAAAATATGTGAAGCACAGATTCTTCCCTGTGTTCCAAAGAAAAGGACTTTAGCAGATTGAGATAGCATGCAGCATGAGGGTATTATCAGGAAAATAAACAAAAGTGGGTGAACAAGTCCAATAATACCAGTAGGAAACCCTCCAGATCCAAATGGTTCAGACAGAGTTTCTAAAGGTGGTACGTCCAAGATCAGCATCAAAGAAAGCGGAGGCCTAACCCTTCTATTTTTTTTTTACCTTTCATGGGTGTTGCCCATCCCTATTTGCCCTTGAATATAATACCAAGTGATATACCATCAATTATGACACGACAGAGATCAAGTGAATGAAGGCTTTAGTACACAAAGAACTTAGCTAGCCAGAGACTTCAGTACAAACTGACCGCCACCCACTGGACGCAGCATTATATACAGCCCCGGGGAGGCGGAGCCAGAGGCGGAGTCCACCGGGGTTCCAACCCAAAGGCATATCACACCAAACCTTAAAGGCATATCACATATCTGGTGAATACATTCACCACACCAAGAATAAGTGGAACATCCCTATTTGCCCTTGAACTGTGTGGTTGCTCAGCCTTTTCAAGGGGCAATTAAGAGTTGCCGTCATTGCTGTGAGTCTGAAGTCACATGTGGGCCAGACCAAGGAAGGATGGCAGATTTCCTTCTCTGAAGGACATGAGTGAACCAGATGGCTTTTGAAAGCATTTGATTTTCTGTTTCACCATTACTGAGACTAACGTTCACTTCCACATTTTTTGAGCGAATTTAAATTCCACCAGCTGTCAAGGTGTAATTTGAACCCAGGCCCTCAGAGCATTTGCCTGGGCCTCTGGATTACGAGCTCAGTGACATTGTCACCATCTCCCCCTCATTTATTTATTTCAGGTCCACCGGGTACATTTCTGACAGCAGAGCAGAAGAGATTTGCAGCTTGATGGCTGATTTCCATGAAAAAGCAGGTGTTTTTTGCTTTGTTTTGATATTAAAGATGTTCCACTTATTGTTGGTATTATATTCAATATTTTATGATCATTGGAAGAAATACATGTGAATATATGTGCGCAAAGTAGTATTTATAATAATCTTTATTGTCACAAGTAGGCTCACATTGCAATGAAGTTACTGTGAAAATCTCCTCATTGCCAGATTCCGGCACCTGTTTGGGTACACAGAGGGGGAATTCTGAATGTCCAAATTACCTAACAGCATGTCTTTTCGGGACTTGTGGGGGAGGAAACCAGAGCACCCAGAGGAAACCCACACAGACACGGGGAGAACGTGCAGACTCTGCACAGTGACCCAAGCCAGGAATCGAACCTGGGACCCCGGCGCTGTGAAACCACAGTGCTAACCACTGTGCTACTGTGCTGCACTCATAACCTACTAATTATCTCAGCAACAATCTAGAGCTTTCAGTCACTAACTTTGCAGTCAACTAGTGGAAAGACCAGAGTTAAATTCCCTATATACTGACACCTCCTTCCTTACCAATGTTCCAAAACAACCTCAAGTGTCTTTTATCATGGATATGACCAATACACGTTGCAGTGTGGGCCTCTAAGACTTATCCTGCAGGCTGGCCCTCAATCTACTGCTGTCACATCGAGCATTTACAAGTTCAGGTCCAGCTATTTTAAAAGGCTAGCAGTGGATTCATAGTCCCATTGCTCACATTCATTTCAGTAATGATCTTTTGCCCCATATTGTAAGCATTGAAGCATTCCATCCTAAATTATAAGAAAGTATGAATATGGAGACTAGAGTAATAAAAGACCATTCATGCTGAAAACAAAAACCCAATGAACAAATTCTGAAATGTTCCCTTCATCAGATGAGTTATAGTTGATTTTTAAAAATTGGACTTTTGCCTTCATAGAAACATAGAATCCCTTCAGTGCAGAAGGCGGACATTCGGCCCATCGAGTCTGCACTGATCCTCTGAAAGAGCAACACCTACCAAGGCCCACTCTCCTGCAAACCCACAACCCCACCTAACCTTTGGACACTTATGGGCAGTTTAGCATGGCACATCTTTGGACTCTGGGAGGACACCAGAGCACCGGGAGGAAACCCACGCAGACACGGGGAGAACATCTTGGCAGGTATAAAGATGTATATTTCTCTTGGGAAAAGCTACAACACTAAAAATGGAGGCTTTTCCTTCTTTAAGATTTAAATGGCAGTGTGGAGGTGGTCCTTCAATGAGAGTTGGGAGATCATTTTGATGAAGGTAAAGATATTCTTTGAATCATCAGTGATAGAGGAAAGTTGGATAAAAGCGCGAATAAATACTGCAAGACATCAGCAACTGACAAAGGGCAAATCCGGTGCTATTGCTTTGATATGGGATTTAATTAAACTTAACAGGCAATCCTATCTTCAAAGGGCAACATTGGCAGCCCTACAGCTCTTCTCTCAGTAAGTGAATACATCAGAAAGCTTCTCATAGTGTCACATGAAGGTGACCTCAGAGCTAGACATGGTTGCTGGTTTGGAGCTTACTGCACTGGTTACCACTGGACTACAGAAGAAATACGGTGCAATTTCCCCAAATGGGGACAGAGTCCCGTAGCCCGTGCGCGCGATTAGCCGGGCATTTTCCAGCGCTTGAAGCGTCGAGAAATACCAGGCTCGCTAACTCCTATCTGGGTCTACCGAGGCTTCAGCAGGGAACGTGGGCCGGGGACTCACTTAGCCCCGTTCCCAGCACTGAGGAGTCCGCTCAATGGAACTACTCAGTGCAGGGAGAGATCAGGATGTAATTTTTAAATCTCTCGAGCCCCCGACTCAACTCCCTAAACCCCCCCCCCCCCCAAGCCCAACCACTATAATGAGGTCCTCGGAGACCCCACACCCACATAGGGCACCCCCGACCCAATCCCCACCATGCAAAAAATGCCAGCTTGGCAGTGCAAGCCTGGCACCATGTCAGTGCCCCTACCAGCTGGAAGTGGTATCTGGGCACCTTCGCAGTGCCAGGTTGGCACCCAGGTGGCACTTCCAGGGTGCCAACCTGCCCAGACGAGATGCACTTAGGGGCTTCCAATCCCCTGGGAGACCCCCACGATTGCCATTCCATCTGGTCCTTGCTTATGGAGACCAGTACTGAACGGCGCTCGCCTGAGGTCTCAAAGGCGAGGGGGTTAGATCCCACACTTGGCAGATCTCAGGAACGCATATTAGAGTGAGACTAGCTGTCTCACTCTAATATGCAGATTTGCCAGAAAGTGATCCCGCCCATCTCGTGAGATCGTGTCAGATCTCGGGAGGCGCGGTGAGGCAAGTAGATCCCAAAAGTGGGATCTCCCGGCATCTACCGGCCGCGCCGCTCTGCCTTTCGGGTATAATGCGCCAGTAGATCCCGCTCCTAAACGTCTGAAAGAAAACCAGTCAGGGCAATCAATTCTTCAGTTACCCTAATGTAGGATTGGGATAGTTAAATTGTAATGGGCAGAGTGAGGAAAATAAATTCTGAAGTGTGTTCTGAAGCCCAATTAATGATGGGCAGACAATGCTGGCCTAGCCAGCGGCACGAACATCCCGTAAAAGAAAAAAGGGGCAAGCTTCAGCGCATCAAGAACAAATCTGATCCAGGTAAATTGGAATCAAAGCTTGCAGGCAAAATTGTGTTGGGCAATGGGTGTCCTTGAAAGAAGAGATGGCTTGGAGTTAATCCAGGTACATGCTCCCTGGATCATGAAAGAGAACAAGATGAACTGGATAAAGCAGATATGGCAGATGTCAGGTTGATAATACAAGTGATAGCCAGAATGAATTTTAAAAGTTCAGAGGTAAGTAAACTTACTTGATGAGGCAAGAGAGTGCTGATGAAGTTTACCTTGACTGCCAAAATCCTTTTGATAATGTGCCACATAATAGACTTGTTAACATAGTTGAAGCCAATGGAATAAATGACCCAGTGGCAGTATGGCTAGAAAGTTGGCTTTTTTTCTTTACATTTAGAGTACCCAATTAATTTTTTCCAATTAAGGGGCAATTTAGCGTGGCCAATCTACCTACCTTGCACATCTTTGGGTTGTGGGGGCAAAACCCACGCAAACATGGGGAGAATGTGCAAACTCCACAGGGACAGTGACCCAGAGCCGGGATCGAACCTGGGACCTCGGCGCCGTGAGGCTGCAGGGCTAACCCACTGCGCCACCGTGCTGCCCAAGTTGGCTTTTTTATAACTGTTTCATGAGATATGGTTGTTGCTGGCAAGGCCAGCAGCTGTTGCCCATCCATAATTTCCCTTGAACTGAATGGTTTGTTTCGCCATTTCTTAGGGCAGTTAAGAGTCAACCACATTCCTGTATCAGGAGTCACATGTAGGTCAGAAGGATGGTAGATACTCTAGTGAACCTGCTGGCTTTCTATGACAATCAAACCAGACAGGACAAAAGCAGCCCGCTTGATTGGCACCCCTTCCACAAAAATTCACTTCCTTCACCACCAACGAATGGTAGCAGCAGTGTGTACCATCTAAAAGAAGGAAGCACTTCCAAACCCACGAGTGTTCCATCTAGAAGGACAAAGGCAGCCGACACATGGGAACAAACACTACCACCTGGAAGTTCCTCTATAAGTTATTGACCATTCTGACTTGGAAATATATTGCCAATCCTTCACTGTTGCTGGGTTAAAATCCTGGAACTCCCTCCCTAACAGCCCCATGGGCATACTGTGTGTATAGCCAGCCACGCCCACACCCGTAATGGAATAAAGAAAGAACTTCAAGGCCTTAAAGGTAATGTAGAAAAAATTTACTAGAATAGTTCTTGTGACGGGGAACTGTAATTCCATGGATAGATTGGAGGAGCTGGAGTTGTTCTCTTTGGAGCAGAGAAGGTCAAGTGAAGATTTTATGGAGGTGTTCAAAATCATGAAGGGTCAAGACAAGAGTAGATGGAGAAAAACTGTTCCCATTAGCCAAAGGGTCCGGAACCATAGGGCCCCGAGTTGAGGTGACTGGCTAACGAACTAAAAGCATAATAAGGAAAATCTTTTTGAAATAGCAAGTAGTTAGGATCCAGAGTCCACTGCCTGAAAGGGTAGTTAATCAAGGCTTTCAAAAAGGAATGAGATAAATACATGAATGGAGAAAAAAATGAAGGGCAATGGAGAAAGGGGAGGGGAGTGGAAGTGGGTTCCTCCTGCAGAGAACTGGCATGGGATTGACAGGCCAAATGACCTCCCTCTGTGTTGTGAACATTCTCCAATCCTGTGATTCCATAACTGCTTTTGCAGACTTTAAACAACATACATCTCGCACTATTATTATGAGCCATAAGTAGGCCTTGTGGTGCAGTAGTGGCACCCCTACATCTGGACCAGAAGTTCCGAATTCAAGTTCAACGCAAGGACTTGTTGGCCACAGGAGTGTTCATAATGCGGTGTGTGCGTGCGTGTGTGAAGATAAGCTTAAAGAAAAGTGAGCTTAGGACTTCCGGTGGCGGCTATGGAGTGAGTGGTTGCACATTTGTTGGCTCCCGCTTGTGGCGTTTTTTCGGACCTTTTCCCCGGTTAACAGGTGGATGTGAGGCGGAAAAAAGATGCAGGAGAGTGAAAGAAAGAGAGCTGGTGTATGGAGCTGAGGGCTAGACGCAGTCGAAGAAGAGGGAATCAGTCGGTTAGAGCTGGTGCGGCGCCTGCGACGCACGTGGAGATGACGGAGGGGCAGGGAACGGCCCTGTCGGCCCAGTGGTCGACGGACCAGAAGAGCTTCCTGAATGAGAAAGTCACCCAGCAACATAAGGAGAGTCTGGAGGACCTGGTCCAGACAGTATGGAAACAAAGCTGCCAGCCCAGGGTCAGGCAATCCAGAAGATGGAGGAGGTGACAGGGGAACCCGAGGAGCAGTTTGCCTCGATGGCAGTGGAGATGTGGCTGATGTGGGACCAGCAGAGGCGGCTCCAGGAGAAGGTTGAAGACCTGGAGAACCGGTCAAGCAGGCGGAACATAAGGATCGTAGGCCTGCCAGAGGAGAGTGAAGGAGCCGATGCTGGAGCATATGTGTGGAGGATGCTGGAGAAGCTGTTCGGAGAGGTGCGTTTGCACGGCCTTTGGAGGTGACTGAGCGCACATGGTGCTAATGAGGAAGCCACAGGGAAACAAACCGCTGAGGACGATGGTGGTGCGGTTGCATCGGTTCCTGGACATGGCGCAAATTATGAGGTGGGCCAGGCAGACGAGGCGCTGCACCTGGGAGGGCAGTGAAATCCGAGTGGACAAGGAACTGGGTGCAGAGCTGCCAAGAGGAGAGCGAGCTACAACAAGGTCAAGGCGGCCCTCTACAAAAAAGGGCTAATACCCGGCACATCTATGGGTGACCTACGAAGGCCGAGAATTGTACTTTGGATCAGCGGAGGAGGTGGTAGAATTTGTCAGAGACAATGGACTGGCAGGAGAAGGTGGTCTTTGAACCTTGGTGGAGGTGCTCTAATGCTGCTGGTAGCTTGTGTTTGGGGCCATTCCTTTCTCTTTTTTGGCTTCAGGTTTGCTCTTTGTTTTTTTTTCCTTTAAAAAAAAAAGAAATTTAGAGTACCCAATTCATTTTTTCAAATTAAGGGGCAATTTAGCGTGGCCATTCCACCTACCCTGCACATCTTCTGTGTTGTGGGGGCGAAACCCATGCAGACACGGGGAGAATGTGCAAACTCCACATGGACAGTGACCCAGAGCCAGGATCGAACCTGGGACCTCGGCGACGTAAGGCAGCAGTGCTAACCACTGTGCCACCGTGCTGCCTCTCTTTGTTCTTTGTTAGAGGATGGGGGGCTGGTCTCTTTGTTTGGTCTTGTGGAGGGACTGTTTTGGTTTGATTGCACTAATGTTCGAGCAGGGGGAGGGGAATCAGTGGGGGGGTAGGATGCTAGGTGCCATGGGCAGGGGCTGCCAGGCTAGCTGGGTGGGCTAGTTCACGGAAGTGCAGTAGGGGGTGAGTGGAAGGTTAGTGGGGGGGATGGGAGCAGGGGCTATTGCTGGGGAATTGGGGTGGGGTAGGGAAGTACTGCTGACAGGGGTAGGGCTTTTAAAGAGTAAGGGGAGGAGGATCGATGGGCGCCCGAGGGCGGGCCTGGGAAGGTGTGGGACACGGGCCAGAGGCTGGCTCACGAGGGACTATGGTTGATTGGCAGGGTTGGGGGCAGGGTGCCCAGCCGAGCAGACTGGCCACGTTATAATGTGCGAGGATTGAATGGGCCAGTCAAAAGGGCCCGTGTGATTCACACAAAGCGATTGAAGGCGGATGTGGCCATGCTACAAGGGACTCACCTGAGGGTGGGGGACCAGATTAGGATGAGGAAGGAATGGGCTGGGCAAGTATTTCATTCGGGATTGGATTTTAAAACGAAGCGGGTGGCGATTTTGGTCAATAAGCAGGTGGCGTTCAAGGTGGTAAATATAGTGACTGACTCTGGGGGAAGGCATGGGAAGTGGCAAGTGGGAAACTGGAGGGGATGCCAATGGTGTTGGTAAACATCTATGCCCCGAATTGCGAAGATGTGGAATTTATGTGGCGGGTGCTGGGGAGGATTCCTAACCTGGACTCTCATCGGTTGATTATGGGGGGGGGGGGAGAGAGAGTGTTGGCGACAGCTAAGGAGCTTTGCGGGTTCATGGAGCACATGGGCGGTTGGATTCATGGAGATTTGGGAGGCCGAGGGCGAAATACTTTTTGTTTTACTCCCATGTGTACGAGGTGTACTCCCGAATAGATTTCTTTGTGTTGGATAAGGTGCTGTTGGCAGGGGTAGTGGATGTTGACTATTCGGCAATAATGGTGTCGGACCATGCCCCTCAGTGGGTGGTTTACGAGTGAACAAAGTGGAGGCCCACACCCGCGGTGGAGGCTGGATGTGGGACTGTTAGCGGAGGAAGAGATGTGTGAGCCGGTGAGGAAAGCCATCCGGGGGTATATTGAGATTAATGATACGGGGGAGTTTTCGGCAGGTACAGTCTGGGAGGCACTGAAGGCAGAGTTCTGGGGGGAATTTATCTCGATTCAGGTGCATAGGGAGAAGGCAGAGCGGGTGGAGATAGAAAGGCTAGTGGAAGAAATCGTGCAGGGGACAGGCGATATGCAAAGGCCCTGGAGGAAGGGCTGCTAAAGGAATGCCAGAGGTTGCAAATGGAATTTGGGTTGTTGTCCACGGGTAAGACGGTTGGGCAGTTGAGAAGGGCGAGAGAGGCAGTATACGAGTATGGGGAGAAAGCGAACAGGATGTTAGCGCACCAGTTGAGGAAGCAAGAGGCGGAGAGAGAGATTGGGAAAGGGAAGGAAACAGGTGGGAATATGGTCTTGGACCCGGCATGGGTGAATGGGATGTTTAGGGAGTTTTATAGAAAATTGTATGAGTCGGGACCCCCCAGCCGGGGAAGAGGGGATGAGGCGGTTTCTGGGAGGGTTGGAGTTCCCGAAGGTAGATGAGGAGCTGGTGGAGGGCCTGGAGGCCCCAATTGGGCTTCGAGAAGTAGTGGAGGGGTGGAGGCGATGTAATCGGGCAAGGTCCCAGGACCGGACAAGAAGTTCTCAGGGGTGTTGGGACCGCTGTTGGTAAGGGCCTTCAATGAAGTAAAGGAGTTGGGAGTGCTCTCCCTGATGTAGTCACAGGCATCAATCTCCCTCATTTTAAAGCAGGATAAATACCCAGAAAGCTGTGGGTCATACAGACGGAGCTCCCTGATAAATGTAGGTGCCAAACTACTAGCGAAGATCCTGACTACAAGGATCAAAGACCGCATCCCAGGGGTAATAGGGGAGGACCAGATGGGGTTCGTTAAGGGGCGGCATTTGGCGACCAACATTAGGAAATCTTTTTATTGGCTTTTCTCATATTTATAAACAGTTGTTACTTATATACATTACATTTTTCTTGCCCGCGCTAATTTGCATTATTTTACAGAGAGGTTTGTTTTGTCCTTCATTTGACTAACTGTATGTATATTTTGCTGCCCTCTGGATCGGTCTATGACATCCTCTCCTTCCTCCTCACCACACCACCCCCCCCCCCCCCCCCCCCCCCCCCCCCCCACCCCCATTGGATTCAGCACCCTTCCTCTTCTCTCGTCGTTTCCCCATTTTTCTCCCCCCCCTCCCCGGGTTGCACAGTCCTTTGGTTCTTCATTTTTTTTTCTCCTGGTTTACTCCTCGTTGCTGGCCTCGAACAGGTTTTAGAACAGGCCGACGAACTGCCCCCAAGTATCCAGGAAGCCTTCCTCTGACCCTCGGATGACATACTTAATCTTCTCCAAATTCTGAGAGGTCAGCTAGCCAGTCTGCAGCTTTGGGTGGTGCTGCCGATCGCCAGCCGAGCAGGATTCTCCGGCGTGCAATTAGGTAAGCGAGGGCGTTGGCCCCCTTCCCCATATGTAACTCTGGCTGCTCCGATACCCCAAAGACTGCTACTATTGGGCATGGCTTCACCCTCACCCCCACAACCTTGGACATTGCTTCGGAGAAGGCTGTCCAGAACCCAGCAAGCTTGGGGCAGGCCCAAAACACGTGGGTGTGGTTGGCTGGGCCCCTCTGGCACCGTTCACATTTGTCCTCCACCTCCGGGAAGAACCTGCTCATTTCGGGTTCTGGTCAGGTGCGCTCTGTGCACCACTTTGAGCTGTATTAGGCTGAGCCTTGTCCAGGAGGAGGTGGAGCTCACCTGCTCAGTGCTTCGCTCCAGAGTCCCCATCCTACCTCTGTCCCCAGTTCGCCCTCCCATTTTTGTCTGGTCCTGTCCAGTGGTGTTCGGGCTCTGTCCAGTAGCTGTCCATATATTTTCCCATATAGCCCCCCCTTCTCACTGCTTGTGCCTATCAGGTCCTCTAGTAGTGCACTTTCTGGGGCCTCGGGGTGCCCTACTGTCTCTTTGCGGAGGAAGTGCTTCATTTGGAAGTGTCTCAATTCCTGTCCTCTTGATAGTTTCCACTTCCTCGTCAGTTCGTCCAGTGTCGCCAGTCTGTGCCCTACGTAGAAGTCCCCGACTGTCAGTGTGCCCCCGTCCCGCCTCCATCTTTTGGAGGTGGTACTGTATCTAGCATGGCGGGGGGGAATCTGTGAATGCCGCAGATGGGGGCCATAAGGGACATTTTGGTTATCCCGAAGTGCTGTCTCAACTGGGTCCACGTTCTCAGCGTGGTCGCTACCACTGGGCTCGTTGTGTACCTTGTTGAGGAGGATGGGACTGCTGCTGTGGCCAGGGCACGGAGGGTTGCTCCTTTACAGGATGCCTGCTCCATTTGTACCCAATCTGTGTCGGGTTCTTGTACCCATTCCCTCACTTGTTCTGCCATTGCTGCCCAGTGGTTATATTGTAGATTCGGTAGAGCCAGGCCCCCTCTGACTTTCCCTCTATGCAGTGTCAGTTTGGGAATTCTCGGGTTCTTGCACCCCCCACACAAACGCCATGATTGGCCTGTCTATGTTTTGGAAAAGGCCTTGGGGATTGAAGATTGGAATGAATCTAAATAGGAAGAGGAACCTTGACTATACGTTCACCTTAATCGTCTGCACTCTTCCCACCAGGGAGAGTGGAAGTGAGCCCCACCGTTGAAGCTTCCTCCACCAGGCTGGTCAGGTTCCACTTGTGGCTCTGTGTCCAGTCTCTGGCTATTTGGATCCCCAGGTAACAAAATCTGTTCTGGGCCGTTTTGAACGGGAGCCTCTTCAGCTCTGTCTCTCCCTCTTTTGGGTTCACTGGGAATGTCTCGTTTTTGCCCAGGTTAAGTTTATAGCCCGAGAAGGTTCCAAACTCTGTCAGTATTTGTAGTATTGCCTTCAGTCTCTCCTGTGGCTTTGAGACATAGAGGGGCAGGTCATCTGCATAGAGTGAGACTCTGCTCTATGTCCCCTCTCCGGATTCCCTTCCAGCTTTTTGCCTCCCGCAGGGCTATCGCCAGGGGTTCGATCGCTATCGCAAACAAGAGTGGGGACAGGGAGAAGCCCTGTCTTGTTCCTCTCTGTAGCTGGAAGTATCCAGAGCTGGTGGTGTTAGTTCGGACACTCACTTTGGGAGCGTTGTATAGGAGTCTCACCCAGGCGATGAATCCTGCTCCTAGCCCAAGACCTTTGCGAGTATTTTCACATCCACGTTCAGCAGTGAAATGAGTCTGTATGATCCACATTCCGTCAGGTCTTTATCTTTTTTGGGTATTAGTGAGATTGTGGCCTGCGCTAGCGCTGGGGGCAGGGTGCCCCTTGCCAGCGAGTCCGCGAACATGTCTCTTAGGTGTGGGGCCAGGACTGGTGCGAATTTTTTGTAGAAGTCCGCCGGGAACCCGTCAGGTCCCGGTGCCTTCCCCGCCTGCATGGAACTGATGCTCTCCATGATTTCTCCCAGGTCTATTGGTGCTTCCTGCTCCCCCCGTCTGTCTTCCCCGACCACTGGCAGTTCCAGTCCGTCTAGGAACTGTTTCATTCCCTCATCCCTGTCGGGGGGCTCGGAGGTGTACAGTCTCCGGTCAAAGGTTGCTTAGTGTAATTATGATACCTCCAGGGGAGGCGCGAGGTTGAGGTGGTGGGGGCCATGGACGCAGAGAAGGCCTTTGATCGGGTGGAGTGACAATACGTATGGGAGGTCCTGCGGCGGTTTGGGTTTGGGCAGGGATTTGTGGACTGGTCTAGTTGCTATACCAGGCACCAGTGGCGAGTGTGCGGACTAATCGGGTGAGATCACACTATTTGAGATTACACTGGGGGACAAGGCAGGGATGCCCACTTTCCGCACTGTTTTTTGCCTTGGCTATAGAGCCGTTGGCAATGGCATTAAGAACGTCGAGGGTCTGGCGAGGGGGTGTGGAGCACAAGGTCTCGCTTTACGTGGACTATCTACTTTTGTACATATTGGACCCGCTGGGGGGACTGGGGGGATTATAGGGATATTAGAAGAATTCGGCTGGTTCTCGGGATGCAAATTGAATATGGGTGAGAGTGAGGTCTTTGCGATCCAGGAGAGTTGCCGTTCAAGGTGGTGGGAGGGAGCTTTTGATATTTGGTATCTAGGTGGTGCGGGAGTGGGAGCAGCTGCATAAACTGAATTTGGGTCGGTTGGTAGAACAGTTGAGGTGGGACTTTTGGAGGTGGGATGCACTCCCGTTGTTATCGGCGGGGTGGGTGCAGACAGTTAAAATGACGGTCTTCCTGAGGTTTTTGTTTGTTTTTCTGAACCTTCCAATTTTTATCCCCAAGGGGTTCTTCAAAAAAGTGAATTCAGTGATCTTGGGATTTGCTTGGGCTGGTAAAACCCCGCGGGTGAAAAAGGTGGAGCGGGGGCGACTACGTCTTCTGAATTTCATTAATTACTACTGGATGGCGAATATTGAGATGGTCAGGAAGTGGGTAGTCGGGGAGGGTCAGTATGGGAGCGGGTGGAGGCGGCCTCATGTAAGGACATGAATTGGGGGGCACTGTTAACGGCACCTCTGCCGTTCTCACCGGTTTGGTACTCCATAAGCCCGGTAGTAGTGGCAGGCCTGAGGGTTTGGGGACAGTGGAGGCAGTACATGGGGTTAGAGGGGGCATCGGTGTGGGCACCGATATGTGATAATCACCAGTACGTCCCGGGGTGCTGGATGGTGGGGTTCGGAGGTGGCAGCTGGCGGGGATCGAGAGATTTGGGGATCTATTTATTGATGAGGGTTTCCCCGAGCTTGGAGAAGCTGGAGGAGGAGTTTGAGTTGCCAGGTGGGAATGATTCCGGTATCTACAAGTGAGGGATTCTATGCGGAGGCAGGCTTCGGCCTTCCCGCACCTGTCGCACCAGGGGCTACAGGATAAGGTGGTGCCGAGAACAGGAATAGGAGAGTGGAAGGTCTCAGAGATCTATAAGGAACTGATGGAGTGGGAGGGCGCCCCAATAGGGGAGGTGAAGAGACGGATGATCAGGTTCTTTGAGGGGGTGGAGGATAGGTGTGGGCACTGTGCGGGGGGTCCTGTGAACCACGTCCATATGTTTTGGGCATGTCCAAGGCCGGGGGGTTTCTGGCAGGGGTTTGCTGACGTAATGTCAGAGGTCTTTAAAGTGAGGGTGGTGCCGAGTCCAGAGGTGGCGATCTTTGTTGTGTCGGAAGATCCGGGAGCCCAGGGAGTGAGAGAGGCCGATGTCCTGGCCTTTGCCTCCCTGGTGGCCCTGAGACAGAACTTACCAGGATGGGGGGGACTCGGAACCCCCAAAGTCAGGGCTTTGGGTTCACGACATGGCAGGGTTTCTCAGACTTGAGAAAATTAAATTCGCCTTGAGGGGTTGGTTACAGGGGTTTGCTCAGAAGTGGCAACCGTTCATTGACTTCTTCGTGAAAATGTAAGCTGGCAGCGGGGGGGGGGGGGGGGGGAGAGAGGGCGGCATGGGAGGGACAAGTGAGGGCAGGAGAACCAATGGAGGTGGGCTGGGGAAGGCGGCTCTGTTGATGTGAGCCATGTTGGCTGGGGTGGGTGCTTGGGGGGGTGTTGTTGATTATATTGTTGTGTTTTTGTTCTTGTTGAAATTTGATATTTAAAATTGTTAAAATTATAAATGTCTCAATAAAATATTTTCAGAAAAAAGAAGTGAGCTTGTATATTGCCGAATTCCAAAATTTTGGATTAAGTTTAAGTTCAAATAAACAATTCAGTGATTTTATAACAATTGGATCTTGAGAATGTCAGAACATGTAATAGAATCCAATGGAAATTTTAGTCTGCAGTGTTATTGCAGAACAAAGGACAATTGCATTTAAGACCATGAAGTACACAAGTCGCTCTCTGAAATAGGACAACTTCAAAAATCCTGAACGGCACAATTAAAGCTTTTATAGAACAGAAATAGTTACATCTAAACACAAACCTGTGTCCTGTACAACTGGAGTATAACCTCACTACTTCAGTTTTTCTCACAATAAGCAATAACATTCCATTAGAGGGGCAGCATGGTGGTGCAGTGGGTTAGCCCTGCTGCCTCACGGCACCGAGGCCCCAGGTTCGATCTCGGCTCTGGGTCACTGTCCGTGTGGAGTTTGCACATTCTCCCCGTATTTGCTCTCACAACCCAAAAATATGCAGGCTAGGTGGATTGGCCACGCTAAATTGCCCCTTAATGGAAAAACATGAATTGGGTACTCTAAATTTATTTAAAAAAAAATAACATTCCATTAGCTTTCCTAATTAGTTGCTGCACCTGTATACTAGCTTTTTGTGATTCATGCATTACGACACCCAGATCCCTCTGAATCTCAGAGTTTAGCAATCTCTCACCATCGAGATCAGAAGCTTCTTTTTTTATTCTTCCTGCTAAAATGAACAATTTTACATTTGCCCACATTATACTCCAGGTGATTTGCTTGGATCATTTAAAAAAATTAAACGGAATCAAAAGCACACTGCTTTAATTAAAAAAAAGTCAAAATTAAATCCTGTTAAAATAATCTTCTCGTGCTACCCTTTATAATATTACATCGGATTAATGAAGAATGACCTGCCTGACATTTTAATACATTCATTACAAAAATTGTTCCAAACCAAATTTAAAAACAATCAGCGTATTAATATGGCCTATTAATTCTGCAGAGTTATTAAGAATGTGATTCATACACCACTATGCAGTGGAATAATATAATTTCCATTATCATTACAAAAATATTTAGTAAAATAGCTATTTAGTTGACATTCCACCAGGACTTTGTTGCAAAAGGGTTTCTCCACTACACGGTTTTCAAATCAAATGAATGGCAAATCGGATGAAAACCTCAAGCAATCTCAAGAATTCATATGAGTTCTGAATAATAAAACATTTATTTTCGATCTTTGTAATGAAGTAGTAGCACACAGACTCTCAGGTCACCTTATTAGAATCCTTTAATTACTAAAGGATGAATTATTGCCCACCTTTATGGGCCAGTTAGCATTTAAAAACAATAAGATAATGATTGGTAAAATGATTAATGTACTTGGTACAGCAGCATGCATCATAGCTCAAAATCCTTCAAGACTGCCAGGGAACTATTCTGCAATAAAATTATTTAAATTAAGGTGCAAACAAGCAAAGCGACGAGGCCAGCCCTTTCGTGCCTCAAGAAACAACAAGGTTTGAAACTAATCCTGTATTTTCCTACTAATAAAATGCAATGTCTTGTTATCAATTGTAATAGTCAAGTATTACTCAATGGGGTGGCACGGCGGCATAGTGGTTAGCACTTTTGCCTCACTGCCCAGGGACCCGAGTTCAATTCCGGCTTTGAGTGACTGTCTGTGTGGAGTTCGCACATTCTCACCGGGTCTGGGTGGGTTTCCTCCGGATGCTCCGGTTTCCTCCCACAGTCCAGAGATGTGCAGGTGAAGTGGATTGGCCATGCTAAATTGCCCCTAAGTGTGCAAAGATGTGAAGGTTAGGTGGGGTTATAGGTTTCAGGGATAGAGCGGGAGAGTTTCTGAGGGTCGGTGCAGACTTGATGGGCTGAATGACCTCTTTCTGCACTGTAAGGGTTCTATGGTTGAATGGCAATTTTCTCCTTAAACTTTCCCCTGTGAGCTCATCTACCAAAAATATAACAAAATTTTGCCGTTGCATTGTTCAAGAGCTCCTTGAAATATTCCAGGGTTTTCACCTCTGCTGCTCTTCTGATATGTTTATTCCAGATGTTATCAAGGAAAATTCCTTGACATCAGTTCGATTGTTTAGCTTCATCCGATTTGAATCTACATCTCCATCTCCTTTTTTAAATGGATTTCAATTTAATTCAAAATAATATTCCATATTTATCTTTCATTCTTCTTAATATTTTTTGGATCTCTATAACAACAGATGCCTTCTTTCTCCAATTTTTCTTCATAACATGGGTCTTTTCTCAAGGTATCAGCGTTCTGGGTCTTTGCACAACCTCTAAAGCGTCAGTCTCTCCCGAGTGCCTCAGTAAACAAAGCGGAATACAGTAATCATGAACTCTAGTCTGACTAGAGTTACCCATGGTTTCCTTACACTTAGGTTCAATCATTTTGACTATGTTTCTGAACGATCGATTAACTTTGCTATCTCCCAGCAATGCCCGGGAGATCAATTGCCCATTGTGTGAGACTCCTGGGAAAGCCTGGAGGGTTGGTAACCCTGGGATATAGGGCAGGAAATAATTGGACCGGGAGAGACCTGTGACTCTGTTACAAAACCCCTGGAGTTGAGAGGAGGAAATTAGAGCAGTGTAGGGATGAGGAAGAGTTGGGAATCCACTGATTAATTACGCCGTAAGTAAAACTCCCTATTTTCTCAGTATATATCGCTGTGTCTCTTCTATCCGGTCCTATCACCCCAGACATCCCATTTGACGCCTGCAATAAATACCTGAATCAGATCCTCTGTTAGTCTGTCCCTCTCCAGTGAATACAAATGCAAGGCATCAAATTTGCTTGGCAGCACAACACACTGAAGCTGTTGCCTTGTTTCCCCCTTTGCAACCACTCTGGAGGTATAATGGCCTTTCAGAGGTTGATGGATCCAAGATTTTGCACTGAGGTCTTCCCTCAGCCTTACATCATGGTCCATTGTCATAGTCCTGGTCTTATTTTAAGCAATATAGCTCTGTTTGCTTTGGCTGCAGCGTTCAGATACTGGCAGGAATTTTACGATTTTTGTTCCAAAGTATTGTCTCGGGCGGGAAAAGCAGTGAGCAGCCTGCCGCATGCCTTCCCACTGTCTTTTGAGATACTTTGTGAAACAAAATGGAAGGGGCAGGTCCTTTGACGCCATGAGCCCATCTTGCCAGCAACGTAAGTTTTTGAAAGATTGGGGTGTCCTTTAAAAATCAAAACATGAACCTCCCACGGAACTCCCTCCCCTCCATCCCACCAACGGGCATCACAGAGGCATCAAACTGTGCCATCATGGTAGAGTCTCTGCTCTTTTCCATTGGATTTTTCACAGTAATCTCCCACTATCAGTGTAAGCATTGCAAAAGATTGAATTACATTTTTGTACAAAATATTACAATCCAATTTTCTGAGATCTTTTACCTGAGACGCAGGCCCCTCCCACAAAACTGTCACCCCCCCCCTTCAATTAATCACCGCTGCGAGTTTCTGCTAATTGCTCTAACTTGCAGAAGGCCCCCAAAATTAAGTTAGTTGAATTAAGTTCTTGTGGGTATAGAGACACTAATAGGTATTTGTCGGAAAGCTTTTGAATGATTTTAAAAATTATTTACTAAGGAGCTGACTACACTATCCAGACAAAATTGTTTTAAAACATTCGTAGTGTTCCAGTGAAGCTCAATACAAGCTTGAGGATCTTACAATTAGAAACGATACAACCTTCTGGAATAACTTCAGGGCATGAGCCCTGACTTAATTTTCAATCTTTTCCTTTGCCAAGTGTTCGCCGGCATCTTCTTGTCATGCTTTTGTTTTTAAACAGGGCTGTCCATTATTCACTCTGGATTCATATTGGCTTTTTCCTGCACTTTGTTTTTATTTTGGATCTCCAGTATTCACACTATTTTGTTTTCATTTGTTTTAAACATTGCCTGATTGCGCTGGCTCATCACTTCTCAAAATTAGGCAGATTTTGAGCGCAATTTGCGCAAGTGTCACATCGAAAGCACAAACTCTATATTTTATGGTAATATTTAAAACATTAAATATTACCATAAATGTGTGATTTGTGCACAAAAGATTTAATGCTGTGTTACCCTCCTGATTGGAGTCCAATCCATAGTGTGTTTAAATGTATTTTAATAATGGTGTAAACCATAAGTTAGCTATAATTACTGAAAATGTGACTGAACAGCAATTTAACAGTAACTTATCCCAATAGGTTATAAACCAAAAACATTTGACTGAACAAATTAAAAGGAAGTATTAAATTGATAAGGCTTCTCGCTGGAAAAATAACAGTGGACGGGATATTCCGGCTCTTCCTGCTGCTGGGACCTTCCCGTTGTGGCTTCCCAAGCGACGGGGCTGGCAAGCCATATAAAATGGAATAGCTATCACCCAGACAGGAGGTTCCTGCCGGCAGCCAATGGCGAGCCGCCTCCTCCGTGGGAAAATCCACCCTGGTTGTTTGTGGGTAGGAGGGGGTGGGGGGGGGGGGGGGAATTCCAGCCAGTAAATTACTGTTATGAAGAGAGAGATGAACAAGCTCCTTCCAGGTCTATAATTCCAATGATATGCTTCATCCGCACTGACTGTAGGAGCATACAGTCCATTGGTAGGTTCTACAGAAAGTGCAGTATACAAGAACAGTTCTTGCAGATAAAACTGAGCATTCTTCCCGTGTTGTAGAAAATCCAAATTCTTGTCAGTTGCAATTAGTTCTGAATTAAAGCTAAACTGACTTAAAGCTAAAATAAATTTAGAGTATCCACTTCTTTTTTTCTTCACTTAAGGGGGAATTTCAACATGGCCAATCCATCGACCCTGCAGGCATGGGAGAAGGTGCAAATCCCCCATGGACGGCAGCACAGGGGTGGGCAGCTGGTGGACTCCGTGGCCAGGTCATCCGGCCATGGCGGCAGTATGGGTCCTGGCATGTGGTGCAGGAGGGGAGCGTGCACACTGTTGGCAGGTGGGACCCGGTTGCTCTCTGGGTTGGGGAAGGGGGCAATGGGTGTGTGGGACGGGGTTAGTGCCAGGGGCATGGTGCTGCCTATTCACACTGGCTGGCCTGAGGAGGTCCTGCAGCATTTTGCGGCACTGCTGTCCGGTCCTGGCAGCGGGGCCCAAGGCACCCATGGCCTCTGCCACCTGCGCCCAGGTCCAGTGTACGGCGGTGGGTAGCAGTCTCTTTCTCACCCTGGGTACAGGATAGTCCGCCTCTCCTCCATGGTGTCCATCAGGGTCTCCAGCTCGGCGTCTGCAAATTGGAGTGCCGCTCTCCAGGTACGACCTCCGCAAAGTCATTCGAGATGCCAAGAGACAGACTCTTGGCAGTTGTGGCAAGGACTAAACAGCATAAGGGGTTACAAAGCGAAGCTGAGCAGTATCTCCGGCAGCAGCGCACCCCTCCCTGATGAACTCAATGCATTCTATGCTCAGCTCGAGCAGGTAACCAACAATCTGCTGTTGAGTGCCCCAGCAGCCCATAACTCACCCATACCCATCATCACAGCTTCCGAAGTCAGATCGGCCTTCCTGAAAGTGAACCCTCGGAAGGTGATGGGCCCGGCCGGGATCCCTGGTCGTGCACTCAGAGCCTGCGCGGAACAGCTGGCAGAGATGTTCGTGGACATCTTTAACCTGTCCCTACTCCACTCCAAGGTCCCCATTTACTTCAAGAAGACCACCATCATACCGGTACCAAAGAAGAACCAGGCAACGTGCCTCAATGACTACCGCCCGGTGGCCCTGACGTCAGTTGTAATGAAGTGATTCGAAAGGTTGATCATGAAGCGCATCACCTCCATACTCCCAGAACGCCTTGATCCACTCCAATTCGCATACCGTCGCAACCGGTCCACAGCAGACGCCATATGCCTGGCCCTACACTCATCCCTAGAGCACCTCGACAACAAGGACTCCTACATCAGACTCCTATTTATTGACTACAGCTCTGCCTTCAACACATAATCCCAGCCAAGCCCATATCAAAGCTCCAAAACCTAGGACTTGGCTCCTCACTCTGCAACTGGATCCTCGATTTTCCAACTAACACCACAATCAGTAAGAATGAACAACAACACCTCCTCCACAATAGTCCTCAATACTGGGGCCCCGCAAGGCTGCGTACTTACTCTACTCTACCCTTACTCTACTCCCCGTACACATACGACTGCGTGGCAAAATTTGGTTCCAACTCCATCTACACGTTTGCTAACAATAGGACCATAGTGGGCCGGATCTCGAATAACGACGAGTCAGAATACAGGAGGGAGATAGAGAACCTAGTGGAGTGGTGCAGCGACAACAATCTCCCCCTCAATGCCAGCAAAACTAAAGAGCTGGTCATTGACATCAGGAAGCAAAGTACTGTACACACCCCTGTCAGCATCAACGGGGCCGAGGTGGAGATGGTTAGCAGTTTCAAATTCCTCGGGGAACACATCTCCAGAAATCTGTCATGGTCCAGCCACGTCGCGCTACCACCAAGAAAGCCCAATAGCGCCTATACTTCCTCAGGAATCGAAGGAAATTCGGAATGTCCACATTAACCCGTATCAACTTTTACAGATGCACCACAGAAAACATCCTATCTAGCTGCATCACAGCCTGGTATGGCAACTGCTTGGCCCAGGACCGCAAGAAACTTCAGAGAGTTGTGAATACTGCCCAGTCCATCACACAAACCTGCCTCCCATCCATGGACTCCATCTACACCTCCCGCTGCCTGGGGAAAGCGGGCAGCATAATCAAGACCCCTCTCACCCGGCTTACTCACTCTTCCAACTTCTTCCATCGGGCAGGAGATACAGAAATCTGAGAACACGCACGAACAGACTCAAAAACAGTTTCTAACTCGCTGTTACCAGACTCCTAAATGACCCTCTTATGGACTGACCTCATTAACACTCCACCCCTGCATGCTTCATCCGATGCCAGTGCTTATGTAGTTACATTGTATACCTTGTGTTGCCCTATTATGTATTTTCTTTTATTCCCTTTTCTTCCCATGTACTGAATGATCTGTTGAGCTGCTCGCAGAAAAATACTTTTCACTGTACCTCGGCACACGTGACAATAAACAAATCCAATCCAATCCAATTAAATAACGGCCAATTTTTAGGGTCCTTGTCCAAAGGAACAGAAGTAGGTAATTCATCTCAAATGTATTCTGCCTTTTAATTTGATCACTGATTTCAAAAAGACAGTAAAAAAGATTGGCTGCAGTGCATTAATGACTTTCCCTTAGTTGCTAAGTTACCTGTTCATTGTTAGATTTGAAGAACACTGTAGCAGTAAGTTCAATGTTTCCTAAGGTGCTGTATATAGTAATTCAGACATAAACAAATGAACATGGAAATAACAAGGGATTAATAAAACAGCAATTGTGCACTTTTCAATAATTAGTTTTGGACTTTCCTTAATGTGTTGGCAGCAGGTGCAGTAAAATGCCAGAGATGAGGGCTCAGAAAGTATAACCTAAGCTGTCAATCTTTTCCTACGTAGGGTACAGAGAACAAATTGGAACAAATCCAATCATTGGATGAGTGGCTCATTGGCACTACTGAAACAGAATTGCAAACTTATTCCAAGTGAAAGCTGTGGCTTATGCATTTTGCACTGAAAATGTGAAACAAAATCAGAACAAAATATAAATTTGTTCTCACTTTCAAAAATGCTGCAATGTTTTATACTTGTCACTGACTTCTGCCCTTTAGCAAATGAAACAGGTCCAATGACCCAAGTTGAATATAACCTTGCTGTACCACCTTCTGATGCCCAAGCAGAAGAAGTGATTTAGGGTTGAGATGTTAGGATCCTGAATTATTTGCAATTTGTAAAATTGAGTGTGGTAATATAATCAGGGCCTGGTTTTAAGGCCAATTAAATTGGATATCCTAAATTAAAGAATTGGGCATTTTAAAAATCATACTGCAGTCAAACCTCAGGAAGGCTGTTGGAATCCAAAGTCAAGCTGCTGGAACATGTCTGGGCCTGTCCCATTCAATCACCCATCAAAGATCATCACACTCAACTGAGACGCAGCATGAGATCATCGTATCCTATTGAAATGCACAGGTCTATGTCTGTAGCCCACATCGAGCTAGACTTTCCATCATTCAGAGTAACCACCTTCTATCTATCTTCTATAGGAACAGGTCATAAGCAGCCCACACCACCAGAGTTAGGACACTTGGGGGCGGGCTCAGGTGGCCTGTCAAACGGTCATCAACTGGACCACTGGCTGCTGGGACTCCCTCCCGGGACCTCATTGGCCAGAAGCCAGTGAAATTTCTGGAAAGATGGGGAGAGAGGGGGATAAAGGTAGGATCTCAGAAACACCAGCAGCAAAGACTCAGTGTGTGAGGTGACCTTGACCAGACCAGAAAGAAGGAAGCAAGGAAGGAACAGCCAGCGAGAATCACCTTCATAAAGAGAAACCGAGGGACTCAGGGATCGGATCTACAACTTACCAAGCCACCTTTGCGGGTAGTATAGTCGAATCCTGGGTGTTTCTTGCATATACAGTGGGTAATTTACGGGTTAACTATATTTAATAACGTGTGTTGCATTAGATCTGTGTCCACACTTTGTCCTCCTCATAAATAAAGACACCTGGGTAAACTTTGATTAAGGAGCTGGTTGAAGTATCTGAATTGGACAGATACAACATGAGGAAAAGGCCCTGCACCACAGGAGTGATAATACTGGCCAATAGGTATCTTTTATGTCACAACAAACTTTAATTTAAACACAGAACTAATCACATTAACAACAAAGAAATAGCTTTACAATTAACAGCAACAACAGTTATTAAGTAAAAGCAGAAACTTTAACTCACTTCCCAAACCTGCCTCTGTAATCCAATTAAGCAAACCAATACTGTCCAAATACCACTTGTGAATAAAGTTAACAACTGGGTTTCTACTTGCTTTTCTCTGTGCAAAATCTTTGGAGAGGGAACCTTGCAGGACCAAAACTGAAACCCGTCTGTTCAAATTAAAGCACTAGGAAGAACTAACTTTTCAGACAGACCTGGTTCCTCCACATAATTACATCATCTTTACTCAAAGCATAAGGTATTTTTCTGTCTCCTCCCAGAAGATGTCCCATGATCTGTTTCGCCAGGACTAAACACAATACGCCTCATAAATTATCTATACCCCAGTTGTCTTTTAAAGGTAAACAGTATTTCATTAGCAGAGCACTTCACCTGCAAAATCAATAATTACCACACTTTTATGACCCCTCAATCACAGCTTTAATAATCATACTGTCTGTAGCGTCGTAACCAAGGTTTTAATAACATTACTGCAAAAAATATATAAAATGAAAATTTCTTACATTCATCACATGAGACAAAAGACTAACTGATACCAGGAGATGTTTCTGGATTCAAATAATGATTGGGGGCGGGGGGGGGGGAATCATTCAATGTGTTGGGGATTTCTTTGGGGTGAACAAGCTCAATGCCTTTGGAGACTGGGGAAACTGTGCAGTTCACACTGGAGGAACACATAACCACGGAGAAGGAAATGAGTATCAGGTAAAATTCATCACATGCGCAAAATGGATATAATCAATCATGTTTCATGTTGTTTCACATCACATTAACATAAATATCACAGATAAATCATTCTAAGGTACCAATTTTATGCCCTCTACACTTCGGTATTCAACAAATACCACAAAGAGTAATTCATAATCTGGAGAAGTACAACTCTCTTTTTGCATTGCAACATCTTTAAACTTTGTTAACATTTTTGCCCATGGAGCATGTTACTTGGTGTATGGGATCTACTTATTCTTCTTTGTTCATAGTTCATGCTGAATAGTCAAAAATGAGATACAGATTCTTCTTAGTATGAACTAGCTTTCAACTGGTACTGTAAAGTATTACGGGCCAGTGTTTAGAGAAGCCCAAAGTGTATCATGGAGTTCATCTGACCCATAACTTTGAATAGATTTTGGTTATGGGGAGCACAAGGGCCCACTTTACAGGTGTGATGCAACAGAGATCTAAAGTACTTTTTAATTAAAACAATGTTTATTTATGAAACCAGTTAACATTTAAAAAACCTACAGTAAACATCTTAACAACTATCAACACCAATCATCCCCACAGATACAATATTCTATAAGTAACCCTTAATCTTTCCTTGCAACATCCATAAGACAAAAGACCCTTTTTAAACACAGAGATCAGGTTTAAATTCTCTACTGAGGGCAGTTATCACTTTGAAATCACCCAAATGATCTGGAGACAGTCTTTAGATTGCAGAGAGATCCTTATACAGCTGCTTGCTTTTCCTGCAGCTATCCAGCTCTCAAATCGAAACTAAAACACACTCTGTAGCAGACAGCCCAAAGCGAAAATAAAAGCAGACATCCCAGCTCCACCCACTCTCTGACAACACTACAGCCATTTGACAAACACCCATTTCTTAAATGTACACCCACTACAGTTATTTTATAAACACCCATTTCTTAAAGGTGCTCTCACATGACAAAAGTAATTAGAACACCCAGTCATGTTCCATGAGGAATAAAATGCTGGAACACCAAGAATGATATATTTTCAAATACAGATCTTTTATTGGGTATAACAAATGAGAAGGCCAATCAATAAACATTACTTCCAGTAATCTTACTTCTTTTGACCTGCTGCAGGTCATGACACCCTTACCATTACCGGCTTTTCAAATAATAAGGCTGTAAATCAAACACATCATCCATTATCTATGTTGTGATAAGGCAAAATTAGTAAAGGGAAAGTATTTTAATGGTGGGTCTATTGTTCAGCTGAAGTCGTATTGTATTATGGCGCACCATAATCGAAAAGGATGCTAAAAGGACATAACATAACCAGAACATGCAGTGGTAGCTGAAATCTCCTCCAGCAGGTCCTCTTAACCTTTGTGAATTTTACCAACCACCAGACTCTCATTTAATTTTAAAGACTGAAAGAAGTTAACTATCCTGTTAGCTGTTCTTGGTTGCTCAAAGTCATTGAGGGTGTGTAAGCAGTACAAAGGTTTGAGTAATGCATTTACAAGTGGTGTTTCTGGGCAGAAGCATGACACATTACTCATTAAAATTCTGTTGCATTGAAACCCCAGAGAAAGATGGCTGAACTTTAGAGATGTGTCGAAAGTCCATTATGTATAACGTCAAGCGTTGGGCATCACTTCGGGATTAAATAAAAAGTGCAATAAAATAAATTAGATTTAATCTTCCCTCCTCATTCAGCTGTCAAGAAATTAAGGTCTAGATTTAACTTCAGACAACCATTCACTTACAGATTTCAAAGACAAACCGTAATACACAATTCTTAATCCTACCTCGATAGTTGATTATTTCAGTGCCAAGGACTGGGGTCATTTCCAGCACCGTGATAAAGGCCTTGTCCATCGAAGTTAAAGGGAATGGAGACATGCGATGTCGTCGTGCCACCTTGCTGATGTCAACTGCACTGTGACCTAGATGCAGAAAGAATTAGTAGAATCATTATTTCTGCCGGTTGTGCATCAAAAAATTAAGGTTAAGCACTGAGTGCTGTTAAACAACCGGCGCGTTCTCCTCAACTAGCTCAAAAGCCAAGCCAACAATCAGAAAAAGTCACCCTTTGGGATTGTGTGTTTTTAAACTTGTGCTCAATAAATTCCTTATTCAGGAATTCAGAATCTGTACTGAACAATCACAACTTCTTCAAATCCTGTTCACAATGTTTTTAATTTGGTGATGTGGGGAGAAAGGGACAAAAAGAGAAACTGTGAGCAGTAAAGAAGAAGTTTTCCAAAAAAAGCAATTTCCAGGGCTAGAAGAAGCTAATTATTTATATTTTGCACCAAATTCTAAGAGAAATTCAGAGGGCTCTCCACTGGAGCTATGTGCTATGGCCTCAACGGCTGCCACTTCCTTTAAGACCCGAACTTATAGACCACCAGGCCCTGGGGACTTGTCTGCCTTCAATCCCAATAGTTTGTTCAGCACTTTTTCCCTGTTGATGATGGTTATTCTCAGTTCCTCCTTTTCTATTACCTCTTCATTACCTGTTACTATAGGGATGGTACTGGAGTCCTCCACTGTGAAAACGGAGGCAAAATATTGATTAGCATCTTCAGCATTTCTATGTTCTCTACTATTAACTCTCCGTTATCTTCTTCCAACATTCACTTTAGCTAGTCTCTTCCCTTTTATATACTTATAGAAGCTTTTGCTGTGCTTTTTTATCATTTGTGCGAGCCTCATTTCATAATTTACCATTGCTGTTTTTATTACCTTTTTAGTAACCCTTTGTTGATCTTCAAAAGATTCCCAATCTCCCCAGCCTGCTACTGGCCTTCGCAATATGGTATGCCTTAGTTTTTGTCTTTAAGTTATTTTGGTTAGATGCATATATGCATATCTGTATATAATTTCACCAATGTATATAACTATATATAACAGTACTAATGTATATAGCTGATGATCAATACACGTATTGACAGGTATGACCTCCTGCCAGTAGGTAGAAGCAGACACACATACAGACACTCAAATGTATCGGATGACGGACGAGACGCAGCAGGACGGACAACAGGACAGTCGCATCTCACCTTAGCTCTACAGTAATTTAGATATAATTGTCTGTACATAGATTTAGTTACCTCCTCACCTGTTAAGAATAAATACTTGTTATAATCATGCATTGATGATCAAGGGAGCCAGAGAACACAAGTTACCTTTAATTTTCTTGCTTAGCTTTGGATGTTAACCCCTTTTACAATCTATCTTCCTCTCTGGAGTATATTTTACTTGGGAATAATTGAATACCTCCTCAAACAATGGCCTATCAACTGTCCTGCGTTATGGTCTTCATGCCCAGTCCACCAGGGCCAAACCTGTCCTTATGCCTAGGTAATTACCCTTTTTTAAAAAAACTCCAAAACACGTTTGAACAGAGCAGAACCTCTGTCCTTGTTTACCTATGTCATTGGTATCTACATGGACTACGACAACTAGATCTTTACCCTCCCACTCCAAGCTCCTCTGCAGCCCAGATGAAAATTCATAGAATTTACAGTGCAGAAGGAGGCCATTCGGCCCATCGAGTCTGCACCGGCTCTTGGAAAGAGCACCCGACCCAAGGTCAACACCTCAACCCTCTCCCCATAACCCAGTAACCCCACCTAACACTAAGGGCAATTTTGGACACTAAGGGCAATTTATCATGGCCAATCCACCTAATCTGCACATCTTTGGACTGTGGGAGGAAACGGGAGCACCCGGAGGAAACCCACGCACACATGGGGAGGATGTGCAGAGTCCGCACAGACAGTGACCCAAGCCGGAATCGAACCTGGGACCCTGGAGCTGTGAAGTAATTGTGCTATCCACAATGCTACCGTGCTGCCCTAAATATCCCGAACCTGAGCATCAGGTAGGCAACACAACCTTCAGTACTTTTGATCCTGGTCACAGAGAACGCTTTAAATAGAATGCGTGGAATTTAACGGAAACATTTCTAAGTTCATTTGTGACAGGTTTGCAGGGGAGCTTCACGCTAGCTTTGCTGGTGAGTTCTCCACAGCTATCAAAGGCACTTAGGGCGTGATTTAACTAATTGAGAACAAAGTCCTAGAGTGAGCGAATTTAGCCGCATGTTTCTCGGCGCTCGCAGTGCAGAGAAGCACATGGCTATTATACGCCACTGGCGTTAGATAAGGGGCCTCAGCGTGGAACGCGTGGCTGAGGCCTGCACACAGCCTGTTTTCTACACAGAGGAGCCCCACTCGCTGGAACTCCTCCGTATAGTGAGAGATCGGGACACCATTTTTAAATCTACGATGCAACCCCCCCCCCCCCCCCCCCCCCCCCCCGCCCCCCCCGTCCCCTCAACACCCACACAGGCCACCCACGGCCCGATTGCCAGCACACAAAAAATGTCACTGTGACACCTTGGCAGTCCAACCTGGTACTATGGCAGTGCCCATGTCAGTTGGCAGTGCCACCGGGGCACCTTGGCAGTGCCAGCCTAGCACCCATGTGGCATTGCTAGAGTGCCAGGGTGCCCGGGTGGCGCCAGCAGCGCCAGGGTACCACCCTGCCCAGATAACATGCACCTACGGGCCTCCGATCATCTGGGAGACCCTCATGAGTGCCGTCCCATCTGGTCCCCGTTTCTGAAAACCAGCACTGAATGGTGCTCGTCTGAGATCTCCAAGGTGAAGGAGATTTATCGCATGCCTCGGTAACTCGGGAACCTGCACATTATCTCACTTTAATATTCAGATTTGGCCAAAAGTGATCCCCCCATTACATTGCAACATCTCGCGAGATCCAGGGTGCGGAGGTCTCCAGGCATCTATCGGCCATGTTGCACCACACTGAGCTGTTTTTGGGGCTCAGTGTGGACATTCGTTCGCGCCTTTGTCACTTTTTTAGGCCCTGGGGAATTTTTCATTGATTTAGCCCAGACTTTAAAGTTTTTTCAGCACTGGGAGCTGAACTCGGAGATCAGGCTGCCATTTCGAAAGACTGCCTCAATCCCGAAGTTAGCTTGTGGTCCCCCACACACCCCACCCATGGGCAATGTCACCCTCTACACACATGGGCACAACCCCACACACTCCCAAGTGAGAACACCCCGCTATGGGGTCCCTGGGGCGGCCCCCTCTTTGGGCCCCCCGTGCCCCTACAGCTCCCTTCTCCAGGACCCTCAACCTTCACTCTCCCAAACTCTGAGGCCCCTACATACCTGCCCTGCACCGGCCCACCCTTCAAACCCCCCCTTCCACCTTCCTTTCATGGACATCGCCCCCTTCGGGCTCTAACCATTGGCAGCGTCACCCTGGCAGTAACACCAGGACAACTTGACAGTGCCAAGGTGCCGGTGTTCGGGGGGGGGGGGGGGGGGGGGGGGGGGGGGGGCAGGGGGCCACCCTCCTCTATCCCTGACCACCAAGTGGCCGCCAATGGCCCGGGAGACCACTGGGTGCCATTCTACCTGGTCTATGTTTGTGTGGACCAGTACTGAATCGCACCCAGCTGCAGCCTCGCTGGGGAGGCTGGTAGATCCCTGGTAAGCTCACTTAATTAGATTGAAAACTTACTTAGGCGCGTGCCGTTTGGTCATGCCCCTTTTGGGCGGGCTTCTGATTCCAATGCCTCATAGACTTGGGTATATCCCGCGAAGTGTAAAGGCTGCTGGGAAGCCCGCGGGAGGCCCGTCCCGGGATCTGTAACATTCAGATGCACAGCCATAGTGTTGAGGAAATTATGGGATGTGGTCATCGCAGTTACTTTTATTCTGCTTTTCATCGACTCTCTAGTGTTGTCCTTGATAATGTGAATGCCCCATCAACAGAGTGGATATCTATTTTCAAAATGTACAAGCTCATACTCTTGCCCAAAGTAACCTAACTGAAATAAAAGCACACATTTCTGGGGTCTCCAAGCCTGACTTTAATGAATAAACTACCCAAGTGAAAACCTGCAACATTTTCAATTGCCAACCAGCCTGGGGCAATTTAGCTACCAGCTTTGGTGAATTCAAACTAAATCGAACTAGAGTAATTTAGCGGTTTGTAAACAGTACTATTGTTTTCATTCTACAAACCATCATTTCTTCCCATTTCACCTGACCCCCAGTGACACGTTGAAATTCCTCTCAGCAGATTAGCTCTTTTTCTGCGCTTCTATCACTCCTAGGTTCAGGTAGCTATCTGTGCTAACAGTAAGTTTATTTACTGAGTCCCAAAACACATCTAGATGTTACAAGATGTACAACGCAAAAGACCATTTGACCCACCGAACGACATTAATTATACCATTAGGCTATTGTTATGGGCCAGGGTTTAGAGAACACCAAAACATATCATGGATGAAGGAAACCTGCTATTTCTGAAAGGTAAAAGGATCATTGATTAAGCCATTTTGTTATAAATATTAAAGCCCAGTTCAAAAATCATTTTAAAATGGATCCCATCAGAAGTCTGCAAAAATGATCACACATAACCTCAGTTTGCAAAAGCACATAGCTCGCAGAAATAAAAGCACAACATTTGAAACATTTGTAGTCGAACTAGAAGTACGTGCAACATTTCTATTGAGGGTCAAATTTACATTATAATTCATATGAACTCTCCATTGTTCAAAAGAAAGGAGTTGTAGATTTCAGCACATATCAGTTCAATGACAAGAGCAGAGTTTGCATTCCAATACACATTTAAGAATTCTACATGCAACATTTATATTAACTTTAAAGTTCAACGAAATAATGTTGCACATTGTAGACTGACAACCCAATCATCAAATCAAATGTATTGGAAACTCACCCAAACCAATCAGCATATTACAGGGGTAGGAATAGATTGACTCAGATTGATAACAAATTCCTTAAAAATAGAGGTCCGGGCAGCCATTTTTCATTCCGGAATCACTCTACACTATATGCTTGACTATCTACTATCTTTATTTCGTGTTTCTACTCTAACTCCAAAACTGCGCAAGCTGTTTTGCTTTGAGCAAGAAACCATTACTGTATTTTGAAGTTCAAGTCATTTGTAAGCTACTAAGTTTAATTATATCTCTTAAAAGTCTTCTGCTGGCAGGGGCTTCCTTGAGAACTTTGATTTGTAACCACAAGATGATTTCAAACTCTCAATTATAATCAATAGACACCGAATAAAGATTACATTTCGCACCCTATATTGAATTCCATCTGCCAATTTTGCCTACTCAACTATCAATATTTCTTCACAACTTTAGGCTTCCATCTGCACTATTTATTGTGCCATTGATACAGTGCTGTCAGCAAATTTAGAGATACAGCTCTCTAGTTCATTGTCCAAGTCATTTATAAATATTGGGTCTAGCTGAAGCGCTGGTAGGGATTCTTGGAGGGCACCATTAATCACACACTGACAATTTGATCAAATATCTACTATCCCTACTGTGACTCTTATCTATGAACCAATCCCTTTCCAAGGCAATAGGTTGTCTTTTATTCCAAACACTTGTATTTTTGTTAACTTGTCAAATGCCATCTGGAAGACCATGGGCAGGATTCTCCGTTTTTGGGACTAAGTCCCCACCCCGTCGTGAAAACTGTGGTCTTTTACGCCAGGAAAACAGGCGTTTAAAGGCCACGAGCACGATTCTCTATTATTGGGACTATGAACTCATGCCAGTGTCAAAACAGTAGCGTTTTATGCCTGAAAAACTTGGATAAAAGGGACACGAATTCCCAGCCCTGCATGGGGGCTAGCAGGGACCTGGGGTAGATATCGCAGCTTTTGCTGCAGATACGGGCTCTTGCACTTCCGAGTCGGAGGCCACTCATGTGCACGGTGGCGGCCTCCAGTGGCCGCGCCGTACTCCATGGCGGACTCAGACTGCGGAACTAGACCCACAAAAGAGACCACCGATTGGCCGTGCGCCCGACCCTCAACCCCCGCACAAGCATTCCCCAGCCACCTATAAGGCTACTCCTGGCCTCCAATCCGCCCGACACTGACCAGGGCGGCCAAGGACTGAGTCCCCAGGCGCCACGCGAGTATCCCGACCGGCTGGAGCACATTATTTCCATGCTGTCGGGACTACGGCAGGTCGGGGTGGAGAATGGCTGAGTATGCCGCTATTCGGGGCCCACACAATCTTTGAACCGGCGCGGTCCCGATTTCTTGTGGGAACATGGATTCTCTGCCCCCGTACCGGCCGCGATTTTGGCGCCAGGGTGCGGAGAATCCAGCCCAATAGATTCATGGGAGCCGTCATAGAGCTCGCAGCTCTAGCTGCCGATACGGCCCCCAGCACTTCCAGGTCAAAGGCCCCTGCAGTGGCCGGGCTGTGCTCCATGGCGGACATGGACCAGCAAAATAATGCCCCACATCGGCCGCTTGCACACCCGGACTGCCAGCCCACATTGCCTGCAGCCCCGAATGAAGCCCCCCCTGCCCGTCGATCGGCCCTCCCCCGACTGTGGTGGACCCGGACTGAGTCTACAGCTGCCACGCGAGGAACCCTGAAGATGTGAGCACACGTAAGCCACCCTGTTGGGAATTTGGCCGGTCGGCAATGGAGCATCGCGGGGCGGGCCTCAGGCAATGGCCTGAGGTGGTGGAAATTCGTCAGAGGACGCCGATTTTCGGGGGGCAGAGAATTTAAAAATCGGCGCCGCTCCCGATTGCGATGCTAAAACGAATTCTCTGCCACGTCGCTGAATGCGATTTCAGCGTCGAGGAGCGGAGAATCCAGCCTCATATAAAGAAAGACTTGCATGTTTATGGAGCCTTTCACGACCATTGCATATCCCAAGTACTTTGGTGAAGTGCAGTCACTGTTGTAAGAATAGTGGCAACCAACTTGCGCACGGCAACCTTTCAAAAACAGCAATGTGATCATGGCAAGATAATCTATTTTTGTCTTGACTGAGGGATGAATATTGGCTAGTACACTCCTGCACCTCTTTAAAATAGTGCCATGTGACTTTCACATGATTTTGAGAGGGCAGATAGGCCTCGGTGTAACACCGATCCAAAAGATGTCATCTCTGAAAGTGCAGCACCCCCTTAGTACTGCACTGGATGGTGAGCCTAGATTATTGTGCTTAAGTCTTGGAGTGGGATTTGAACCTATGAACCTCTGATTCAGAGGCCAGTGTGTTACCAACTGAGACATGACTGACAGCTATAAATAACCTATAATCTATAAACCTATAATAATACCTAAGGAGGCCTTGTGGCACAGTCTGTAGTGTCCCTACCTCTGGGCCAGAAGTTCTGTGCTCAAGTCCCACTTCAGGACTTGATGGTCACGGATGGTGGGATCATAATGTGGCCAAACGGATTGATTATTAGCCTTCAAATCCTTCCAATACGCTGATGGCAGGAGGTAAGAGTGGTAGAGTTTCATAGTCAGCCATACTGCAGAAGGCAATGGCAAATCATTGCAGTACCTTGCCAAAATTAATAATGGACCAACCCAATGGACCCATAGTCCGCCACGCACACTTAGGGTATGGTATCTGAAGGAGCAGGAGGATAAAATACCTAAAAAATTAATATCCCTTATCTAGAACATTAGCCCAAACCTCAAAAAATCAATTTGTTTGACATGATTTACCTTTTACAAACCCAGGCTGGCTGGATAATACATATACATATGTATGTACGGGATACTGGGGATGTGCGGGTTGGGTGGTTGGCCTTGATGGATTGCCCTTGATCGATGTCCTTGGTGTCCAGGGTTGCCCTTGGTGTTGGGTGGGGTTGCTGGGCTGTGGGGATGGGGTGGAGGTGTTGGCCTTGGGTGGGGTGCTCTTTCCGGGAGGCGGTGCGGACTCGATGGGCCGGGTGGCCTCCTTCTGCGCTGTAAATTCTATGACAATCTACGATTAATCTAAGACAAAGGTTCGGCACAACATCGTGGGCCGAAGGGCCTGTTCTGTGCTGTATTTTTCTATGTTCTATATCCCGATGCTCAAGTCACTTTGCCCCTACTAATTTTCTGATAACTGATGATATACTAATAGGCTTATATTTATCCTACCTTCCTGAAATAATGGAACACAATCCGGGGGGACATCGAGTCTGTTCTGGAAGACCACGGTTAATGAATCAACAATTTCCTCAATTCCTTCTTTTTGTAAGGGGCAATGAAAGGAGTCCACCGAGTTGTAGAGAAAAACAAACTCATTTGTTTAACATGTTAACTATTATGTTCAGCTCCAGTAGTTCCCTACTGAGTCTCCTCTAGTCGATGCCTGACCGACACTATTGTTTTTTATTATAAATTTAGAGTACCCAATTATTTTTTTTCCAATTAAGAGCCAATTTAGTGTGGCCAATATACCTGACCTGCACATCTTTGGGTTGTGGGGGTGAAACCCATGCAGACACGGGAGAATGTGCAAACTCCACACGGACAGTGCCGACACTATTTATACTAAGGCACATAAACTGTATTAAGGGTTCCCTGCCTCCTTATTGGGGGAGCTCGTATTCCGCAAGCTCCATGGGGTTGTGGATTGTCCCAATCCTGTGAAACCCATGCGGGTTATAACACTTCTTTTCGTCCTCTGTGCAAATCAGTCTGTCTGTAATAACATTGGTTTCACCATTTAAAATATATATACACATATATAATGAGTCAAGTTGGTTCCTTGCCTTGTTTCATTTTTTAGTTTCCCTTCATTCTCTGGTATTTTATCCTTAACCTCGATTTCGGAGACCAATAATAAAGTAGCTATTTAGTAAATGTGCCATTTCCTGATTTTATTTCGAATATAAATACATTATAAATTATTATGTGATAGTTCAGCTCAAACAAATGTTCAGCGTTGAAACTTGTGTTCCAATTTAATAATATACAGAGCAGCAGGCGAAGCCGAAAAAAGCTTATGAAAATGTACTTTGTCCCAGCTACTTTCCTGTTTATTTGACTAGTGTATATTTTAAACAAAGGCAAATTTAACAATGCATACAGATTAAAAAATCCAGTTGGTCCACACGATATTTCCATATATCTTTGAAATACCACTTTTAAAATACATTCTTCCTGAAATACACTCCACAGAAATTCCCGTGATTATATTCATCGAAAGATAGAATAGTTGCAGTGCAGAAGGAGACCATTTGGCCCATCATATCCATGCTGTCTCCTCTCTGTAAAAGCTACTCAAAAAGTCCCACAACCCTACTTTTTCTTTGCAGGCCTGTATGTTTATTTTCTTTCCAGGTCCCTTCTTCTTATTCAATTCCCTTTTCAAAGTCACAATTTAATCCACCTTCACCACATTTTTCAGGCAGTGCGTCCCTGATCCTACCTGCTCAATTATAAAATGATTTTTCCTCATGTTGTCGTTGCTTCATTTGTCAATCACCTCAAATCAATGGCCTCGGGTTCTGAGCCCTTCCACCCATGGGAACAGTATCTCCCTATCCACTGTGTCTAGACCCCTCAAGATATTCATACTTACTGTTATGGTGCCACGAAAACGCAGGGAATTGTCATTAGATCTCCACATGGGCTCCATGGAATATGAATTCCTCTATTAAGTCAGCACGGTAGCATGGTGGTTAGCATAAATGCTTCACAGCTCCAGGGTCCCAGGTTCAGTTCCCGGCTGGGTCACTGTCTGTGCGGAGTCTGCACGTCCTCCCCGTGTGTGCGTGGGTTTCCTCCGGGTGCTCCGGTTTCCTCCCACAGTCCAAAGATGTGCGGGTTAGGTGGATTGGCCATGCTAAATTGCCCGTAGTGTCCTAAAAAAGTAAGGTTAAGGGGGAGGGGGGGGTTGTTGGGTTACGGGTATAGGGTGGATACGTGGGTTTGAGTAGGGTGATCATTGCTCGGCACAACATCGAGGGCCGAAGGGCCTGCTCTGTGCTGTACTGTTCTATGTTCTAAGTGGGACGTAGCTTGCCCAGTAGAGAATGTATGGTAGGAGCTCAAACGCGCTGTTCCAACATGGACCGACATCTCGATGGGTCCCCAGACTTGGACGTATGTATTGTAAGCCGTGACGGTAGCCTGCAGCCACCTGGGTTGGCCACTTCCCGATTCCAAAATGGAGGTCCGCTAAGGATGCAGGGAAATTTAGCCAGATACAGGGAAACAAGCAGGTACAAGGTTTCCTGTGTATTAGGACTTGCAGAAACCCAGACAGAACTGAAACCAGCAACTATCTGCATATTAATGATCGATCCCCGGGAACAATTGGAAACATTAAGAGTAATCGAGACCAAACCAGACTCCCCGGCGCCAGCGGGAGCCAGGACAAAGGAAGACCAACTGACACATAGGAACCGCCCAGCGATCAGGAAACAGCTCCAGTATTGGAGAAATCGATTCAAATGATCAGAACTTAGTCCAATCAATTGGAACCAAGTCTGGGGTCCGCCCAAAAGGGCGCGAAACCCCTGGGGGCTATAAAATAGAGCCCCCACGTTCAGTTCGTCCTTCTTGGCACTTGGCTCTCCGCGAGGAGAGACCGGCCTAACAGCTTCTTGGCAGCTCTCAAAGAACTCTTGACCGTGACTCTCAACAACGAGAGACCAGCCTAGCAGCTGCACCAACCAAGTAAGCCTCCAGTCAACGCACGCTACGAGATAGGCGGTCCTAGCTACTAGTCCATACCAGCTTGAAGCCTGCAGACTCAGAATCGAACGAAAGACCATTGTTCCCCTGACCTGGTAGGCCCTTTCCAAAGCTAAGTATAGGCCTTTTAGTGTTAGAGATAGTCTAGTAAGTAGTGTTTTATGCATGTGTAGCGACTGACTGTGTATTTAATAAATGTGTTTTGATTTGAAACTTACTAACTGGTGTATTGAGTTATTGATCAGCACTTGAACTTGAACCTCGTGGTGGTATCATAAAGATACCTGGCGACTCTAGAGCAAGGTGATTAAACAGAGCAAATTAAGTAAAGCACAACGAGCAACATTTATTGGCGAACTCTGACGGGACACCCCCCCCCCCCCCCCCCCCCCCCCCCTCCCCCCCACTCCGAGAGAACCCAAAAATTTGAATTAGAATCCAATTGGGAACAGAAATAACCACAAGTGTTCAAGCAGTTCTGATCAATCCTCCAGAATTCGGAAGTGTGTTAATGCATGCGTACTAACAGGGATACAAGGTAAAACCCAGAGATTTTGTTGCGAAAAACTGTCGGGAGTTTGTATTCCGGAAAATAGCGAAAGCCGTACCCGTGTTTGCAGCACCGCTTTATTACCCCTTGTTCCAAATTTAAAAATTTAAAAAGAGCACAGATAGGAAAAATGGCAATGAAGGCAATGGAACGCCTTCTGAAGCCGCAGGAATTCGTGGTCGCAGCGACCAGCCGAGTAGGACAGTGTCCCGTTTGGGAAGTTGAGATTAGAAGGTACCTCAAAAGGGAAGGGATGGCCCCTTTGGAGTGACTTTTGTTCAAATGAGGAAACAGGTCCCTTGAGTATAGGACATACTTGGTGGGAGAACCTGAGCGAAATCCATAAGACGAGCTTAGGGAAAGCTCGCAAGCCGATGGCAATCGTGTCCTGTCTGGCACAATTGCGAGGCACAGAGGAGGTCGTTGGGACGCTCCGCAAAGAGATAGATGAGAGGAACCGAATGAGTAAAGTCGATGTTAGCGAGATCGAGAAAGAGAATGTAGAATTAAAAAGGAAGTTGGCAGCAAAGGACAGAGAGGTGGCTGATGCCAAGAGGGCACACCAGTCTTGTCTAGCACACCTGAGCAACTTCCAAACCCAATATGATAAGGGCTATCAGGACACACAACGTGCAGTCCTGGTAAGAGAAGAGACAGAGAAACAGGTAGAGGTATTGCAAAAGCAACGCAGCGATCTAAAAGCAGCGTTACGAGCACTCCATGCTGCCACCACAGAGCAGAGACAAAGCACAGTAGATCACGCAAAGTCCAAAATGGATTCCAAAGCACATTTGGATCCCAATTAGATGAAGAAGACGGCCCTGATTGGCAAGAACTAAATGAGACAACGCACAGATATGTACAGGGAACATGTGCGCAGGAAAAGCCACAAAAGAGAAGAGCACCCCAACCCCCCACCGAGCGGATAGATCACACCCCTATGAATCCAGTCACCACCCACCGCAGAGCCGCATCGGACGGAGACGCGGAATTCCTTTACAGGACCCCTTTAACCGTGACCCAATTACGGGACGTGTGTGAAAAGATCACACCGTTCCGCCCCACCTCAGACCCCCACCAATTCTTTGCTAGAGTGAAGCAGCAGGCGACCATGTACGGCCTGGATGAGTGAGAAGCTCACAGTTTTAAGCCGTTGTAGCAGCCCTTCCCGACCCAGAAATTTGAAATCTGACCAGGATTTGGCATGCCTCTTTTAATGCTGTACAGGTCATTTTTAGCTGACTACTTTAGGTTAATCTCGTACTTTGTTACGAGATGTGATTAGAACAAAGAACAAAGAAAATTACAGCACAGGAACAGGCCCTTTGGCCCTCTCAGCATGCGCCGATCCAGATCCTTTATCTAAACCTGTTGCCTATTTTCCAAGGTCTACTTCTCTCAGTTCCCCACCGTTCATATATCTGTCCAGATGCATCTTAAATGATGCTACCGTGCCCGCCTCTACCACCTCCGCTGGCAAAGCATTCCAGGCACCCACCACCCTCTGCGTAAAAATCTTTCCACGCACATCTCCCTTAAACTTTCCCCCTCTCACCTTGAAATTGTGACCCATTGTAATTGACACCCCCACTCATGGAAAAAGCTTGTTGCTATCCACCCTGTCCATACCTCTCCTAATTTTGTAGACCTCAATCAGGTCTCCCCTCAATCTCCGTCTTTCCAATGAAAACAATCCTAATCTACTCAACCTTTCTTCATAGCTAGCACCCTCCGTACCAGGCAACATCCTGGTGAACCTCCTCTGCACCCTCTCTAAAGCATCCACATCCTTCTGGTAACGTGGCAACCACAACTGCACGCAGTATTCCAAATGTGGCCTAACCAAAGTCCGATACAACTGTAACATGACCTGCCGACTCTTGTACTCAATACCCCGTCCGATGAAGACAAGCATGCTGTATGCCTTCTTGACCACTCTATCGACCTACATTGCCACCTTCAGGGTACAATGGACCTGAACTCCCAGATCTCTCTGTACATCAATTTTCCCCAGGACTCTTCCATTGACCATATAGTCTGCTCTTGAGTTAGATCTTCCAAAATGCATCACCTCGCATTTGCCTGGATTGAACTTCATATCTCTCACTTTATGAAATATAAATGATAAAGAATATACCTTTCATGGGATAAGGTTAGTGTTAGAATAGGTTTCCAGAGATCACTCAGATAGCCAAGGCTTAAAAATTATCACTGTTGTGCTATTAATGATTATTGGATAATAAGGGGTGATATTTTAAATAACCCACTAAAACAAATGTAAGCATATCAAAGTTCAGATATGTACTATCCTAATTCATGATGTAACGTTTTGCTTAAGGTTTAGTTTAAACTATTTACTATAAATTCAGAGCTGCCTCAGTGGCATCAATATCAATTGTCTTTTAAAAGTTCCTACCATCCATTATGGTACTTGCATTCCAGATCACGACAAGCCTCCCCATAGAAAAAGATTCCCCAAATTTCCCTCAGAGTTCTTTTGACTTTATTTTAAATATATGCCCTGGGGATAACAACCCACCAGAAGAAAGAGTTTCCACTCATCTCCTTCAGGTACCAGGCTCTTAGCATGCATTGGTGACCACAGACAGGTCAACGATTATGCTTGGCAAAGTACTGCACTCTTTTTTCCATTGTGTTCTGCTGTATGGCTGACCAGGAATCTCTCCACTCTTAACCCCTGCCATCAGGTGCATTGGAAGGAATTACAGGTTGACAATCAACCCGTTTGGCCATGTTATGAGCACACCTTCCATGGCCATCAAGTTCTGAAGTGGGCCTTGAACCCAGAACAGCTTCTAGCTCAGAGGTAGGGACACTACCACCGCACCATAAGACCCCCTCTCTCCTTAGCTACTACCTAATCCTTCATGATTTTGAATGTCTCTACTAGCTCTCCCCTGAACCTTTTCTGCTCGATGGAGAACAATCCTTTCTTCTCCAATCACTCCACATACTGGAAGAACCTCATTCTTGATATCATCCTGTTAAACTTCCTCTGTCGTCTCTCCAAGGCCTTGGCGTCCTCCCTTGTGTATAAGGCCAAGAATTGCTCAGCATATTTCAGTTAAGATCTAAGAAGTGTTTTATAGAGGTTCAGCACAACTTCCTTCTTTTTGTAGACAATGCCTCTCTTTACAAAATAGAGTTTTCCATTTGTTATCAAAACTATGTTATTAATTAGAATGGCAAGGGCAACAGACCCAAGGGAACACCAATGCTTGCAGGTTCCCTCAAGGTAACACTCCATCTTGACTTGGAACAAGAGCACCATTCCTTCACTGTCATTGCGTTTAAAAACTGCATTCCTCTTCCTTACAGCACTATGTGTGTACCTATACTGCATGGACTGTAATGGCTCAAGAATGGCCTTGTCAGTGATACATACATCCCAGAAACAAATTTTAAAAATTTGCCCTAACACTTCAAAGATTTGTGAATATTAATCTCCAGACTCCTGCTCTTACATCCCCTCAAAATGGTACCATTTAGATTACAGTGCCTCCTCCTGTGTTCTTCCCAAGTGCATAATTTCACATTTACTCGCATGACATTGCATCTGCTATCTCTCTGTCCAATTTACTAGCCCTCCTGTCATTGGCTACTATCATCCTATTTACTGTGTTGCCAAGCATTACATCATCTGCAAAATTAAAAATTGTGCTCCCATACCCAAGTCCAGATCATTTATTTATGACAAGAAAATCAATGACCACCAGACCCTTAGGGAAATTCAACTGCATATTTCTCTGCAATCAGAAAACGTCCACCACTACTATCTGCCTCTGATCCCTGCACCAATTAAGAACTCAAGCTGCTCCAATCAGTTTAATCTCATGTGCTTCTAGTTTCTGATTAAGTGTGTTATTTGGCACTTTATCAAATGCAATACATTCAGCAGTCCTCTGTTACTTTATCAAAGAACTGAATCAGTTTAGTCAGACACAATTTGCCTTGAACAACTCCTTGCTGGCTGTACCTTATTAACTTGTGCTTCTCCAAGTGAGAACTAATTTTGTCATTGGCAGCAGTAAGTTTCTCCTCACTGAGGTTAAGACTGATCGGACTATCAGTAGCCAGTCTAACCCTCGCCCTTTTGGGAATAGTGGCATACCTTTTACAATATTCCAGTCATCTGGCATGACTTCCATGACTAAGTAGGAATGCTCAGATCGTGGTCAGAACTTCTGCTATCACCAATCCTTGTTTTCCTTTGCAATGTTGGATGTATCCCTTCCGGACCAGGTGACTTAATATTGAGTCATGCAAACTTATTTAGCACCTCTTCTTCTTTTTTCCTTTTCCAATATCTCTACTCTCTGCCTCCTCTCCTGCAACATTAGCTTCCGCCTCACCTTTTGTAAAGATTGACTCAAAGCACCTCAGTCATGCCCTCTGCCTCCACAACATTCTTCTTTTGCCATAAATCTCCACAACATTCTTTTAATTATCCGTATACATTTTATACATTTGCAAAAGATTTTTGTGTTTTCTTTCATGTGACCCACCTATCTTTCTCATACTCTGGCCGCAATTTAATGGGAAAGTCGAGTCTCTTTGGCGCGAATAGCGGGGTGTTTCGTGGAGACCACAACGCCGAGAACGTCCCTGCTATTAAACGGTCTTTGGTTTTTTTGGGGGGCCTCTGTAGGGAACGCCCCACTGAGGCCGCACTTGCATTAATTTTCTGCATTGACGAGCTCAGCTGGTCAGTACAAGGAGAAACCCGCCCCATTTTTAAATGCTGCCCCAATCTTTTGACCTTACATCATGGTCTCGGGACCCTTCCCCCCAATACCCCCCCCCCCAACCCACGCCTCATAAGGGCAGAACATTCCTGGGCATGGTCCCTGGCATGGGCAACCAGGCAACTTGGCTCTGTCAGTCTGACACCCTGGCAGTGCCACTGTCAGTCTGGCAGTGCCAAGGTGGTACCAGGGAACCACCCTGCCCAGATTTTAAGAAGGTGTTTTGCTACAGTCACTGCACCATAAGCCCTTGTAGCATAGTCTGTGTCTATAGCTCATCAGCTTTATTTGTAACACTTCTCGTATTAAGTAACACACACACATACACACACATTTTTATGCTGCTGTCTGTCTCTTCCAGCTTGATGTACCTTGTTTCTCCTCTATGTCTTGGTTCCACCAAACCCGTGCCAAATTAGTTCAAATCCTCCCCCAAAGCATCAGTCACAGCCCTACTCAAGCACAACGTGCTCACTTTGTACAGGTCCCTCCTGCCCCAGAATTGATTCTAAATCCTAAGCACTCTGAAGCCCCCCTCCTGCATCATTTCTTCATCGCACTATCTTCCTGTTCCTGCACCCATTAGCACATGGCACTGGCAGTAAACCAGGGAAAGCCACTTTCGAGAAGTCAACGGATGGATTAAAACACTAACAATAATAACTTAAGAAGGCAAATACAATTCCAACTTTCTGCTCGACTCCATGTAAACAAACTGTCTCTGCATAATTCTGCACCAAGTCTTTGGTTACAGTGACATATGAAGACAGATGGACAGATGGCCTTTGACAAGCAGATAGCAACTAACGTGATTGTACTTAGTCATCTGGAAAGAATATGCGTATTATGAATGTCACAACGATTTAAGACAAATTGGATTAAAATGCGGTTGCAAATTGTTGACATTAAAAATTGCTGAAATACACATTATATGGCACACTCCATTAATTTACTTGTACACATCACCACAGTAGTTCTGGGATACAGACAGAATTGCTCACACCACAGGTTTCTAACTGTCTCATTCATTTTCTTGGGCCTGGCTGAGTCGGGGATGCCTGGTTTTCCCCTCTGGCCCTGCTCTTTCAGCACTAGTTTGTGGTTATACCCAGGAGGCCAGAAGGGCAAATAATTGGATAGGTGTGTGAAACATACAGACGTTATTACTGATGCACTGTGTCCCAAAACTATTTTCTGTCCCAAAACTATTTTCTGAAAGAATTCTAGCTAACTTGCAGTCATGAGTGTCAAAATAGCTTGGCTTCCTGAAAATGATTGTCTTCCGACACTAACACGAGCGTGGATGGAAAGACTTGCATAAAAATACTGCCAAGACAGATAAAAATAATTAAAAAAAATTATTGGAACAAGTTACTTTCTGTGGGAGTAAGACTCGACGGATTCATTTGTCTCTCTTCTAGACGTCTGAGGTTGAGTGTCAGGTCAGAACCATGAATTGTGCCATTAACAGAGTCCCGATTGACAACCCTAAATGGGTTCAGGGGCTCAACTCAACAATTTCACAACGTATCATCAATTTAAATGGAGAGACTCACGAGCAAGTTCCAATTTTATTACTTCTGTCGAGGTTAATGGCATGGTAGTGCAGATGATCCAACAGAATCAGAACTCATGTCATTGTCACAAATTGCTGGGTTGCTTGCAAACTAATAACAGCGGGTTGTGTTAATTTGCTGTTATTTTTCCCACCAATTTCTGTGCTATTGTTTTGATCTTTGTCGAATTCTTCTGCCCTCCATCGTGCTCTGGTTTAATGCTGTCTTCTAATTTGCCCAATTTAAATCTAGATCCTGATTTATGCACTTCCGTGGAGCGGAAACACCAGAGGCCCAGAACTCCACTGGGGTATTGCTCATGTGTAAGCCAGCAGTTGATGGGGGAAGTGGTATTGCACCTCGTGCTGTAGAATATATTATTCCATTGCTGGATTGGAGTCATGTCCCTTAAAGGTTACAAAGTCTAATTACTATTTAGTAAATACGAGATAAGAATTGGAGTCTAATTACCTATCAGACTGAATTTGTGCTCAATGATTTGTTTGAAGTGCAGTTTCCACTATTAGGATCCTGGATGACAACGGAACCATTTGTAGTTTGTAAAACTGTGAGGAAATGTGACTGCACAACAGGAGTGATAACACTGACCCTTGGTATCTTTTATGTTAAACAAACTTTAATTTAAACACAAAATTAACTACATGAGCAACAAAGAAATAGCTTTATAGATAACAGTTGCAATAGTTCTCAAGTAAAAAGAAAAAGTTCAACTTACTCACTAGACCTGCAACTATATATTCCAATTAAGCAAACCAATATAGTTCAAATACTGCTTATAAATAAAGTTAACAGTCAGGTTTACTTCCTTTTCTCTGTGCTGGGCCCTTGGAGAGAACCTTTCAGGAGAAACCTGAAAGTCACTTCTTAGCAGACCAAAACTACAAACAGACCTGGCTTCTCCCCGCAAGATAGGCAACAACACCTCCTCCACGATAATCCTCAACACCGGTGCCCCACAAGGCTGTGTCCTCAGCCCCCTACTATACTCCTTATACACCTATGACTGTGTGGCCAACTTCAACTCCAACTCGATTTTCAAAGTTGCTGATGACACCACCGTAATGGGTCGGATTTCAAACAACGACAAGACAGAGTATAGGAATGAGATAGAGAATCTGGTGAACTGGTGCAACGACAATAATCTGTACCTCAATGTCAACAAAACAAAGGAGATTGTCATCGACTTCAGGAAGCATAGTGGAGAACATGCCCCTATCTACATCAATGGGAACGAAGTAGAAAGGGTCAAAAGCTTCAAGTTTTTAGGTGTACAGATCACCAACAGACTGTCCTGGTCCCCCCATGCCGACACTATAGTTAAGAAATCCCACGAACGACTCTACTTTCTCAGAAGACTAAGGAAATTTGGCATGTCAGCTATGACCCTCACCAACTTCTCCAGATGCACCATAGAAAGCATTCTTTCTGGTTGTATCACAGCTTGGTATGGAGCCTGCTCTGCCCAAGACCGCAGGAAACTACAAAAGGTCATGAATGTAGCCCAGTCCATCATTCAAACCAGCCTCCCATCCATTGACTCTATCTATAATTCCCGCTGCCTCAGAAAGGCAACCAGCATAATTAAGGACCCCACGCACCTCGGACATACTCTCTTCCATCTTCTCCCGTCAGGAAAAAGATACCAAAGTTTGAGCTCACATACCAACCGACTCAAGAACAGCTTCTTCCCTACTGCCATCAAACTTTTGAATGGACCTACCTCGTATTAAGTTCATCGTTTCTCTACACCTTGCTATAACTGTAACCTTATGTTTTGCAGTCTCTCATTCCTTCCCTATGTACGGTATGCATTGTTTGTACAGCATGCAAGAAACAATACTTTTCACTGTATACTAATACATGTGACAATAATGAATCGAATCAAATCAAATCAAAATTAATTACATCACCTTACCCAAAGCATATGACACTATTCTGTCTCCTCCCACAAGACAGCCATGACCTGGTTAGCCAGTACCAAATACAAACCTCCAAATCAAAACTATATTCCATTAACCACCCATCTGTAAACAAAAAAATGCCTCTCAAATCTATCAGCAGAACACTCCCTCTGCAAAAGAAAGGATCACCTTACTTTTATGAACCCTTAATCACAGCTTTAGCAGATATACTGCAAGTGTGCATCTTAAAACCAGTTTTTTTCCATAATATTACCGCAACAAATATAAAATATAACAATTTCTTACATTCATCACACTAATGACCGATCAAAATAATTCGTCATGCTTATAAAGTGGCATATTCATGCTTTCTTGAAGGGGAATGCATTCATACACAGAGATTCACTCTCTGCAAACAAGAGGAATATGTTCAAGTCTAGTGCCTTTTCTGAATTATCTGGGAGCTTGGGGAGCCTATAGTTCATTGTTGCTTTCTCCATGCCAATCAGAGCTGACTTGCCAACCAATCAGCACCTTTTCTCCGGTAATAGAAATTGCTGTGCTTGTTTGAAATTTGGCATTTTTACCTTTGTCGTGATGAGTACAAGTTGAAAAGCTTCATCATGTCTCTCTTTTCAGTAATTTTTTAAAACAGTGACTGTTCTCATACACTCAAATATCTCATACTTGAAATAAAAATTCCTCACATCTTAATAGACTGTCATGCTGAGCCTCATCTACACATCACTTCTGGATTTAATATCTTTATTAATGTTTTCCTCCACCTCACATCCAATTACCCCCTGTGCCTTGCATCCCGATGATCTTATAAAATGCTCACTCTCCAATCGTCTAACCGCGAGTTTATCCGCAGTCGCCTTCAACCTTTTTAATTCCACCCAACAAAAAATAATTTTTTGAAGTCAAAACAATCCTCAAATGTCAGCCATTGTGAGATTCACTAGTCATTAATTAAAGAGCCAACGTTATGGCAATTTGAGGAGCAAGAAGTCGAATTGGTTCAAACAACTGGGAAGAGTCTTGAACAAGAGGGTATAATAACTACTCAATATCAGTGCCAGGCTGCTTAGGGTGATGTCGGGAAGTACTTAGTCACACAAACGATGGTGAAAATCTGCAATCATCTCCCCCTAAAAGCTGTCGAGACGAGGTCACTTGGAAACTTTCAGACTAAGATTGAAAGATTCCTGTTTTGCCCAGGGTATTACAAGTTACATAACTAAGGTGGGTGGCCGGAGTTAAGATCAATATGATATAACTGAATTAAGGAATGGCAACATCATGGTTATGTTACTGGACTAGTAATCTAGAAACATGGACTGATTAATGTTCCTCAGATGAGGGAACTTAAATTCAGTTAATAAATAAATCTTGAATAAAAAACTTCTGTATTGGTGCATTGTTGTAAAGCACAATTTGGTTCACCTCTCGGAAGGAAATTTGCCTTCTTTAGCCCAGATGGCCCAGATGTATCTCTGGACTCACTCTAATGTTGTTGACTTGTAATTGAGTAATTGAGATGGCTCAGCAAGCAATGCAGTTAAGGCCAATTAGGGATCGATAATAATCGTTGACCTTGCCAATGATACCAATGTTCCACGGATTAATTTTTAAAAATCAAATTGATTGGGGAAACAGGTTCAAGAGATTAAACAGCCTACTCCTTCTTGTTCCTCTGTTTCCAATGCAATTTCCTCCACAGTATGGACCGAGGAGCTGAGGGACGTAAAAACTGATGCATTAATGCGTCACCACTGGTGGGAGGATGTAATTACAGTGTGATAAGTTTACAAAGGAAGTTTCCACTAGAAATGTGAACAGAAAAAATGATTTTTTTTATTCATCGTTTCATGGAATGTGTGTGTTACTGGCAAGGCCAGTTGGACAGCAGCTTGCAAAATAAGACTTGATACATCATAGAATCCTAAAGTGCAGAAGGAGGCCATTTGGCCCACTGAGTCTGCACCAACATTCAGAAAGAGTGTTCTATGCAGACGTACTCCCCCCCCCCCGCGCCCCCCACCAACTCCCCATCCCTGTAACTTCACTTAACCCGCACATCCCTGGACACTAAGGGACAATTTGGCATGGTCATTCCACCTAACTTATATATCTGGATTGTGGTAGGGAACGAGAGCACCCAGAGAAAATCCACTTGAGAGAAGGTGCACATTCCACACAGACAGGTACCCAAGGTTGGAGTTGAACCCGGATCTCTGATGCTGTGAGGCAGCTGTGCTAGCCACTGTATCACCATATCTGTTCATGTAAAAGATCAGTTTAAAAACACTAAACGTTAAAACATACACAAATAAGAAGATATTTAAGAGTTTTGATAAAGGTTATTGTGGAAAACAGAGGTCACCATTATGAAGCTGAAATCTCCTGAAAGGTTGATTCAGAATACATCACAGTTGAATGCAGATCAACGTATCATTAGTTTGTCAAGAAATGATTTGCTTGGAACACAAATACAAGCACCGCTGATGAAAAACAACGCTTGTCATTCATACCTCCGCCCAGTTATGCAACTGAACCTAAATATAAACACAACAAAAAGCATGATCTTTCACAGAAGTCGTCAGTGTTAATAGAATCCAAGCTGGTTCATGAAAGTCAAAGCCAGAACACAGAGCTTTTCCTTATTGAGAGGGTTTATTGATTAGTTCAGTCTCAAAGCTCGATTGGCAGTCACACTGTGCAATAGCACCCTCCAACCTGACTGCCTTAAAGGGAAGTGATGGTGCAATGGCATTGCCACTGAACTAGTAAGCCAGAGCACCAATGCTCTGGGGCCAGAGTACGAATTCCAGCATGGCAGGTGGTGAAACTTGAATTCAATAAAAATCTGGATGACCGTGAAATTATTGGTGATTGCGGTAAAAACCCCATTTGCCATCCTTACCTGGTTTGGCCAATATGTGACTCCAGATCCACAACTATGTGGTTGGCTGTTAACAAGCCACTCAGTTAGGGATGGGCAATAAATGGTGGTTCAGTCAGTGATCCAATGAATAAAAAAAAAATCTTTAGACCAGGAGATAAAACTATTATAACATGAACAAAATTATCAAGGGTCCCTGGGTGCCCTTCCCCTTTTATAGGAGTTTAACGGCAACAAAATAGTCCTTAACCAGAAATTGATGTCAGTGAACTGGTGTAAACATCAACATAACTGATAATGGTATGATAAAGTAGCAAACTGGCTGCTCCGTTTCCTACATTATAACACTGGCTACACTTGAAAAGTAGGCTGTAAAGGGCTTTGGGATGTCCTGACAGTTGCTGCACCAATGCAAATCTTTTATTTTTACATATTAGAAGAGGGAAAACTGAAATATTTGGTAGGATGGGATAGCTACATGTAAAGAATGAGGCTACCCCATCTGAAGAGAATAAAATCTACTCCATGCCTTCAACTTAATATAGCCTCTAACATTCTGGGGAAGCTATGATGTGGAGATGCCGGCGTTGGACTGGAGTGAGCACAGTAAGGTCTTACAACACCAGGTTAAAGTCCAACAGGTTTGTTTCGAATCACTAGACACTGCTCCGAAAGCTAGTGATTCGAAACAAACCTGTTGGACTTTAACCTGGTGTTGTAAGACTTCTTACTATTCTGGGGAAGGTAATAGGAACAGAGGAATTACATACAGAATTAGGCAAGTCAGCCCTTTGAACCTGCTCCACCATTTAATCACATCATGTCTGATCTTTTCCTGGCTTCAAATCCACCTCCATGCCTGTTCCTCACATCCCATTAACCCATTTTGTTTATCAGAAATATATCTATCTCACTCTTGAAACCATTTAATGATTTGGACTCCACCGCACTGTGGGGCAGCGAGTTCCACAAATTCACTCTCTGCGAGAAACAGTTCCTCCTCACCTCAGTTTTAAATCTACCGCTTCTCAACCTCTATCTGTGACCTCTCATTCTAGATTATCCCACAAGAGGGAAATTTGGTCTACGTTTACTTTATCAATCCATTTTAGTATTTTATATACCTCAATCAGATCCCCTCTCATTCTTCTAAACTCCAGTATGTTTAAGCCCAAATTGTTCAATCTCTCCTCATACGTCAACCCTTTCATCCCCGGGATCAATCTGGTGAACCTTCTCTGAACTGTTTCCAATGCCACCACATCCTTCCTCAAATAAGGAGACCAAAACGGGATACAATACTCCAGATGTGGTTTCACCAACACCCTACACAATACACCTTATACAATTGCAACAAAACTTCTCTACTTTTATAATCCAGACATTCTGCAATAAACACTAAAATTCCATTTGCCTTTCTAATTACATGCCGTACCTTCATACCGACTTTCTGCAATTCATGAACAAAGACACCCAGGTCCCTCTGCCCAGACACATTTTGAATCTGCTTCCCATTTAGATTATAATTAGCCTTTCTATTTTTTCGGCCAAAATGGATAACCTCTCACTTATCCACATTAAACTCCATCTGTCAAATTTTAGCACATTCTCCTAGTCTATCTATATCTATCTGTAAGCTCTTTATCTCCTCTTCACTGCCTGCTTTCCCATCTATTTTAGTACCATCTGCAAATGTTGTTGTGATACACTTCTGTCTCTGCTTGCAGATCATTTATATAGATTGCAAACAGTTGAGGTCCAAGGACTGACCCCTGCTGCACCCCAGTAGTTACAGTTCGTCAGCCAGAGAACGACCCATTAATCAGACCCTCTGCTTTCTGTCAGTCAGCCAATCCTCAATCCAATCTAGTACTCTACCCCTAATCCCCTGCAATCTAACCTTCTGGATCAGTCATTTATGTGGCACCTTGTCAAACGCCTTCTGGAAATCTAGATGTACCACATCCACAGGTTCCCCATAATCCACCTTGCTGGTTACATCTTCAAAAATGGGACCAAGTTTGTCAAGCATGACTTATCCTTCATAAAACCACGCTGACAATTAATATTGAGGACAGTAATAAATATTTAGAAGACAGGAAGATGTTATCAAACTGCATGCTTCTTCATGGCCACATCATGTCTTCTGAACATGTGTGTGTCAATACCGTTGGGTATACCAATATGATGCAGATTTTTCTTTGAAACAAACCCATGGGAGGCAGTAATGCTCTTGTGGAGTGGCCCTCAACCTTCACAGGGGCAAAGCTTGTTTGCCAGTTAGAAGTGACACAGAATGTCGTTCACTTAACAAGAGGGAAACGCTTTCCCTGGTAAACCACTTTTAAAAAATTTTGACAGTACCCAATTCTTTTTTTTTCCAATTAAGAGGCAATTTAGCGTGACCAATCCACCTAGCCTGCACTTCTTTGGGTTGTGGAGGTGAAACCATGCAAACACAGGGAGAATGTGCAAACTCCACACGGACAGTGACCCAGAGCCGAGATCAAACCTGGGACCTCGGCACCGTGAGGCAGCAGTGCTAACCATGCGCCACCATGCTGCCCCTAGTAAACCTCTTTACCGTTAGAAAGAAATCATTACGAATGTGATGGAAAAAAAAAATCAGGATTATGAAGCACTAATTCCAGACTCCACCAGTTCCTCATTAAGTAAGCCTAAATGCTGCTGGTTCCAATCAGAAACAAGATTTTTAAAAAATCATTCATGCGATGTGGGTGTCGCTGGCAACAGAGGCCATCCCTACCTTGGGGCTGGTTTAGCACACTGGCCTAAATCGCTGGCTTTTAAAGCAGACCAAGGCAGGCCAGCAGCACGGTTCAATTCCCATACCAGCCTCCCCGGACAGGCGCTGGAATGTGGCACAGTAACTTTATTGAAGCCTACTCGTGACAATAAGCGATTTTCATTTCATTTCATTAATTACCCTTGAGAAGGTGTTGGTGAGCTCGCTGCCTTATTTAACGACTGCAGTCCATACGGTGTAGGTACACCCACAGTGCTGTTAGCAAGGAAATTCCAGCATTTTGACCCAGGAACAGTGAAAGAATAGTGACATTGTTCCAAGTCAGGATGGTGCGTGACTTGGGGTGGATCTTGCAGGTGGTGGTGCTCCCATGTAGCTGCTGGCCTTGTTGTTTCGGTGATTGAGGTTGACTGTTTGGAAGGTGCTGTCGACGAGGCTTGCTGAGATACTGTGGTGCAATTTGTAATTGATACATACTGCAGGGTGGTGAAGGAAGTGAATATTTAAGGTGGTGGATGAGGTGCCAGTCTAGAGGGCAGCTTTGTCCTGGATGGTGTTGAGTTTCCCCGAGTGCTGCTGAAGTTGAGCTCATCTGGTTAAGGTTGGCTGGACGGCCAGTTTGTGATGTGGAGCAACGGCAACAGCGCGGGTTCAACTTCTGTACCAGCTGAGGTTATTCATGAAGTCCCCGCTTCTGAAGGGGTTATTGGGTTACGGGGATAGGGTGGAAGTAAGGGTTTAAGTGGGTTGGTGCAGACTCGATGGGCCGAATGGCCTCGTTCTGTACTGTACGTTCTATCTGTTGAACCTTACCCCTCGCCTGAGGCTTGGTGACCCTCAGGTTAAATGAGTATCAGTCAGCTCTATCTCAAAAGGAGAGAGTAGCATATGGTCCTCGGGAACTATGCTGGCTTTCATTCCATCACATTCCTGACTATAGATGGTGGACAGATTTCCGGTGTGGCGAAGTGAGATACTCACTGCAGAATTCCAGCTCCTGACCTGTTCTTGTCACATTAACATGGCAGGTTCTGTTAAGTTTCTGTTCAATTGGACCCCAAGGATGTTGATGGTGGGAGTCTTGGCGATGGTCACGCCATTGAATGTGAAGAGGAGATGGTTACATTCTCTCATCTTGAGATGATGATTACCTGGAACTTGTCCAGCATGAATGTTACTTTCCACTTTTCAGTCCAAACCTGCTTATTGTCCAGGTGTTGCTGCATGTAGGCAGTTACTTCTTCATTATATAAGGAGTTGCAACTGGAAGTGAACACTGTGTAATCTTCTGCAAACATCCTTCTGACCTTATGTTGGAGGGAAGGTCATTGATGAAGTAGCTGAAGATTGCTGAACTGAGAACATTGAGGCACTCCTGCATCAATGTCATGGGGCTGAGATAATTGGCTTCCAAAGATCACAACCACCTTTCTTCGAGCTGGTATGAGTCTATCCAGTGGAGAGTCCTCTCCCTTATTCCCATTGCTTCAATTTTACTCAAACTCTTTAATCAATTGATACCTTGATGTCGAGGACAGTCGCTCCCATCTGACCTCTTGAGTTCAGCTCATTTGTAAGGCTGTAATTAGGCCTGGAGATGAGTGGTGTTGGCAGAACCCAAACTGAAATCGGTGAGCAGGCTATTGCTCAGCAGGTGCTGCTCGACAGTGCTGTTGACAACCCCGTCCATCATTTTGCTGATAATTGAGAGTGGGCAGACAGGGTGATAATTGGCTCGATCAGATTTTCCTGTTGTTTGTGCGACAGGAAATGCTGAGGCAATTTTCCAGTCTTGTTGCTGATTGGCATGCACAGATTATTTTGGAGTAGAGGGCTTTTGGCACTGCAGCCAGCATGTTTTTGGAGCCCATAGCCTTTGCCCTATCCAGTGCACTCAGGCTGTCATATGGAGTGAATCGAAATGGCTGAATGCTGACATCTGTGATGATGAAATTAATCCTATTAATGCACCATGTTGAATGAGTATAGTTTCCATCCCATTGCTGAAACTTCAAGAAGCATGAGGTGAATGCATCCAGTGCCCCAGATTAGCTCACTATCAATTAAAGGAGCAGCTGTAAGTATTTAAGCTAAATCTCACCCACCTAATGTTTAGGAAGAAAAACTTGAGGATTTTAAATTGTGTTGATTTGCCTCATATAGTCTGGTCCTTTTCTATGTACTGGCCAATTCAATACCAAATTCACACCTTTGTGCATACTTTTATAACTTAAAAACCTGGGTAGGATAGAGTTACACACCACTGCAGCAATATTTTCTTAGTTGCTCTCTTACAAAGTGGAACATAAACATCAGTTGATAACACTGCTACTGATGAGGAGGTCCTACATCACGACCATAACAAGCTTAATACTGCAGAGATTTAAGTCCAATTCAGCAAAGGTATTCCAAACAGATGCAACACCAAACATTCAAGTAGCTATCACAAGGGGAACACACCAATGCTAATTCTTACACGAGTAGTTGATGTAAAATTTCACATGCAGGCTTCAATAATTTTTAATTGCATCACAAGAGACACTTAAGAATGGAACTAATCGTGACAAGCTCAGCATCTCCAGCGACAGTCAGTGCATTTCTATGTAACTGAAGAATTATTCTGTTGTTATAGTAACAACATTAATAGAAGTTATTCTATTACTATGAAAATCTATACATAAATACCATAAAAATCAAAAAGTTGGTAAATCGTTTACTTCTCTGATGATCTCTTAAGCTTTCACATTTTTAAAATAAATGTTCAATATTTTTTATGGATATTCTCTATTTCATTTATTGCTTTAATTCAGAAAACCTACCTGATTTTCTCTGCCTTCTCATCATCTGCCAAATGTTTGAACTAGGATCAAATAGGTTAAAATGTCGAAACAGCTCCAAAACTGTTGTGTCTTGCTGCCAATTAGATTGATGTTTAACCTGATTATATGTTTACAGTAGTGACAGGACACATTTTTCACACATTTCTCGGTTTGGCCCAGGGAGTTCAAATGCAGAGTGTCGAGCAAGATCACTCCATCCACGGGTAAACAGACTCGCTGAAGTCAGTTAACTTGCTGGCGGCACTCCAAGGGTTAAAAGATTAACGTTCGTACAACACATTAACACCTCTCTTCGTGTCTGCCCGTTTAAATTAAATTTGGACTAAATTCAAAATTATGCCAAAAGCCCATTCATTGCTTCAGACTGACAATGCAGCGATGGTTCAGAATGCTTACAATGCTTCCGTGAAATGCATTTCAAGTGGCACATTTTACATTTGAATGCAGTCGGAAGCGTACTTCACAATGGTCTCAGAATGCTTTTTATTCTTCTCTGACTTCAGTACTTCAAAAAAATGCATTTTACGTTGACATCCCATTTTTGTTTAATTGCTTTTTAGCGGATCTGTTCACAGCACAGAACAACACCTACTTTCCGAACATCTTAACTACAGTACCAGTCAGAATTCACTAACAAGTAATAATAACAATGCAGAGTCAATTATTAATATAAGAAACCCTTATACATATTAATTACCCAGTCAAACCCTTTATATACATATATATATATATTCAATGTCTGCTTTGTTAACACTGACAACTGCTGCTATTTTTTCACTGTTTATTCGCTTTGTATTGGAACAAATTACTCACACTAACATTAATAGATGGAATGCAGCAAGGAAAAGAAGAAAAAGTGCAGCAAAGAAGCTGGACCTTTTATGGTTAGCAACTGCATTAATGTCTTATGGCATTAGGGGGCAGCATTAACAAGGAAAAACTGAACCTAGTTGAAAAAAGGCTCCGCAACCTCCCCTTACATTTTCTCAACCACTTGTCATTAATCAACGGCAAGATGACTAGTGCAATTCATTCATAGCACACTGAATTGTTGAACCCTAGTCTCATTTATAAAGCTCTCAGATGCAGTGCAATTATTACATTTTCTTTTCCAACAGGGTGCCTAAGAAAAGACAAAGTTCTGGCAGAAGGAGGCGTGAGGAGTTTTTATATCAAACATGGTCAGGATGCAGGAGCAACAATACACCTGTCATGCATATGGAATGTAGTATGGCAAGTCAGGATTTTTTTTTCTATCATGGATCTAAGTGTCACTGCCTAGGCGAGCATTCATTACCCTTGAGAAGGTGGTGGTGAGCTGCCTTCTCGATCTGCTTCAGCGCATCTGTTGTAGGTACACCCAGGGTGCTATGAGGGACGGGGTTCCAGGATTTTGATTCCATGACATTGAAGGGAAGGTAAGGATGGCCTGTGGTCTGGAGGGCCATCACACTCCTGACTTGTGCCATGCAGATGGTGGACAGGTTTTGGGGAGTCGGGAGGTGAATTACTCGCCTCAGGAATCCTAGCCTCTGACCTGCTTTTGCAGTCAAGAGTATTTATATCAATTGAACGATGAAAAGGTGAGTGAATGATAATAAGAGGCATAAGGTGATCAGTCTTAGCTTCTTTGTCATATTTTGTTCACTTTATTCGCTGGAGTGTTAACTCATTTAAAATCTAACATACTTTTCTCCAGGTCAGGTTAATAATGCAGGACATCGCTTTATTTTTGTTTACAGAACTAAAATCAGTTACCCTGCTGGTACCTGCTATCAAGCTTCCATCGAAACACCACAATTCTGTATCACAAATATTCAAGCAAAGAATGTAATCATCAAAAGCTATCCAAATTAACTTCTAACAGTGTAACATTTGAAAGCAAAAAAATCCTGTTAAATATTTGAAATCTCTCACTCATTGATGTAGTGGTTTTAAATTTCCACGATAATTTTGGTGGAAAAACATTGAATCTGGGTATGCTGGGGAAAAAAATATGGTGGTTCCCACCCTTTACCTTTCTCATCAAAATCTCCAGCCTATTTTGGGGCCTATTGTCTGGAAGTTCAATGACCATGTCATATGTCATATAACCTCATTTCCATCCTTAGCAACACTGGGTCCATCCCTGAATCTGTATTCTTTACCACAGAGGACTGTAGAGGTTGTGTTGTTAAGTATGTTCAAGGCTGAGATGGAAAGATTTTTAATCAGCAAGGGAATCGGAATCAAGGGTTAATGGGGATCAGGCAGGAAAGTGGAGATGTGGATTATCATATCAGGTCAGTCATGCACAGTGGTTAGCACTGCTGCCTCACAGAGCCGTGTTCAATTCTGATCTTGGGTGACTGTGTGGGGTTTTCATGTTCTCCCCCGTGTCTGCGTGGGTTTCCTCCGGGTGCTCTAGTTTCCTCCCGCAGTCCAAAGATATACGGGTGAGGTGGATTGCCCCATGGCAATTTACGCGGGATTACTGGGTTATGGGGATAAATTGGTGGTGTGGGCTTGGGAGGGTGCTCTTTCAGAGGGTTGCGTCTTCTCGATGGGCCGAATGGCCTCCTTCTGCACTGTAGGGATTCTATGATCTCACTGAATGGCAGAGCAGACTTGATGAGCCAAATGGCTTACTTATGCTCCAATGTCTTATGGTTCATCTCTATTTTAAAATGTATTTTGTTCCAAACGTGTTAAAAAACAGTGGCATATACAACACACTTCACAACCTCACAGTCCACAGTTTGTACAATTTTTCCCCTTTTACCCCCCCACCCTCTCAACCCCCTCCTCCCCACCCTCCGCGACAAACAGTTCCTCAAACATTGTCATGAACAGCCCCCACCATTTCTCAAAGTCCTCCGCAGATCCTCTCAACTCAAATTTAATCTTTTGCAACTGGAGAAAGTCATACAGATCCCCCAGCCAGGCTGCCACCCCTGGTGGCGTATCCGACCTCCAATTCAGCAAGATCCTTCCGGGCAATTAGAAAGGCGAAGCCCACAACATATTCCCCCTTCCCCTCCATCAGCTCTGGCTTTTCCGATACCTCAAAGATCGCCACCATTGGGTCTGGCGTGACCTCCGCCCCCACAATTTTAGATAACAAACACCTCTTCCTCGCGAACGATGAGGTTGAATTCATCCTGTGCATCCCTTCGCACCACAGTCCCCAGCCTAACACATCCTCCCCACCATCTCCTCCTCCCATTTGTGCTTAATCTTCACCACCTGTGCAACCCTTGCTCTCCCAACTACCAATATATATCCCCAATCCTACCCCCTCCCGACTCTTATGGTTCATCTCTGATAGCCAGTGTTGTTCAGGCATATTCAGAAATTTATAAAATTGAGGAGGAAAACTGTCCTTTAAAAAAAAAATGGACAAGTTTCTTCTTTTTGTTTTACAATCTTTAGGTGCACATTTGATCCACTTCTGATGCAGCCAGACTGGAGACCATGCTGTCCATTCCTTGAGGCCATTATCCCAGTATAAGTACCACGGGTTCCAATCAGTGTTATGCAAATGCCCCATAACTAGCAATCTTGGAGGGGTTCTGATGGGAAACATCCCCAGAAATAAGTCAACCCTTACCAGTCTTCCTCCACATCATTCCCGTCAATTCTCTCTCCCCAGGAGTGGATCTAATTGCCTCTTAAACACCCTCAAGTATTGTTTATTTCAATGCCCTTCCCATGTAGCTTATTTCACTTATCTATTATTATGTTGGCATTCAAAGTTCTGTCTGACTTCAGGTGGGACACGAAGCTATCAAAACAAAAAGCAATAAAGGGAGTTCTCCTCAGAATTCGATTATGTTTTGACAACAGAAAAGCATTCGCCTTCAAAACTAAGGATTGTGATGCCACTAACTTTTTGTTAAGAACCATTGTGTACTTGCTGGATTGCTACCCTTCTGGACCTATTGTAAATCAATCACACTTGTTTGACCTGCTTTCCTTTAAAATCTCTTTCTATCTGAAACAAAGTTGGTAGTGTCTATCTTCAGGTTCACAGACGCGGCTGGAACAGGAGAAGCTCTGCAGAAGTGAAAGAAAGGCAGCTCACTGGTGAGCGAACCATAGAATTCCTGTGGTGCAGGAGGCTGCCATTTGGCCCATCGGGTCTGCACCGACCCTCTGAAAGAGCACCTCGCCAAAGCCCACTTCCCTGCCCTATCCCTGAAACCCAACTTAACCTGCATATCCCCTGACATTAAGGGGCAATTTTAGCATTGCCAATCCATCTAACCTGTGCATCTTTGGACTGTGGCTGGAAACAGGAGCACCCGGAGGAAACCCATGCAGACATGGGGAAAATGTGCAAACTCCACACAGTCACCCAAGGCCGGAATTGAACTCGGGTTCCTGGTGCTGTGAAGCAGCAGTGCTGACCACTGTACCAAGGCCGTGACTGTGAGCTGACCCTGAAATTAATGTTAATGCAACGTTGCACACTTGTGAACAGAGTAAACTTATGCGTGCCTCAAGCACAAGCCACAGCAAGTTCGAAGGGACTTACAATTTTGTTTCAACAATACAACAATAAAAATACAAGACCTGAAAATTAGCTAAGTTGATTGATTCTAAAAATGTGCGAATCATAAAAATTGTCAATGCGGTTTAAACTTTTGAAGCAAAATGACTAAGCTGTATTTAATTAGATTTGACTTAAGTCTTTAGCAGTTAATGATCTGATTACAATGTAGTTACCAAGACAGCTTTGTAAACTTCAACAGCAATCAAGTAACATTTGTAAAAGCAAAATGCAGCAGGTGCTGGAAATGTGAATTAAAAACCGAAAATGCGTGAATACTCAGCAGGTCATGCCGCATCCATTGCAGCATCTCTCCACAGATGCTGCCTGACCTGTCAAGTATTTCCAGCATTTTATGTTTTTATTTAAGTAACATATTCTTTCTTGAAACGCAAGGCCCTTTACCAACAAATCTTTTATTCACCTGAGGAAGGAGCAGTGCTGCAAAAGCTAGTGTTTGAAACAAACATGTTGGACTTTAACCTGGTGTTGTAAGACTTCTTACTAATCTCAATGTGGTACAGTAGATATAGGTTTCGCAATGATTACAATGCATTTCAAATAGATTACTTCTATACAGTCATTAGGGTTTAATTCATGGATGTACAGACAAATTCTTGGCGCGTTTATTTTATTTTTAAAGGAACACAGGGAGGTGGATGACAAAAATCAGTCAATGAGGTGAAAATTCAATGCTATTTAGATGTAATTTAGTGATTTTCACCACATTAACAGATGCCTGTACAGTTTCCAACAGACTGACATTTTAAGGTAACAGTTTCATGACAGGAAGTCACTTAATCAAGCCTGGCAAAATCACAATTAATGATTTTTCCAAATGATTAATTCAGTGATTATGGACAAAAGCACAGACTCTTACTAATGCTGTTTTTTTGCAGAAATTTTGTTTATTGTTTTGGAACAGCTGAAATTTGTAATCTAAATTTGGAGTGCAAATAAATACATGTGGCTTTTCCACTCCTTCAACCATCAGAAAAAGGATTTAGGGGTAGGAGTAGGCTACTCGGCCCCTCGAGCCTGCTGCACCGTTCAATACGATCATGGCTGATCTGATTGTAACCTCAACCCGAGATTCCCGTCTACCCCCGATAACCTTTAACCCCCATGTTAATCAAGAATCTATCTAGCTCTGCCTTAAAAATATTCAAAGATTCTGCTTCCACTGCCTTTTGAGGAAGAGAGTTCCAGTGACTCACTTCCCTCTGAGAAAAAAAATTTCTCCTCAACTCCATCTTAAATAGGTGACCACTTATTTTTTGAACAGTGACCCCATGTTCTCGACTTTCCAATAAGAGGAAACATGTTCTCCAAATCCACCCTGTCAAAACCCCTCAGGATCTTAAAGGCTTTGATCAAGTCACCTTTTACTCTTTTTAACTCGAGCAGATACAAACCTAATCTCTCCAACAATTCCCCCAAAGACAAAACACCCAATCCTGGTATTAGTGCAGTAAACCTTCTCTGAACTGCTTCTAACGTATTTACATCTTTCCTTAAATAAGGAGGCCAATACCAAAATACACCAGACGTGGGGCGTGATTCAACGGAAATATTTCTAAGTTCATTTGTGGCAGGATTTTCAAGGAGTTTCCCGACAGCTCTGCCAGCGAATTCCCCACTATCCAATAACACTTCCTCACTTTATTGGGGACTGTAGAGTTTCTCACCAGTTTAGACCACACTTAGGGTGGGATTCTCCGGCCGCGCCTGCCTGGTGACCGGAATTCCCGTCCATTCTTGCGGTGGGTGGGGTAGATGAATCCCACCCTTAGAACATTTTTCAGCAATGGGGAGCTGAACTCAGATCGGGCCACCATTTTGAAAGGGTGCCCTGATCTCTATGTGAGCTTGTAGATCCTCCACAATCCCCACCTATGGGAAATGCCCCCCCCCCCCCCCCACAAACATGGCACTACCCCACATCCCTCAAGTGAGGAAACCCCGCTATGGGGTCCCTGGGGGCACCACTCTTCAGGCTCCCCCCCAAGCCTCCTTACAGCACCCCCCTTCCAGGACTCCCACCCATCACCCCCCGAAACTCCCAGAGGCTCCTACACACCTGCCCTGCACACCCCCACCCTTCAAACTCACCTTGCATGGGCATGGCCCCCCTCAGGCCCTGACACTTGGCAGTGCCACCTGACACCCAGCAGTGCTCCTGCCAGCTTGGCAGTGCCACCTGGGCAATGCCAGGGTGGCAGTGCCAAGGTGCCCACATTGTAGGGGGAAGGCCAGGGAGTCACCCTGCATTGACCCTGACCACCCAGGGTCTCCGCTGGCCCAGGAGACCGCCTGGGTGCCGTTCCGCCTCGTCCTCGTCCTTGTGGACCAGCACTGATCGGCACCCGGCTGCAGCCTCCCTGGGGAGACCGGTGAATCAAGCGAGACAGGTCGATCCAGGGTAGGTAGACCTTAAGTAGGTTTACAATCTACTGTGAAAAGCCTAGGGACTATTATTATTATTTAGCGAGCACCATTTGGTCCCGCTCCATTTGGGCAGAGTTCCGATTCCGGCGCCTCGTGGGTTGTTTCCCGTGAGCTGCGGAGGCTGGCAGGAAGCCCACGGGAGGCTTCACCCGGGATTCTCCGGCTGCGTTGTGCTCTTGCTTGAGCACAACGTCGCCAGAGAATCACACCTGCGGTCTCATCAGAATCCTGTATAACTGAAGTATAACCTCCCTACTTTTGCATTCAATTCCCCTCACAATAAATGATAACATTCTATTCGCTTTCCTAATTATTTGCTGTACCTGTATACTTGTTTTTTAGTGATGTATGCATTCGGGCACCCAGATCCCTCTGAAATCTCAGGGCTCAGCAATCTCTCACAATTTAGATAAGAAGGCCAGGTCTTCCTGCCAAAATAGACAATTTAACATTTGCCCACATTATACTCCATTTGCCAGATTTTTGTCCACTCACTTAAGCTACCTATGTCCCTTTGCAGCCTCCTTATATCCTCTTTACAATTTACTTTTCTCCCTATCTTTATGTTGGCAGCAAATTTAACAACCTTTCCTTCTGTCCCCTCAGCCAAGTTACTTATATTAATTGTAAAAAGGTCCCAGCACTGACCCCTGTGGCACACCACTCATCACATACCGCCAACCAGAAATAGACCCATTTATGTCAACTCCTATTAGCTAACCAATCTTCAATCCATCCAATATGTTACCCCCTAGACCATGAGTTTTAATTGTACGCAACTGTGAACTACAAAATTATTTAACAGAATTTTTTTTAAAACCCACCGACTTATCTAAGCGTACCAACTTAGAACAATTCTAATTGTTTTGTTCAGCAATAACTTAAAATCAATTTTGGTAAGAAGCTGATTGTGCACAAAACAAAAACAGTATTCGACAAAATCAGGTTAAAAGATGTACCACCCGATTAATAATGCTGTTGGAATAAACTTCCTTCAAACAGATGCAGACAAACAAAGTAGAATTTCCCTCTGTTATAGCAATGTAGTACTGATTTGATTCAAGTCTTTCAGTTGTCCAATTTAAACTTCAAAAGCCCATTCTTCTTACCCAACGAGACGTCGAAGCACAGCCCAGACTGATTTTTCCAGTCATTATAGATCAATTACTCTCACTGCCACTGAAGCCCAAAGACCCCCATGCCAGTAAGCATGCTTGGCAAATTGTAATTTGTATTTAGGCAGAATTCTATGTGATCTCCAACACAGAAGTAGAATATTCAGCCCAACAAGCCCATGTCGAGCTCCCATCCCACCCTGACCCCTTATCTCTCTAATTTCTTCTTCATTACGTATGTACCAAGTATCTCCTTAAATGTATCAACACACACTCACATACACACTCGGGGATCCATGTCCAGTCATGGCCTATCTGGATCCCCAGGTAGCAGAATTTGTTTCGGGCTATTTTAAATGGGAGACCTTCCAGCTTTGCCCCTCTCCATCTCGGGTTCACCGGGAAAACCTCACTTTTGCTCAGGTTGAGTTTATAGCCCGAGATGGCCTCGAACTCTTCCTGAAGCTTCATGATTTTGTTCATGGCGTTTTGTGCGTCTGTGATGTAGAGAAACAGATAATTTGCATACTGAGACTCTGTGCTCTACGCTTCCTCTTCGGATTTGCTTCCAGCCTCTCGCTTCTCGCAGGGCGATCACCAGGAGTGTAATTGCCAGGTCGAACAGGAGCAGTGACAGAGGGCATCCCTGCCTGGTACCCCTGCGCAAATTGAAGTATTCAGAGCTGGTGGTGTTCGTCCAGACGCTCGCCTTGGGGGCATTATACAGGCATTTCACCCACGAGGTGAATTCCGTCCCTAGCCCAAACTGCTCCACTACCTCAATAAGCTACTTCCACTCTACTCTGTCGAAGATCTTTTCTCAATCCAGGATTCAATCATCTCTGGTGTTCTCTCCCCAGATGGGATCAGTATCACATTCAGCAGCTGTCTACCCATAATAAAGCCTGTATAGTCCTCTACGACCCAGCAAAATGGGTCTGGATGATTTGCATTCCGTCGGGTCTTTGTCTGTTTTGGGTATCAGCGATATGGTGGCCTGTGTTCGTGCTGGAGGCAGGGTGCCCCAAGCTGGAGAGCCCGCGAACGCCTCCCACTGGTGCGGGGCGAGAACCGGTGCAAATGGTTTGTAGCAGTCCGCCAGGAACCCTTCGGGTCCCGGACACTTGCCCACCTGCATGGAGTTGATGCTCTCCATGACCTCTCCCAATCCTATTGGTGCTTCCAGCTCACCCGGTCTGTCGTCCCCCATGACGGGCGTGTCCAGTCCATCTAGAAACCGTTTAATCCCTGAGTCCCCGTCAGGGGGCTCTGAGGTGTTCAGCCACCGGTGGAAGGCCTTGAATGCTTTCATTGACCTTGTTTGGTTCAGCTACCAGTCTGCCTCTGCTGTCCTTCACCTGTGCTATTTCCCATGTGGCTGCCTGCTTTCTCAGCTGGCGAACCAGCTAGTGTTCTCTCTGTGTTCATAAAAGGCCCCCCATGTCAGGCAGAGTTGGTGCACTGCCTTCCTGGTGGATAGCAGGTTAAAGAGAAACCCACCTCGACCAACTCCCTTACTCTATCTCTGCAACCCCACTCAACCTGCACATTCTTGGATACTTAGCATGGTCAATCAGCCTAACCTGTACATCTTTGAACTGAGAGGAAACCTGAGCATCCGGAGTAAAGCCACGCAGACACGGGGAGAAAGTGTAAACTCCATACAGACAGACACCCAAGACTGGAATTGAACCGGTGTCCCTGACGATGTGAGGTAGCAGTGTTAACCACTGTGCTGCACTTAATCACCTTGTGGTTTTCATGAAGTTAGCCCATCACCAAGATTGGTTTGGTAGCACCACCACTGTCTGCATTAGCTGGGTCCTGGAGGTCACAGCTGCAAGATTAGGTTCACAGCAGGCGGCGAGAGGACCAACATAAGAAAAAATTGACTTCACTCTGTCCATAAAACCATACGATACAGAAGCAGCACTAGGCCATTTGGCCCATCAAACCTTCACCAATAAATTTGGATGCCCACAGATCGTGGGAGCCATTCATGCAATTGTTCCGGGACCTGTTTGTGGCCAACGTACAAGAGGAAGAATCGTCGGGTGGCCAAGAATCAGGGGAAAATGGACGGGAATCGGGGGAAGGTAGCCGGGGGGGGGGGGGGTTCGTTATGGGGGTTTGATGGCTAGCTAAGGCCCAAAACCAAACTGTAAATAAATGCCTATAAACATGTGCCTCGGCCATATTGGGGAATGTAAAATATGTAGGCCGGCTAAAGGGGGCGGCCACAGTTGTTATTATGAAGATGCTTACCTGTAAATATACATGTTAATTTTTGCGTGTTTTTTTTTCTCTCTAAAAATTTGTAATTTGTTGGATATAAAATATGAAAACTCAATAAAAAACATTTAAAAAAATAAAAAAATTTGGATGCGTAGAAGCGGCCAGTGCATAATTCATGTGGAGATGAAGTATTGTCTTCATACTGTGGACATGTTGTGTGGCACTATTGCCGTGCTAAATGGGATAGACTCCATTCTGGTCCAGCAGCTCAAAACTGGGCATCATGTGGCGCAAAATACCGTGGCTGCAATAGAAGGTCAGAGGCTGGTATTCTGTGGCAAGTGGTTCACCCACTGAATCCTCAAAGCTGGCCTAACCTCTATCAGGCACAAGTCAGGGGTGTGATAGAATACTCTCCACTTGTTTGGATGAAACTTAAGATACTCGACACCATCCAGAACAAAGCAGCCCATGACTGCCACCTCATCCACTAGTGCACTCTGACTGTCGTGTGCACCATTTACAAGGGGCTCTGCGACAACTCATCTAGGTTCCTTCAACGTCACCTTCCAAATCTGCAACCTCTACTTCCTAGAAGGACAAGGGCAGAAGGCACATGGTAAAATCACCACCACCCGCAGGTTCCCCTTCAAGTCATATCCCATCCAGACTCGGAACTATATTGCCATTCCTCCATCATCGCTGAGTCAAAATCCAGGAACTTCCTCCATGACATGACAAGGAAGTACCTCGACCACACGGACTGCAGCAATTCAAGTAGGTGGCTCAGCACCACCTTCTCAAGGGCAACTGGGGATGGGCAATAAGTGCTGCTTTTGCCAGTGAGACCCATCTATGAATGAACAATCACAGAATCCCTGCAGCTCAGAAGGAGGTCATTCGACCCATCGGTTCTTCATCGATGCTCTAAAAGAGCAATTCACCAAGCACACCCACCTGCTCTGTCCCAATAGCCGCTTAACCTAACCTACACACACCTTTGGATACTAAGGGGCAATTGATCATGCCCAATCCACCTAACCTGCACATCTTTGGACTGTGGGAGGAAACCGGAGCACCCGGAGGAAACCTACGCAGACACAGTACAAACTCCACCAAGTCACCCAAGGCCAGAATTGAACCCAGGTCCCTGGCGCTGTGAGGCAGCAGTGCTAACCACTGTGCCGCAATGCTGCCCACGCGAGGCCACATCCGGAGGAAGGCATAGAAAGAGGGAGCTTTAAACTGGAGATGTGACCTCTAAATTCCCACTGCTCATGCACAATTCCACTCTGCTTCAAATTCTTACACATTAACCGTCCATTCTGACAGAAAATGAAGTCTAGCAATTAACAGTGTAAGTACCTTTTAATATGTTAATAGCCTTGATGACCAATCAACCTTTCCCTCCCAAAAAGTGAACAATTAAATGTGTGGGATCCTTTTCCTTCAGGTTATGAATTGTTAGAAGTTTTAAAAATGTAAAATGTTAAAACTTTTACATTTTCTTTAGCTTTTCTCTTCTGTCTCTTTTTTCCTGTCTCTTAATCCAATGGTTATTTTCCTTTCTATTTCTTTTTCTTAACCTGATTCCTTCTCAAGCTTCATCTGCTTATTTCCTCAATCCTTCGATTGCACTGGTTAATGAGATACCGTAAATTGTTAGGTGTAAATTGATTCAGCATATAAGACAACTTCAATTTTCTCACCCCAAGAATCAAGTTCTTGCATATGCACTGTGTATAAGTCGACCTCCACCTTTTCAATCCCGACATGCTATACTTGCATTAGTTGTCAACCTCAATTTCTCTACCTACAAAGAGTGCAAGGGATCAAGCGGACAATAGGGGCTGTGTTGTAAAAATGCACGGGAGATTAAGACACACCCACTCTTTGCATAAAATGATGACGTTTCAAAATGGTGACTATACACATCAGCGGCTCACTCTTATACTCGGTTTATAAGTTAGCCCCTGTTTCGGAGGGATTTTTTGAGGCTTCAATGGTCGACTTTTACCTCGATATCTATGATCTGCTGTTTGTTCACCAAGGTCCCAGATACCCTCATCCCATTATCAGCACATAGTTCCAACATCATTTTTCTGCAATTTATTTTTAACCTGAATGCGCACAAGCAAACCCAACTAACAAGGCACATTATGAGATGGCCTGCTCCAGCAAAATATGAGCCATTGTGATTGCTCCTCCCTAGATGCTCTCCTATGACTACTTGTTGATTTCTTTTCATTTGTGGCTGCCTGAGCTCCTTTTGAAGCTGGGAAACAGCAAATTACAGTTTATGAAGAGGCTAGTTTTAGCTCTCAGTAGATACGAGTCACCATTACGAACTTGGCTTACCCTTTCCTTCATAAAACAGTAATTCATGCTTAGATATGAACTGGATAGCAAAAACAGGTTGAGCCTTGTTTTCAATACTGAGACGGGACACTGCATTTGAAGTGTTTTTCAGTATATCAGATAACGTTCATCGACCATTTTTTAAAGTATTAATAAAAATACAGAAACATAAATACATACACAGAAGATATTAGCAGGAGGAGGCCTTTTGGCCCTTCGAGCCTGCTCCGCCATTTGTCACAATCATGACTGATGATCCAAGTCAATAGCCTAATCCTGCTTTCCTCTCAAAAGATACATCCAGATGAATGGTTTGGAGCAGCAATATCTGAAACCCGAGATTGGCAAGCTACCTTTTCTGCATTCACAACATGCTAACTGATCTTCCAGTTTTTGTTGCGCCTGTTGGCTGAATGTCATACTGGAAGATTAAGGGATGGGGAAAGAGCGAGAGAAGTGAAAGAATGAAGGGCAAGAGAGTGGCAGACGGGAGAGGGGGAGAGTGGCAGAACAGGGAGGAGAGTGGCAGAGGAGAGAGGGGGAGAGTAGCAGAGGAGAGAGGGGGAGAGTGGCAGAGGAGAGAGGGGGAGAGTGGCAGAGGAGAGGGGGGGAGAGTGGCAGAGGAGAGAGGGGAGAGAGTGGCAGAGGAGAGGGGGAGAGAGTGGCAGAGGAAAGAGGCAGATTAAGGGGGAGGGATGCAGAGAGGGAAGGAGCCAAAGAGAGAGAGAGGGAAAGCAGAAAGAGACGGAGGGCAAAGAGAGAGAGGCAGAGCATGATGGAGGGAAGCAGTGAGAGAGTAGGAGAGAGGGAAGATAAAGAGAGAGGGGGGAGGCGGAGATAGGTGCGGGGAGGCAGAGAGAGGGGGAGGCAGAGAGAGAGGAGTGGGAAGGCAGAGAGAGGGGAGTGGGGAGGCAGAGAGAGGGGAGCGGGGAGGCAGAGAGAGAGGGGCAGGGATGCAAAGAGAAAGGGAGGGGGAGGCAGAGAGGGAGGGGGAGGCAGAGAGGGAGGGGGAGGCAGAGAGGGAGGGGGAGACAGAGGGAGGGGGAGGCAGAGGGAGGGGGAGGCAGAGGGAGGGGGGAGGCAGAGGGAGGAGGAGGCAGAGGGAGGGGGGAGGCAGAGGGAGGGGGAGGCAGAGGGAGGAGGAGGCAGAGGGAGGGGGAGGCAGAGGGAGGGGGAGGCAGAGGGAGGGGGAGGCAGAGGGAGGGGAGGCAGAGGGAGGGGGAGGCAGAGGGAGGGGAGAGGCAGAGGGAGGGGAGAGGCAGAGGGAGGGGAGAGGCAGAGGGAGGGGCGGGGCAGAGTCTGCAAGTTCTCCCCGTGTCTGCGTGGGTTTCCTCCGGGTGCTCCAGTTTCCTCCCACAAGCCCCGAAGGACGTGCTGTTTGGTGAATTGGACATTCTGAATTCTCCGTGTACCCGAACAGGCGCCGTAGTGTGGCAACTCGGGGATTTTCACAGTAACTTCATTGCAGTGTAAATGTAAACCTATTTGTGACACTAATAAAGATTATTATTATGAAAGAGAGGGGAGGCAGAAAGTGAGGCAAACAAGCGAGAGAAATGCAGAGAAAAAGAAAGTGGGAGGGAGAGATAGAAGTGCAGGGAAGCCTGAGAGAGAAAAAGGGCAGGGAGAGTGAGAAACGGAAATGAAAAAGAGAGGTATGGGATCACTGAATGGTTACAGTGCAGGGGGGAGCCATTCAACCTGTCGTGTTCATGTAGGACATCTGTAAGATCAAATCACATCCTCCCCCACATTATCCCTGTAGCCCTGCAAATCTTTCATCTTCAGATAGTGATCCAATTCTCTGCTTTAAAACCATGGTTTAATCTGCCTCTACCACACTCTCAGCCGGGGCATTCCAGATCCTAACCTCCGGATGTATGAAAAAAAGTTTTTTCCCTCATGTCGCTGTTATTTATTTTGGCAATTACCTTATATTGGGGTCCGCTGGTTCTCAATCATTCCACCAATGGGACCAGTTTCTTCCTGCATTTACTTTTTCAGATCCCTTGTCATTTTAGAGAGTAGAATGCTTTAAGATAAAAAAGCTGTGACAGCTCCCCTGGTACCAGAATCAACACTCAGATGAAAGCAGCTTGCTTTTCTTTGCATGGTGCCTATTTGTGCTGATGAGGTTACGTTGCCTGAACCATGTTTACTGTTACAGTTAAGAAAGCAAGGACCATTCAGAGAACCAAATAATGACCTACAACAGCAGCACATCTAAAGAAATGTCAGCTAATGTTGATTATTTCTCATTTAGCCGCGTAATATTTCCACATTGTCTCTTTAAAAATAGAAAATAGACACGTTCCTTCTGCTCACAGAAACCCGGTCCCTGTGTACTTGGACAGCTGTGTCTAGGCATTGTGCCTTTTTTGAGTCAAACAAAAGCATGGGGGACAATAGTTCCTTGACGCATTCTCCATGGCAACATCTTGACTAATTAGAGTTAACTTGCCAACCAATCAGCACCCTTATCTCACACAGTATAGATTGTTGCTCCCTTTGAAATTTGGTTTTAATGCATCTGTCCTGATGAGTGCAGGATGAAAAGCTTCAACAGCATGCCTCTTTTTTCAGCAGAACTCAAAAATCAAAATACCTGCACTTTGACAGAAACCTAATGTCAAGGAAATTCTGCCTCATGGTTGAATGTTTTTAACAGTCTTATCAAATATGGTGTGGTTATCAAAAACTAGGCAAGTACTCACTGGCTCTCAGGATATTTTCCTTGCTGCTGCATCGCGACTGGACCTGTAAAGAGAATGGGCATTGTTTTTAAAGTCTATATTATGTACCGGCAGGCTCAAACGTACAGTCATGCAGTGAGTTGTACAGAATAGATCATGATGAACAAAGCTGGATCACCACGATGAAATGACGTTTGCGCGAGGATGCTACAATGGGGAAGCTTATGATTCTTCGTCCTAGAATATTAAAATGCAAATGCGTGAAATCTGGAAAACCCATCAAAATGGAGGCAAAAGTTATTAGACAGAACATCATAGCCCAAAGAAAAGTTGCATCAGATCTGCTAAGCATAAATAGCCATGAAAGCTGCATGAAGGAAGAAAAGTTTGTCAGAAATGAACGTGGCATGTTGCAGTAAACTAATCCATGTAGAAGGGCTTGTGTGTTCTGGAGCTAGCAATATTCTTTAGAAATAAACACTTACGTACACACACGCACACACAGACACAAAACAACAAGGATTACACCATATATGAATTAGGAGGCTCTAAATGTGAAAATGATAATTGAAAGATTCTAAGACAAATGTTAAAGGCACAGACTAGTGGACAGTGTTAAGGTGGGGGGAACAGACAATCAAGAATCTTCACATAGATAGAATAGCAAGGAGCTCGAACTCATAGCGCAAAGCAAAGTTTGCGAATGGTAGAAGTTCCTTTGATCAGTAATAGTTACTCGCGAGTTGTATCCTCTATGCCTTCTGAGTTCATCTTTAAGCCCTTCCAACCTATGGTGGAGCTAATGCGTAAACAAAAACAAAAGATTTATAATGAACAGAGAAGCTCAGAAATCTAATAAATTTCTTTTAAGAAATGAAATACGTAAACAAAAGAACTAATGAGAGGTTTATTATAGGTTTGGCCTTTTACAGTTTTCAAACACACTTGCTACTAACACACGAGAAAACATGCAAATTGTGGAACCACCAGCATTAACCCACACACAAGACTGGGAAAACAGGCAGGAACTGCTTTGCTGATTCAAGCAAAAAAGGGCCAGAAAACACAGAAAGGAAATTAAAGGAACATGAAACAAGTATCAGTTTTACTGCATGCTACGTTCCCCACTATGATCCGGCATTATTATATTTTTGCACAATGATAATTTCTTGTTAAATAATAATTAAATAAACATGAACATGCCTAGTCCCATAGATCAGTGTCCCTCTCACTTTCTTTAGATGAGTGGCTTTTTACTTTTACACAGCCCCTAACCTCTGACCCCTCAGCGTAAAGTGATTGACAGGTCCGCACAGTAATTTCTGCACCGGTTGGAATGAATCAAAGCTGAAGTCTCCTTTCAAAATTGACAATAAGAAGCATGTTTGGAATTGAGCTAGTTGCCAGAACTATACATTTTTTGAAAGGCTAAAATCATACTATGGAAGATTCTTTCATTTACATGAAAACAAGAATAAAGAATAGAAAAAGAATGCTGACATTGAATGAAAAATGAATGCGATTGAATTGCTTTGTAATCTGTGGTTGCTATCAAACTCGGGTGGGATGAATGGACATCCATACAACTGGCTTACAAGACAAAGAAAGCATAAGCTTAATAATGCACTGATAGTGAAGACTGATGTACTGAATTTGCAACTTTTTTTTTACCCTTCTGTTTATCTGTCAGTACCACCCTTGACAGCAATATTTAGTGCACCCACCCTTGTGCTTGATAATGAAAATCAAAGGAGAAATTTAGGCAAGGGAAGATTAATGGCATTAAGAAAAACAACAACAGAAGTACACTATAAAGGCAGTGAGACATGAAAAAGTGAAAATGGAGAAAAATGTACAGTTCATCTCAAGTGCTAGAGAAACATCTGTCTCAATTTATGTTGAATGTATGTTTATATCCCCGGCTTCACCAGTATATTCACTCAATTAACAGTCATCTGTATCGCTGCTGTTAATATTGACTGAATAGTGCTTTTTAGATCACATCACTGTCATATTAATTGAGGTGGCACTAGCGTCAGGCTGGTGAGAGTGAAAAGTATTGTATGCTCATTAAGCCACAACCTCAATCAGTTCCAAGTTAAACTTTGAACAACTGTAACAACATCTGATCTTTTCTCATTTGGGGTGGAGAGTGGAGAGGGTGAATTGATGATTTCAGTTGCAAGCGATCCTAAATAAATATCAGGCCCCTTTTGCATTCCTTTGTCTAGTATCCGTACACATGTATATTCACCAAAGTATCACAGAAATCCACGCGGACCCACTTGTTTCAATGTGCGCCGTTAAATGATTTCTTCAACTACAACTGAATCAATATCTTTTTGTATTTTTTCACCGCTCCTCTTTGCTGCATGCTTTGTTTGACTACATATTTGTTAACGATATCAACAGTTGCCTTTGGTTCATACATCAAGTGGGTGTAACATTAGTGGAGTGCCAGTATTGCTCAGGTTTTAGCAAGGGTTAATTTATTCAGAAGCTGTGCGGGTGAAAGCCGAGATACCATGCAGTGGCCGGGCCTACGACTTACTTATATGCATGTGGCACATGCTAGCTCCTGTTAACTAAGCAAAAAAAAACACTTACACCTAAAACTGAACAGGAGGAAACTGAATTCAGTCAGAATAAGATTGTGCCGTAGCTGACTAACTCAGTATTCATTTACCTCAGAAAGAGGTGTAACTAACCTAACTAATGTCAAATCAGTTCAGAGATCCAATTATAGCAGTATAATTAATTCTGATTTGTCACAATTTGAATGGATTGTTAATTTACATGAATTATCAGGCAGCAAAAGTGCTTTAACCTATGTGGGCTGAAAAGATTTTAAATAATTATTATATTCACTCTCTAAATGATAGACAGTATAATAACGTCTATAATAACTTCAGTATAATGTGACGATTTTGATTAAAAGCAGTTTTTTTTACAGTTATGCTGTTTCAGACAAAAAAAAATACCAATTTAAGTTTCAAATAACAAAACAAATCATATTCCTGCTCACCTTCCCAAAAATGACGGCACTTTTAATGTAAAACACACATCAAGGAAACCATTAATTTGAACCTACAGCACAGAGTCATATCATTTGGCCCAATTACCCTGAGCCAGCATTCATGCTCCGCACAAACTCCCCCCACCCTGCTTCAGTTAAAGCCAGCTGCCTGTCCCTTTATTCCATAGAACCATAGAAACCTTACCATGCAGTTGCAGGACATTTGACCTATCGAGTCAGCTCCGACCCTCTGAAAGGGCACGCTACCTAGGCCCACTCCCCCACCTAATCCCATAAACCCGTAACCTCACGTAACCTGCTTATTTTGGATTCTAAGGGGCAATTTAGCATGGCCAATCCACCTAACCTGCTCATCTTTGGACTGTGGGAGGAAACCAGAGAACCTGGAGGAAACCCACGCGGACACGGGGAGAACGTGCAAACTGCGCACAGTTATTGAAGGTCGAAATTGAACCCAGGTCCCTGGCACTGTGAAGCAGCAGTGCTAAACACTGTGCCACCATGCCGCCAACTCTCATGTACTTAACTAGTTTCTCCTTAAAAAGACATCCATGATAATCACCTCAAATACTGCTCATGGTAACAAATTCCACAATATGACCACTCACAGCATGCAAGGGTTTCGCCTGAAGCTTTTTGTGTCAGAGCCCACACTATGCTGGTTTAGGGGCTGGTCAATTCCTGGATGCGGCCTCCGCCGAACAGGCACCGAATGTGGCGACTAGGACCTTTTCACAGTAACTTCATTTAATCCTACTTGTGACAATATGCGATTATTATTATTATTATGCAAGAGCAATTCAGCTAATGGCATTCTCCTGCATTATCCCAACAGCTCTGCAGATCATTCCTTTCAAGGTAATGATTCAATTCCCTTTTTAATAGCCACGATTAACCCTGCTCCACCAACACTCTCAGGCAGTGCATGCCAGATCCTAACTACTCGCTGCACAAAAGGTTATTTTCCTCATGCTGCCATTGCTACTTTTGAGAATCACTTTAAATTGGTTACCTCTGCTTTGCGATTCCTCCACCAATGGAAACAGTTTCTCCCTATCGATCCTGCAGACTGTCTTATGCAGTTGGCTCACATGGCTGAAAATCAACAATCTTGCCCCATTCTGCTTTTAGTTAAAGCCACCGAGAGGGCTATGAGTAATTATTTGAAGTGGTTGTGCCCTGCGTTTTCCATGTATTTCTCAATGGGAAGATTTGCGAGAAATTCCATTGGGTGTTGTGTTGGTGCCTTTACCACAAAAATGATACTTTCCAAAAATTAATTTGACGATGGATCATCCAGCCACATTAATCCACTTAATCACAAAAACATTGCCAAGATTTACTGAGCTCAGGTACAGTCAATACGTTCAGCATTTCACCAGAAAAGTTAAACGTGACTTATTCTGTTTGTTAATGTTGTGGTGAAAAACTAATTGTTACAGATGTTCCACAGAATGAAGAAAATTGACAGGAAGCAGGTGGGAAATGGTCATTTTACTTGGCGGACCTGACTTTGAATTCACTCAGACTAAAGGCATTCAGTTGTACGCTTTCTGTCAGTTGTACGCTTCGATGAAAAATGGAAGACCTGATCAGTGCTTGGGGTGGGAATGCTCCAACAAAGTACCACAGTTTTGAGGTAGCCAGCATTGGTGTACCGGTTTTTCATGTTTCTCTTTGTATTTGCTTTATTCCCCTCGTTTTTGTTCACATGCACTATTCATCCCAAATATGCCTTTTAATGGTTTGATTTCGCTCTTGATGCCTTCTATTGTCTCATCACATTATCACTTCTGCCTTTTTAACTATTTCCTGATTTCCACATAAATACTTTACAGGCGTGTGTATACATACATACTATATGAGATTAGCTGATTTCAATGGTTTCAGTCTTGCCACTCAGATCTGGAGAAACCCGTTCTACTTTCTCCTTGGGAACATGTAGAAGCTAGTGGAACTGCTCTGTGTGGACATTTACCTTTACTGGAGATAGATTTGCCTTGGCTGCAAAGTGGGAATATGACTGAAGCCAACTCTGAGCTGAAACTGTGCGGGAATATCTGGTTCTGAGACTTGCTACTGCCAAGATGTGTTCCAAATTTCACTCAGCTTGGGTGTGTGCAAAACAAAATTCTCAGCAGACACTGTTGGAGTTAAAGTAACGATTACAAATGCTGGACAATAGGACATGCGCTAAGATGTGCTTTGACTGATAATTTGATACCAGGTTTTCAAGCTTTGCTGAAAGAGAAAGAGTGAAGAGTTTGCATTAAGTGGTGGTACTGTAGATATGTGTTACTTAAATACACGTGAATTACCATTATCTTATTTTGCGAGTGTATGTAAGGCGTTTCATAGTAAAATTAGTGCATGTGGCTAAAACAGTGCTCCTGTAGTCACACCTGTGCTGATTCAGCGATTTCCATTGGGCAACGTTTGTGTCAACAACAGGTTAGAACACACGACAGGCCATTCCACCGGCTGCTGCTTTCACGTCATGTGTTCCATCTACTGGAAGTTAAAAATTGCTCCGGGGTTCTAGGTTTCTAATAGGAACCCAATTTGTATGAACTATTGAGGGGTCAGTCTGGGTCTCCCAATATGATGGACCCCACCGAGCTAACGAAAGGCCGGATGCCACGAGGACAGAGTAATGAGCGGCACATCGTGATTTTCAGCGTGCTACATTCCTATTCTCACTCAATGGAAGGGTTGAAAATCTGTGTTCTTGCTTGCCATAACTAAATAAGACCGTTCTTTGAGGTACGATATCCATGGCCATTCCTTGCAGGGTAAGCAATCTGCTCCAAGACGTCAACTGGTGCTGCTCTGAAACTGGCCATAATGTAGATGTTTTAATCCTTTTCCTATATTTCCATCCTCCACACAAAATACTTGGCCTCTGCTGTCCCTTCACACCACAGTGTGTTGGGCAGTGGCACTGTAGCACACAGAGATGGTGAGCGATGGACTGTCCGACCACAATATGAAATAGCACATTTATAGGGTAGATCTTCTGATTGTATGATTCATGCATGAATACTTCAAGATTGAAAACAGCAGAAAAACAATGTTGTATGCATGTGGGAAGCATTCATATGTGAACTTTGCTAATTGGAAGATGTGTCCTACTTTTATCGCCTCTTAGCATTAGAAGTGCCACATGGCATGAAGGGCCAATCATTAACAAGCAGCAGAATGAAAACTGCCAGAGTTCAAGATGTCTAGCTATTTGAAGCAATTTGGGCATAACTGAAGTCTAAATCAGAATAATTTCAAGGCATTTAGACAGTTTTGACATCTGATTTCACATGAACACGAACATCAGTGAAAAGGGATTCCATTCACGAGCAAAAAATTAAGTACCAACAACTTAATCTCCAACATCTTCCCGTCTGAAATTGTTTGCAGTTTTGATAGTCTGAACTGTGTAGGATTGAATTTATTTTTTTGAATTCATCTCATCTGAATGGAGTTTTGCAATAATTCAGAGCAGAGTTGAGAGGAAGCACATCCAACAAGATTCCCATTTAGCTTCAATTGCACATAGTCTTAATGATCTGGCAAGCATAAGTTCCTAATTCAGAAACTGTTCCCAAAGGGCATTAAGGCACACACATGCTGCTTTACAACAATTTTAGTTAAGGAAGACTGAATGTTACGCACACAGAATAATAATAGATGTGCAGAAGCAAGATGTGTACAATGTAAAGCACTTCATTTCTTAGGCAATCTGAAGCGAGTTTTAAAGCTGTTTTTGTTGACAAAAGTGGGTATTGGGAAGGCTATCGTCAGTCTATCAACGTAGATTGGATTACTGCAAGGAAAGCCAATTATAGTCATAGTGGATGAGGGAAGCAAGAAAGTACTAAGGCTGCATAGCTGTCCACCTGAAAAGGACACGATCATGTTGAAGAAGGCAGCTCAGAAAACAGCAGTTGAAACACGATATTTTGGAAAATATTCTAGTTGTATTTGTGAAATTTCTATGGCAGTAATACAAGATGTTAAAAAGTCAAAACAATGCAGACTCCCGAGCATTAAAGATAGTGAGGCAGTTGGCAATTAATCTGAATTGCTCAACTGACATGCTCAACTGGATATTACTGATGATACATTTAAATCAAAAAGCTACCAATTACTTTTCAAAGGTCTGCAGCTTATGATGAATGCACACCATTCTAGGTTGCAAACTATGTTCTTTTTAATGGACTCAAGAAGTAAACTAATTATCAGGGAGCACCCTTTATGGTGAAAGTCGACGTTTAACTGTCAGAGAATAAAGTAAGCCATAGTTGGGAGCCACCACGAAGCAAGACTTGGAAGTCAAATGTGAGGTATGTCAAAAATCTCCTTTGAAACTCCTGTCTACAAATCTCCGACAAGGCATGAGGAGATTGTCAAGGAAGTCAGCTTCAGTCACACAGCCTCTCTGAACCTCTGAAAATGAGGTTGGGATTAGAAGCAACAAAGCTGTCTGCTATTCAGTGGATATGTGAAGCAGTGTTCTTGGATTTTGAAAATTTCCACAAGTTCTTCTGCTACTCACTTCTTTTGCTGAAAAAACATTTTGAGAATTGCAAATATAAGCAACGCAGAAGGTATATTTTCATATGATGCAGTTCAAACTAATTCCATTAACAAATTGTGAGGAAAATACTTTCCATGCTGCCCATAAGCATACAATGTAATTATTACATTTCCATCATAAAGATATGATTCATTTCACTAAAGTAATTTGATTGGCTGCAACATGCATTCACTGTGACAAATACTATAATCGATCTCCTAAGCATCTTAATTCCCCCCCAAATTATCAATTCATTGCAACCCGTGACATTAGAAATGCATGTTGCAAAACTAGGCAAGACCCAAGTGCCATCTACTGGGTAGGAAGATTTGGGACCAGATTACTATTCGCAACAACAAACTAAAATGTTATTTTTATTTACACCGAAAAGCAAGGTAACTTCTAATTAGCATTATTAAAGTCTGCCCCTCTGGTGCTGAAGCAATGTTTCATTTCATTTCTCCACAACCACTACCAGGCAGAAATTAAACATTACAAAATACCTGTTGTTAGTATAGATGTTGGGTTTATTAATTTGGCTTTCTGCCCTGGTTTCCTCCCACAGTCGAGAAATATCCAGGTTAGGTGGATTGGCCATGATCAACGTGCGAGGTTACAGGGGAGTGGGCCTGGGTGGAGTGCCTTATTGGAGGGTCGGTGCAGAGTCGATGGGTCGAATGGCCTCCTTCTGCACTGTAGGAGTTCTATGGGTGGATTCTATGGATAAGGAGGTAACCTGGGACAGCTGAAATGATCCAATTCATCACTTTTGATCAACAGTTGATTTTCAGAGAGTAAATGGCAGTGATATGCGTGCTTTCACTCACCATTCTATTATCTGAACCTTCTGGCGACTTGCCAATCTCCTCTAAGTTATTGTAGCAGACATTTAGTTCATAATTCATGTGCTTTAGAATGTAGTTTTTAGCTTTAGGAATTAAAGAATTAATTGTAGAAAATGGTGGTATCGAACTGAGAAACAGCTCTGGTGTGAATGCAGTCCAAACAGACCTGGTTTGCTACACTTTGTCATGTGAGAGTACCTTTAAGAAATGGGTGTTTACTACTGCAGTGATGTCAGAGAGTGGGTGGAGCTGGGCTGTCTGTCAGCTTTTTACTTTCGTTTTAGGCTGTTTGCTGCAGGGTGTGTTTTAGTTTCGTTTTCAGAGCTGGATAGCTGCAGGTACAGCCAGAAGGTGTCTGAATCTCTCTCTGTAATCTAAAGACTGTAAATCGATCCTGGTGATTTAAAACTAATAACAGTAGTGACTTTAACCTGATGTGCTTCTGGTAAAAGGTGTTTTAAGTCTTATGGATGTTAAAAGGCAAGTTTAAAGTATTACTTAGTGTTGTAGTCTTTGGGGGTTATATTTGAATTAATGGTTGCTAAGATGTTCACTGTATGTTTTAAAAAGCTTAACTTGAGTTCATAGAATAAACATTGTTTTGCTTTAAAAAATACTTTTCCATTTCTGCTGTACCACACCTGTAAAGTGGGCCGTGTGCTCCCCATACCACAATCTATTAAAAGTTGTGGGTCAGGTGAACTCCATGATACACTTTGGGATTCTCTAAACCCTGGCCCATAACAACTTCAAAAATAACTTGTGTTTATCTTGCATGATCAGTGATAAAAGTGCAAACTCAAAGAGTGATCCACTTACTTCAATAGATTATTTAAATTGCGTATATAGTTCCCAGATTAAAAGAATGTAAAAGCAGGATGCGAATTGGAGAGTTCCTTAACAGGGTCTACATTTCTGGAGAGACGGTAATTACATCTATTAACAATGTAAAGTATTCATATGGGTCACAGGATCAAAGAGTTATGCTGAAGATAAAAACAACTGTTTGTATTTCTGATTAAATCATTCCAAAACATGCCACATTGTTATTGAGATAGTAATTCAGGGTGAAGCCTTGGGTAGAAGATTATTTTGTTTAATCTATCCATGTGTTGGATATTCAGTTTGGATTTCATGAGGGAATGACAGCTGAAGATTTTCACTAGCTTGCAGCTGGTGGAAGAAATCTACAGTGGTCCTCAGAGTCTTGCAGCAGAAAGCAGTCAGCTTGGGAAGCTGTGGGAAGGTAGTTGGATCTGCCAGAAACCCGAAGAAGAAGCTGAGGCATCCACAGTTGTGACGTTGGTAAAGAAAAAGGTGAAGATTTGTGCAGCCAAAAAACTTATGGAAAGCTCCCATAGAATCTTACTTTGGACGAATCGTTTAAATACAAAGGCGAATTGCATCTGCTCCAAAGCACTATTGTCCTTGTCCTTCTAGATGGTTTAGAAGGTAATGTTGAAGCAGCCTTGGTGAGCTGCTTGTTATCATCACAAAACAATGCCATTCTCACGTGTCATTAGCTGGGAGACTGGCATTTTCATCCCCCCCCCCCCCCCCCCCTTCCCCCCAAACACACAGTACCACATACCTGTTCCTTTTTGGCCACTTTTTATCCCAAATATACTTCAGATGTACTGCTGATTAAATATATTTCAAGTCATGAAGGGCATTGGTTAAGTTGATTTAAATGGTTTATTGTGATGAAAGGCTCAAATTCCAGAGGTCACGAGTTGAAGATTAGGAAGCAAGAAAATAAATCAGACAGAAATTCTTCCCTAAGCTACGATGATATTTTTTTGAAACAGAACATAAAAGGTGTTCAAGACGCAATTAGATTAGGTTCTAGGGAAGAAAGGGACTGAGAGAAGTGATGAGGAGGAGATAGATGGAAGAAAACAAAAATACTGGTGGTCTCAACATAAATGAAAAATACAGAAAATATAAAGATCAGTCAACATCTGAAAACACAAGCAATATTTTGGGTGTAGCCCTCTTGTCAAAACAATCTTGGAGGAAGTATCTGACCGAGAGTGTACAGCTCAAACAGTAATTTGTTTTCATCTCTCCTCAGATGCTAACTATAGGTAGCACAGCACCAGGGTCCCAGGTTTGATTCCCGCCTGGGTCACTGTCTGTGCGGAGTCTGCACGTTGTCCCTGTGTCTGCGTGGGTTTCCTCCGGGTGCTCCAGTTTCTACCCACAAGTCCCAAAATACGTGCTTGTTAGGTGAATTGGACATTCTGAATTCTCCCTCTGTGTACCCGAACAGGCGTCGGAATGTGGCGACTAGGGGCTTTTCACAGTAACTTCATTGTAGTGTTAATGTAAGCCTACTTGTGACAATAAAGATTATTATTATTTCCAGAATTTCCTACTTTAATTTCAAGTTGTAAGTGTGGTCAATCAAAATGGCTAGCTTGTCAGATCTAATTGACTTTTCCTGTTCAAAAAAGTCTTGTGCTGCCTTCTTACATTTGCTCAAAGGCCCTAGTTCCATTTCCAGAGCTTGACTATTTACAGTGAGGTTTAAACGATAAAATGACGGGTAATCAAGAAAGGACATTACAATCTTTATCATTCTTTTCCTATAGGCATGAATGAATAGTGAAGCTGGCAATTTGTCAGATTGCATCTTCAATTAGTAGCTGGCTTTCCTCCCTTGGTGCAAACTATAAGAGCAGATTTAACCAAATATAATGCCTTTTGGTATAATAGTCAGCCTTACACATAAAATTATAGTACTAATGAAAGGAAGTGGAGAACAAACGCAATCCATGATTTATGTAGAAGTTCCTTATTCTGTGCTTCAACAATTTTGAAGTTGTAAAGTTTAGCACTTATAACACTTAGACTTATGGGTCTTTAATGATCGGGGATTCAGGTGATTTTCTAAATAAATTCAGAATCTGTTGGGATTGTATGTAATGACTATACTACCATCAAGTTCAATTTGTTCAGCCAAGTATTGACAAAGGGTTAAGTAGGTGACTAACTGTTCATTTTCATAAACCGTTTGGTACCTTCTACATTTCTTTGTACTCACGTGCGACTGGCACTCTCACTTGCCAGTGGTTGGTTAGAAAACTCACATCCCTCCAAGTGTTAACACCTGGTTAAACGGCATGGCAAACTTCATCCAATTGGAAAGGATCAAATTCGCCCTGAGAGGGTCGGTGCAGGGGTTTTTCAGGCGATGGCAACCCTTCCTGGACCTCTTAGATCAGAGAAAGAAACTGAGGCCGTGACAGCAGCAACCCGGGAGGGGAGGGGAGGGCGGGAGGGAGGGGGGGGGGGGGGGGGAGGGGGGGGGGGGAGGGGAGACAACAATGAAGGAAGTACGGTAGCGGTGGTGGCACGGGCAAGGCCTGCCCGAGGACGCTGCTAGAAATGATAAGTTGGTCTGACTGTCGGTTCGCCGGCGGGGTGGGGGGGGGGGGGGGGGGGGGTGGGGGGGGGGGTGGGGGGGGGGGACGCGCGATTAGGGGGTGGGGGGGACTTTTTTGTTAAGTAGGGGGGTTTGACTTTGTTTTGTTATAATTTAAATGTAAATGTAGGGGGGGTTAAAATGTTTGTATTTTGAAAAATTTCTTCAATAAAAATTATTAAAAAAAAAAAGAAAACTCACATCTAGCTGTAGATGCTTGTGGTGAAGAGGATAAGAGCTAAATCATGTAGGGCTGTAAATGCTCAGTGACATTTGAAGGTGTAATCGTTTTACTACATAACAACATGAGAATGCTTCAAAAAGGAAAAGGCCATATTTTCTCAAGAGGACATTGTACACTTTACATTGTTTTAACCATGTCTTCTTTGATTTCCCAGAGAAACTCTAGTAACATTTCTTCTATATTCAGTTATTTTCCAATTTTTTGCAAATTGTAGCGTGTTTTATCCGTTACTTTATTTGAAATAGCAGTAATTTAGACAGAAAATACTCAACTATATCAAGATCTTCTGGGGCTGTGACTTATAGCTGTAATTTGACAAGAATTAAATACACCAGGAAAATGATAATCCGATGAAGTCCAAAAGCTATGATAGAAGTCACTTATGTGAAATTTTAATGCATCTCCAATATTGACCATGTAACTCTGAATCAGGGGGAAAACTCTCTGGTGGTTGGAGCTGTACCTGGCACAAAGGAAGATGGTTGTGGTGGTTAGGGATCCATCATCTCAGCTCCAGGGCATCAGTGCAGGAGCTCCTCAGGATAGTGTCCTAGGTCCAACCATCTTCGGCTGCTTCATCAACGACCTGCCTTCCATCATAAGGTCAGAAGTGGGGATGTTTGCGGATCACTGCACAATGTTCAGCATCATTCGTAACTCCTCAGATAATGAAGCAGTCCATGTCCAATTGCAGCAAGACCTGGGCAATATCCAGGCTTGGGCTGATGAGTGGCAAGTTACATTCACGCCACACAAGTGCCAGGCAATGACCATCTCTTGCAAGAGAGGAACTAACCACCATCCCTTGACATTGAATGGCATTATCATTGCTGAATCCCCCGCAATCAACATCCTGGGAGAAACTGAACTGGACTAACCATATCAATACTGTGGCTACCAGGGTAGGTCAAAGGCTAGGAATCCTCTGGCAAGTCACCTCCTGACCCCCAAAGCATGTCCACCATCTACAAGGCACAAGTAAGGAGTGTAATGGAATACTCTCCACTTGCCTGGATGAGTATAGCTCCAACAACACTCAAAAAGCTTGACACCTTCCAGTACAAAGCAGCCTGCTTTATTGCTCCCCTTCCACAAACATTCAAGCCCTCCACCGCCGACAAACAGTGGCAACAGTGTGTACCATGTACAAGATGCACGGCAGTAAATCCCCAAGGTTCCTTAGACAGCACCTTCCAAATCCACAACCACTACCATCTAGGAGAACAAGAGCAGCAGATACCTGGGAACCACAGCACCTCGAAGTTCCTCTCCAAGTCACTCAACCACCCTGACTTGGAAATATATCACAGTTCCTTCACTGTCGCTGGGGCAATATCCTGGAACTGCCTCCCTAAAAACATAGTGGATGTATGTACACCTCAAGGACTGCAGTGGTTCACCAGCATCTTCTGAAGGGCAACTGGGGATGGACAATAAATGCTGGCCTAACCACATCCCGTAAATTAACTAAAAAAAAAAAGTTTTAGAACAGGATTTTTCAAAGTGCGGGTCACGACCTGCAGGTGGGTCGTGGGAAGGTTTAGGGAGGGTTATGGAGCAATGAGTTTTGCCATCCATGCGGTGGTACCAATTGAGAAGCGCCCAATGGCTTCTGCCAGAATTTTAATTGAGAATGGCGGCCACTAGAGTGCAGTCCGTCAAAACGACGGTGCTCCCGAGGTTCTTGTTCCTTTTTTAGTGTTTGCCCATCTTTATTCCTAGGGCCTTTTTCAGGAGGGTGACTAGCAGCATCATGAGCTTTGTTTGGGCGCATGGGACCCCGAGGGTGAAGAGGGTCTTCTGGGAGCGGGGTAGAGATGGTGGGGGGCTAGCGTTACCCAATCTCTCGGGGTATTATTGGGCGGTCAATGTATCGATGGTGCGCAAGTGGGTGATGGAGGGGGAGGGGGCAGCATGGAAAAGGTTGAATATGGGGTCCTGTGGAGGCACAAGCCTGGGGGCCCTGGTAACGGCGCCGTTGCCGCTCCCTCTTACGAGGTATACCACGGGTCCGGTGGTGGAGGCTACCCTCAAGATTTGGGGGCAGTGGAGGCGACATAGGGGGGAAGTGGGGGGCTCGATGGAGGCTCCGCTAAGGGGGAACCATTGGTTCGTCCCGGGGAACATTGATGGGGGGTTCCAGGGTTGGCACAGAGCAGGCATCAGAAAGCTGAGGGACCTGTTTATTGATGGGAGGTTTGCGAGCCTGGGAGAGTTGGAGGAGAAATTTGATCTCCCCTTGGGGAACATGTTCAGGTACCTGCAGGTAAAGGCGTTTGCTAGGCGGCAGGTGGAGGGATTCCCTTTGCTTCCCGCGAGGGGGGTGAGGGACAGGGTGCTTTCGGGGGTCTGGGTCGGGGATGGGAAGATATCTGATATCTACAAGGTAATGCAGGAGGTGGAGGAGGCGTCAGTAGAGGAGCTAAAGGCTAAGTGGGAGGGGGAACTGGGGGAGCAGATCAAGGATGGGACATGGGCGGATGCCCTGGAGAGGGTTAACTCTTCCTCCTCATGTGCGCAGCTTAGCCTCATCCAATTCAAGGTGCTGCACCGGGCCCACATGTCCGGGACTAGGATGAGTAGGTTCTTTGGGGGGGGTCGAAGACAGGTGTGCCAGGTGTTCGGGGAGTCCAGCGAACCATGCCCATATGTTCTGGGCATGCCCGGCACTGGAGGAGTTCTGGAAGGGGGTGGCGAGGACGGTGTCGAGGGTGGTAGGATCCAGGGTCAAGCCAGGCTGGGGACTCGCGATTTTTGGGGTTGCTGTGGAGCCGGGAGTGCAGGAGGTGAGAGAGGCCGGTGTTTTGGGGGGAAAAGGGGGGGGGGGGGGGGCTTGACTATGTTTATTTAATTTTAATTTATTTTCAAGTTCTCCTGTTGTTTACTGGGTTTGGGGGGGTGGGGGGGGGGGGTTCGATATATGCGTTGCTACGGTCTTGGGGGTGTTATGCTTATTATGTTGTTTTATTGTTGCTTGTTACTGTTTGCTGTTATATACTTTGTAAAACATTTTCAATAAAAATTATTTAAAAAAAAAAGAGAATGGCGGCCACTGCAAATGAGAGGAGAAGTTTCAGATTTTGAAAGAGAAGTGGTGGGTTGAAAATTCCTTGTGAGGTTGAGGCCCCAGAACCAGTTATTAACTTACAGCTGACTCCAATGAAAAGACTATGTTGTTGTACCTGACCTGTGACAGCACATTAAAAACACGCCAAAAGCCCATGAGGCTGTCAGCGTTCTGGAGTAGCATCTTTCAGGAGTATCCAGTGCTGAGCAAAACAAGTATTTTGTTGCTATTGTCCTTCATGACGTACTACATGAGCGAGGTTGGATTTTCCGTTCTCACAAACATGAAGACGGCACAAAGGGACTGGCTGAAGTTTGCACCTGATATGCACATTGCCCTCTTCTGCTGTGAATCTGATTGGAGTGAGATCATGAGGACCAAGCAGGACCCTTTCCCATTAAAGGAAAGTGAACTGATTTGGGCCGCGAAGGTCGGCTGGTGTGGGTCCCAAAGGTCAACCAAAAGTGGGTCCCGGGAAAGAAAGTTTGAAAAACACTGCCTCAGAAGAGGTTAGCTGACTGTTTAGTGTGAGAGATGTGTGAAAGGACTCTGTACTTTCCCTCAGCAGTGAGATCTCTTTCTCCACATAATCTGCGAAGGTGGCATCATGAATGGGATGTGTTTAACCTGTCAGATTTCAAAACAGTATTTTTAAAGAATTTTTTCATGTGGTCTGAGACAATACTTCTGCCTTTTTTTAGGCATTGCTTTAACAGCAGCAGGATCAGAAACAGGGTGGAAGGAATAAATCTAGTGGTGAGAAAACATATATTTTTGAGTAGCAGGAACTGCATTATTTTAGAGATCTAATGAAATTGTTTAGAAAGCTTAAGTATTTCTGCAGAAGCACAGTAAAATATGTAATTGAAAACATGCAACCTATTTCAACATATATATGTGAGTGCTAAAATTTATAACTTGGTTTTAAAATTGAGAAATCAAAATGCAACGGCTGTGGAAGCTCATTCATTGTGCATATGTCCAAGATAGAAATCGATAGATTTCTGAATACAAATGACATCAAGGATATGAGAGCAGTGGGAAAAATGGGAGTAAGATGTAGATAATCTGTTTGAATGGCAGAGCAGGCTCGATGGGCCGGATAGCCAACTCCTGCTCCTATTATCTATGTTCCTAAGCTATCATCAAGACAAAAGAAGTGGTCAATTTTGAACTGGATCACCAGGCAATGCACCAATTAAAAGGAGATATGGTGCCTGTTGAGAAAAGGGAAAAATACCAGTAAAAACTCTACTTTTGGTTGCATTTCATTGCTTCCCAAAGTTAACGAACAAAACAGCATAGCTTCAGGTATGAGAATGCTTGCAGTTATCAACAATTTTGTGATATTAATGCAGTCATCATTATCCTATTGGCATATATTCACCTTGAAGCAAAACAGCTCTGAATTAATCTGAATAAAAGGTACTCTCAGATTTCTTTCAAAATGTTATGAATTTCAGAATGTTAGAAGTTCACACCAGGCAACCAGAAAGGCTGCTCGTGAACTTTTGAAAGGTATAATATTTTAATTTTGCTCACGTATGATGCAGCTTTGTTCAACAATGGCAAACTGAAACTTTGCATCTGAATTGCATGATGCTCTTTGAACAATGAAAACTTAAATTTCCTTTGAATCTGAAATGTGCTGCCCTTTTCCCCTTCTTTTACTGCTTTTGTTATTAATACCTTTCTTCCTGCAGAAGCTTATAGGAATCTTTCAATTACAGAAGGAATGAGCTGAAACAGATTGGGTGCATGAAGCAAGTAAGCACATGAATTTGATATGGTACAAAATAGCCATCTAATATGAATAAGCCAAATTAGGTGCATGGTGCTACACTTCAATTGACAGAGGATTTTGGGTGCTTAGCATTGTCAAAAGGAAATATAATTTAATGTTCAAGAGATTTTCACACATTCCCTCAATTTACCCATAATTATATGCTCTGCTATTATGGAGAAGCACAACAGTTCAGCGTAGTGAGTATATCTATCTGCAGGCCGCTGGGTCCTCACATCCTCGCAAAAGGATTTTGTTCCACATGGTACATGAACCAGGCTCTGTACTTCAGCATCTTTCAGCATGTGTGAACTTGAGCTTGTGAAGCAGGTTTACCGACCTTGAAAAATCAGTTGCAGGTGTTGCTGATTTGTGGGACAGTTATGAATGACGCACATTTATAAAGCTCTACCTGCTGCTTCTATATCTCATGTATGATTTTTCTCTTCTGCACCGTCTGTGCCACAATGACGTTTCCACCTTGGCCAAGTCAAAGCTCTTTTTGCATAAAGCTTTGGTAAGAATGGCAATCATTTGACCTGTGTTCTACCAATCTTATTACCTCAGGTCAAATGGTTCTATAATAGAGCCTTTATCCTGTATTAGGGAGCATGGACACTAACAGACAACTCCAAAAAGTTAACAGCGCAAGGCTCATCCAATATCTGAAATGACTGAATGTTTTGGTCCAATCCAAGTCACAGAGAACAAAGTTATACTCTTTCTGTTGCAGTATTTAATTGCGCATGGTACATCTGATTCAGGATTTTAATATGCCACAGCAGAAATCAATCCAAATGCCCAATGGAAAATCCTACCAAATTCTCATACCAATAAGTGCAGGCTTGATTCAGTGTGAAGGCTTTAAAAGCAATCGACCCACAGTCCTCCACTGCTCCTGATATGACAAGCCCTTCATTCCCAGGATCATTCTTGTAAACCTCCTCTGGACCCTCTCCAAGGCCAGCACATCAGAGCCTTATACAGCCTTGGCAGTCCATCCCTGCTCTTGTATTCTAGCCCTCTCGAAATGAATGCGTTTGCTATCCTAACTGGCAACTGAACACGCACATTAACCTGAACCAAGGCTACTCAGTCAGTTTGTGCTTTAGATTTCCAAAGCCTTTCCCCATTTAGAAAATAGTCTGTGCCTCTATTCTTCCTACCAAATTGCAAACCTCACACTTTTCCACATTGTATTCCATCTGCCACTTCTTTGTTCACTCTCCTAGCTTGTCCAAGTCCTTCTGCAGCCACCCTGCTTCCTCAATACTGCCTTTCCCTCCACATATCTTTGTATCATCTGCAAACCTAGCACCAATGTCCTCAGTTCCTTCTTTCAGATTGTTAACATATATCACAACTTGTGCTTGCAACACTGACCCCTGTGGAACACAACTAGTCACCGTCTGCCATCCCGAAAAAGATCCCTTTATCCCCACTCTCTGCTAGTTCTCTATCCATGTCAGTACCTTGCCCCTAACACCATTGGCTCGTATCTTATTTAGCAGCTTCCTGTATTGCACATTATCAAAGGCCTTCTGGAAATTCAAATAGATCACTTCCACTGGATCTCCTTTGTCTAACTTCCTTGTTACCTCCTCAAATAATTCTAATGGACTTGTCAGGCATGACCATCCCTTGACAAAGCCATGCTGCCTCAGTCCTATATTACCATGCACTTCCAAGTACTCCGCAATCTCATCCTTAATAATGGACTCTAAAATCTTACCAATGGCCAAAGTCAGACTAACCGGCCTATAATTTCCTGTAATTTGCCTCCCTCCCTTCTTAAACAAGGGTGTTACATTAGCCATTTTCCAGGCCTGTGTGACCGTCCCTGTGATTCCTGAAAGGTCACCACCAATGCCTCCACAGTCTCCCCAGCTTTCTCCTTCAGAACCCTGCAGCGTAAGGCGGCATGGTTGCACAGTGATTAGGATTGCTGCCTCACGGCGTCGAGGACCTGGTTTCGATCCCGGCCCAGGGTGGCTGTCCATGTGGTGCTTGCACATTCTCCCCATGTCTGCGTGGGTCTCACCCCCACAACCCAAAGATGTGCAGGGTAGGTGGATTGCCCACGCTAAATTGCCCTTAATTGGAAAAATATAATTAGGTACTCGAAATATTATATAAAAAAAGAACCCTGTGGTGTAGTTCATCTGGTCCGGGTGATTTATCCACCTTTAGATCGTTCAGTGTCCCCAGCACCTTCCCCTTAGTGATAGCCACTACACTCACCTCTGCCCCCTGACTCTCTTGAAGTTTCGGTATGTCACTGGTGTCTTTCACCAGGAAGACTGATGCAAAGTACCCTATTCAGTTCCTCTGCCATTTCTTTGTTCCCCATTACTACTTCTCCAGCCTCATTTTCCAGTAGCCCAATGTCCATTCTTGCCTCTTTCTTACATTTTATATGTCAATAAATATTCTTGCAATCTTTTTTATATTACTACCCAGCTTACACTCATATTTCATCTTCTCACCCTTGTGCATGTTTAGTTGCCCTCTGCTTGCTTTTAAAGGCTTCCCAATTCTCAGGCTTCCCATTAATCCTCGCCTCATTGCTTTTTGCTGTACCTGACTTCTCTCGTCAGCCATGGTTGCCTCACCGTCCCCTTAGCATGTTTCCTCTTTCTGGGATGTATTTTTGTTATGCCTCCCGAATAACCCCCAAAACTCCTGCCAGTTATGTTCCACTGTCTTCCCTGCTAGGCTCCCCTTCCAATCACCTCTGGCCAGCTTCTTCCCTCATGTCTTTGTAGTTACCTTTATTCAATTGTAATACAGTTACAGTTCACAGGCGACACAAAAATTTGGGAGTTGGGTATAGTGAAGAGGATTGTCAGAAAATACAACAAGATATAAACTGGTTGGAGTCTTGGGTGGAAAAATGGCAGATGTAATTTAATCCAGACAAGTGTGAGGTAATGCACTTTGAAAGGTCCAATGCATGTAGGAATTACACAGTAAATGGTAGAACTCTTGCAAATATTGACAGGCAGAGAGATCTGGGTGTGCATGTCCACCGATTACTGAAAGTGGGAACACATGTGAATAAGGTGATCAAGAAGGCAAACGGCATGCTGGCCTTCATCGGTCGGGGCATTGAATATAAAAATTGGCAAGTCATGTTGCAGCTGTACAGGACCTTAGTTAGGCTTCATTTGGAATATTGTGTACAATTCCGGTCGCCAAAAGTGGATGCTTGGGAGAGGGTACAGAAGTGGCTTACTAGGATGTTGCATGCTATGGAGGGCATTAGCTATGAGGAGAGGTTAGATAAGCTCAGTCTGTTCTCACTGGACCGACGAAGGTTGAGAGGCGACCTGATAGAGGTCTACAAGATTATGAGTGGCATGGACAGAGTGGATAGTCAGATGCTCTTTCATAGGGTAGGAGTGTTGCGTCCAGTTCTGGGTAGCAGACTTTAGGAAGGATGTGAAGACTCTGGGGAGAACGCAGGAAAGATTCACAGGAATAGTTTCAGGGATGAGGAACTTCAGCTATGTAGATAGATTGGACAAGTTCCTGTTTTTCCTTGGGGAAGTAAAGGTCAGGAGGAGATTTGACAGAAACATTCAAAATCATGAGGGATCTGGGCAGAGTAGACAGAGAGAAACTGTTCCCATTGGTGAAAGGATCAGGAACCTCAAGGACGCAGATTTAAAGAAATTGTCAAAAGAAGCAGTGGCAACATGAGGAATTTGTTTTTTCATGTAACGAGTAGTTAGAATCTGGAATGCACTGCTCGAGAATGTGGTGGAGGCAGGTTCAATTCAATTCACTACTCCTTCAGAGAGGTTCACACACAATGGGCCAAATTGCCCACTTCTGTGCTATAACCATTCTCCGATTCTTATTCCACATGTACTTTATCCTTCCTACACCCCTGCTGCATTGAATTAATTACATCAATCATATAGTCTACTCCTTTAACGTTCTTTCCCACGAGCACAAAACTGATGAAACCTTTAACTCCCACTGTCTTCCTTCCCTCCTACAATCTTCATCCTCTGAAAAGCCAGTTTTGTTGTCATCGAAATACAACTTAAACGGGTTTACCTCAGCTTTTGTATTTTTTTTCATGTTCAAAGCCACCTTCACATATAAAATCAAGAAATTTACCCAATATCTGACCACATTAATTGCTGAATGGTTAAAATCAATTATGAGGACTTCCGCTTGTGGCCATGGAGTGATTGGTCACATAAAGGGCTGTTCCTGTTCAAAGTCACAGAATATGGCTCTTTTTACCCAGATCCAGGTGGAATTTTGATGAAAAGACGTAGGTGAATGTTAGAGGAGTAGTTTACCCCTGGAATGGTATGTCTTCTGATCACCAGACCCGGCAGAAAACAGTGAGAGGTTTGGCTGGAAAGTTGAAACAGTCTTGTGCTTCACAGACACTCTCTTCCAGCATGCAGGCGGGGGAGGGGCAAGCTGTAAGGCCCCAGATACAGGAACTGATGACTTTTTCAACGAGGAATTCCATAAACAAAGGAAAGAAATGCATGAGGATCATGCAAAGGCCATTGCAGAAGCTGTGGCGCCCCTGAAGCGTATTTTGGAGTGGATGGAGAGATGTTTGGAGGTGCAGGGGTCACAGATGCGGGAGTTTGAAGGAGTGATCTCGGACCACAGGATCATGTGGTGGCTTTGGAGGCAGAGGTGGGGCTCCGAGGAGACCTTTGTAAAACGCTGAGAGCAAAGGTTGAGGAGCAGGAGAATACCTCGAGAAGACAGAACCTGCGAATAGTGGGCCTGCCTGAAGGAGTGGAAGGTGTGAGTGCCATAAGGTACGTCTCAAGGATGCTGGCGGGACTGGTGGCAGAAGGGGTGCTAGATAAGGCACCTGAAGTGGACCGAACGCATAGGTCTCTGAGGCAGAAGCCTAGAGCTGGGGAGCCGCCGCGGGCGCTGATTGTGAGACTCCATAAATTTGTGGAGAAAGAGAAAGTGAAGCCAGGGAGAAGTGAGCTCCGACTTGGAGGGAAATAACGTCTGGATTTATCAGGAGATTGAGATTGTAAGGAGTTGTCGGGGTGAAAAGGTTATGTGGGGATGGATGTTCCCAACCCCCCTCCTGTTTTATGGGACTGTTTGTGTTTAACATCTGTTTGTTTGCTTTTGGAGAAGGCTACCTGGGGTTCAGGAGAAGTCCTTGTTTGGATGGGGGAGGGTAAGGCCAGCAGGAGGCCTTCTTCTTTGAGCTGAGGAGTGGGGCGGGAGGGGGGGGGGGGGGGTGGTGAGAGAGGGACAGGGAGGTCATTACGATGTGCCTTTGGCCAGGGGCAGTCGCGCTAGCAGGTCATGCTGGTGAACGGAAATGAGGTGGTGGGGGAGAAGGCCAAGAGGGGTGGCCGGGGGGAAAAGGGGAAGTGGGGGGGGGGGGGGGGGGGGTGGGGGGGGGAAGAAGGGGAAGGGGAAAAGCATGGGGGGGTTTCTGCAACGCGGCGGGGGTGGTGACATGGTCACGGGCGAAGAAAGGGTCCATCTGGGATGGGCTAGGTACAGAGTGGAATTAAAGGGGTAGGAGTTAAGTGGAGAAGATGACGGACGGTAGAGGGGATTGGAAGCGCAAGTTAGGATACACCCTGCTGGAGCTACTGTTGCTTCCGGATGTGGAAGGGGAGGGAAGAATTGGGGATATATATAAGTGGCTGGGGAAGAAGGGAGGCAAGCGGGTGGTGAAGATCAAGGAGAAATGGAAAGCGGAGTTGGGAATGGAGATCAATTGGGGAGTATGGAGTGAGGCACTGCGAAGGGTAAATGGGACCTCCTCTTGTGCAAGGGTGAGCCTGATACAGTTTAAGGTGGTGCACAGGGTGCACATGACTCGGGCGAGAATGAGTGGGTCTTTCAGTGGGTAGCAGATGAGTGTGAAAGGTGTGGGCGGGGGCCAGCGAATCATGTGCACTTGTTTTGGGGTTGTGAAAATTGGGAAGATTTTGGGTGGGAGTGTTCGCCGTCTTAGCCAGGATAGTGGAGGAGGGAGTGGACCCGGATCCTTTTGTGGCGATATTTGGGGTTTCAGAGAAGCTGGAGCTCATGGAGAGGAGGAAGGCCGATGTCTTGGCCTTCGCCTCTCTGATTGCACTGGGACGAATTTTGCTGGAGTGGCGGCCGGCATTGCCACCAGGGGGTAGCAGCATGGTTGGGTGACCTGTATGACTTCCTGCCGTTAGAGAAGATAAAGTATGAGTTAAGGTGCTCAGCAGGTGAGTTTGAGAAAAGGTGGGGGATGTTTGTGACCATGTTTGAGGAGCTGTTCGTCGCAGGGGAGTGGTGGTGATGGGGAGGGGGGAGGGGTGGGTGATGAGGAGGGGGGAGGGGTGGGTGATGAGGAGGGGGGAGGGGTGGGCAATGGGGAGGGGGGAGGGGTGGGTGATGGGGAGGGGGGTGAAAAAGGAGAAAAATCTGTACAAACTGTATAGTTGATTGTTGGGAAGAATGTTTCCCGAGGTGTTTATTTGCTGTAACCTACTTTGATACAAGTTTGAATAAAATGCGTTAAAATACAAAAAAAATCAATTCTGAATGTATTTAAATGTGAATACACAACCCTGCTTTGATGAAGAGTCACCCAGACTCAAATATTAGCTCTATTCTCTCTCCACAGATGTGGTCAGACCTGCTGAGATTTTCCAGCATTTTCTGTTCTTGTTTCAGATTCCAGCATCCGTAGTATTTAGTTTTATATTCTGCTTTTAATCTGCATATTTGACTGTGCTGAACAGTTGATATTCATAATCAAATGAATCAGAGTTATCAGTTAATGCAAACCTTTCTTGTGAAATACTTGGAAAGTTAATCAGATTGCTCTCTCAACAAATACTCATTTCAGAAATGTATTTATGTTGTAAGTACAGATACAAGTCCCAAACAAGCCAATTATTCAGTCATATTTGCTTTATACAATTACAATGGAGAAGCTCTTTGAGCTATCAGAATGCACTGACGAGAATATTCAATAACTTGTAAAAATTAGTTATTGCATACAATTCTGGTTGCCACAGAAGGATGTGGATGCTTTAGCGAGGGTACAGAAGATGTTTATCAGGGTGTTGCTTGGTCTGGAGGGTATTAGTTTAGACGAGAGGTTGAATAAACTCAGATAGTTTTCACTGGAATGACAAGAGGTTGAGGGGTGATCTGATAGAGATTTACAAAATTACGAGTGGCATGGACAGAGTGGATAGTCAGACGCATTTTCCCAGGGTGGAAAAGTCAATTACTGGGGGACATAGGTTGAAGGTGCAAGGGGAAAGTTTAGAGGATTAGAGGAGATGTGCGAGGCAGGTCTTTTTTGCACAGAGGGGGCTGAGTGCCTGGAATGCGTTGCCGAGGGAGGTGGTGGAAGCAGATACGATAGCGCGTTTAAGAGGCGTCTTGATGAATACATGAATTGGATGCGAATAGAGGGATATGGACCCTGGAAGTGCAGAAATGTTCAGTTTAAACAGGCATCATGACCAGCACAGGCTTGGAGGGCCGAAGGGCCTGTTCTTTGAGTCTCACTTGTTAGCATCCGACTGCAACATGTGACAATATTCAGAAATTTCAGCTCAGCACAGGAAAATAATACAAATCAGACAATAGTACCATAGAATTCCTAGAGTGCAGAAGGAGGCCATTCAGCATATGGAAACTGGACCTTGAATTTAAAAAAAAATTAGTACTGTTAAATGGGCAACAGTGGCTATGCAGCATTTATTGCCCATCCTATCATTACTGTGAGGGTATTGTAGCTAAGGGTGCTAAGTCCCTTTGTGGAATGACATTAGTGGTCTAGTCAGGTTTTTGCAATGACAACAGCATTCGTGGTCAATTTTTCTCTGGCACCAGTCCACAAATTACCATTTAATTAATTACATTTCCCAATTTGCCACAATATGATTTCACCTCATGACTTAAGTGAGTAGCTTGCTATCGTAACTATCTGAACATATCCAGGAACCAGATTTTGAGCATCAGGCTGTCAAGATAATTTGTTGCAGTATGTAGGCTTTTATGGTTTGGTCAATAAATAAAGATTGCCAAAATGACACATCTTTGTATACATTTTTCAACCGCCTCAACATCCCTTTTCCAAGTATCCCACATCATTTAATATGGATGGCCACAACATTGTTCCCACTCCATAAATAAAAAATCTTGCTCAACTGCTGTGACTGTTCTGCAATATATTTTAATAACGTGAACTTTGCGGTAAATTTTCAGAAATAAATATTTTGTACTTGGTAATAGCTGCAGAATTAGCGCCTATCCACCGTAAAAAGATGCTGACTCACTTAAAATACATGGAATTTATGGGGCTATAGCATATCAAACTTATGCTTTTCAACAAATATTCAACCACTACTATCACAGGCCTCGGCAGAAAGTAAAAGTAAATTTTGCACACAAGCGTAACCAAATCTTCTGTAGTTTTATGAAACTTTCAATGGGGTGCTACTGAATATGAATAAACAGTGCATGTTCCCTTAAAAATGAGTTGCGTGTCGAGATTGCTTATTCATTTTCAATGTCACCTTGAATCCAGCATTTTGCCATTTCGAGCAGTACAGCCTCTGACTCTTAATTAGGAGACTCTGGTCTGAATCTCTCCCTTGACTTGGTAACCCACTTAGTTTAGATTTATGGGTATCGAAAGCTCAACCACAATTGTAAAAAAGCACAGCAAATAAATACAGTCAAGCCATGAAGGAATGGAATGAGGGCTGAGACAATAAGCAGCAGACTACACACCAAATTGAGGAAGAATTGAGCAACAACTTCATGCATAAAATCCAGGAAAGGGTATTGTGCGTATTTAAATTCGCAACAGGAAAATTAAATATGGTGGAATTAGCTAATAAAATGCAATTGCATCCTGGTCAATATCCTTACTGACAAAACATGGGTTGGAATAAAAGGAAACCTTTCCCTTCATTTCTCCAAGAACAAGCCTCAATCCAATGTCTGAAAGTCTTCTCTCTTACTCACCAATGTGATACTTGGATATTCTCTACAAATAAATTGTATACGAGGATATATTGGGCTAAATTTTCTCGACTCCCGGTCGTCCAACCCTGAGTTAAGAGCTGGACATTTGGGACAGTACCAAGGTAGTTACTGAATAGTTACCCAGGAAATGTTAGGTAGATTAAAACCTAATCTAAATCCTGGTAACTCCAGAATTAACCCTGCCCCCACAATCACTCGCTCTAACTGCTCCCTCCCAACCCCCTCTGCAAAACCACGATGACCTAACCACCCAACTAAACGCCCCCAACTACAGATCTGACCTGAGCCCGACTATCCTCCATCACCCACTACCACCTCCTCGATGCAACTTGATTATCCTTCCCAAACACAATCAGGGGGGCATGGTAGCACAAGGGAGGCACAGTAGCAGAGTGGTTAGCACAGTTGCTTCACAGCTCCAGGGTCCCAGTTTCGATTCCTGGCTTGGGTCACCGTCTGAGCGGAGTCTGCTCATTCTCCCCGTGTCTGCGTGGGTTTCCTCTGGGTGCTCCGGTTTCCTCCCACAGTCCAAAGATGTGCAGGTTAGGTGGATTGGCCATGATAAATTGCCCTTAGTGTACAAAAAGGTTGAGAGGGGTTACTGGGTTACGGGGATAGGGTGGAGTTGTGGGCTTGGGTAGGGTGCTCTTTCCAAGGACCAGTGCAGACTCGATAGGCTGAATGGCCTCCTTCTGCACTGTAAATTCTATGATTCTACACCCCCGATCCATTTACTCACCTCACCACTTACTCCTCTGCCCATTTATCCACCTACCTACTCCAAGCCCCTATCAACAGAGCCCCTACCCTCTTACCCACCTACCCACTTATCCCCCCATCTACTTGTCCATCCACCCATAAATTCTATCATCCATTAACTATTATTCAAATCTGACAATTACAGCTAAAAGCCCCTGTGTAAAAAACCTGTGTCCTGTCTTCCATTCCTCTATACTCCGGTTCAGTGGTTCCCAATGGACGCTGCCCTCTGCATTTCTGTGAAAGCAGGATTCCGAAGGCTCTGAAATGCAGAACAGCATTGAGTTGGGGGAATTTTTTGACCAAAGCGGCAGTCCAACGATGATTGCCACTCCTTGGGATGATCTGGGCCATGGTGTTACCAGAATGTTGGTAGACGGTGACCAAACTCAAAATAAGTGAGAAAGAAATGGATGACATAAAGTGAGTACAACATTGACTGGTAGCCTGGGAAATCATGATTTTGTTCAACAAGAAAGATTAATTGAATGGATCACACGTTTATTTAGGTTTCCTGCAACCGGTTATTTGGAGCAAGATTGTGTCATTGGAGTTGGTCAAAAGCACAAGTGCATCTGGTTAAACATTTGGCTAGTCTACAAACAAGTTAAATCACAACTGTAAAAGCAAAATCTGCTGGAAATCAGAACGCAAAACAGAAAATGGTAGAAAACCCCAGCAGTTCAGTTGGCATCTATAGAGAGAGAGAAACATAGCTCATGTCTCAAATTAATAACCTCTCTTCCCTTATGCACTCTTCAACCTCAACTTGTTCATGAGACACATCATCCTCCTTTAACCCTATTCCCACTAACCTCCTGTCCTGGCCCCCATGTTAGCTGATATTGCCAATTATCTCCCCTCAAATGCTACCCAGTTCCCTTCAAATCTACCATCTTCACCCACTTCTCAGAAAAAGATCCTTGAACACTCCTTGAATGCCTTGTAACTTCCCAAATCCATCTTTCCCACAATTCCATATTTGATCCCGTGCAATCAGGTCACCACCATTTCACAGCATTGACCATTAATTTCCTCCCACTAAACATTTAAAAGGCTGAAGGCATTGGGATAAGTTTTCTGGTCCTGCCCGCCGCAGGAATCGTAGCGGATGGGACAGAAAATTTGATGGACCATTTATGGGTCTGTTGACCTCGGGTGGGAATTGCCAGTCTCAGGGCAAGCACAACCGGAAAATCCCACATATTGCCACAAACTCCATTTTGAGCCCGCAGTGTCACCCCTATCTCATGTTAATGCCTGTGGCTGAACCAGACCATTTGCAATTTTAGTATCCTATTTAATCCTGAAATGAGCTTCTAATCTCATATCTACCTCATCGCTAACTCCATCTTCTTCCATATATGTAACATTGTCCTCTCTGCCTCAAACTTATCTGCTGAAGAAAATCCTTTGTTACCTCTTGACTTGGCTATCCCAATGCCCTCACAGTGTCTTACCTTATGAACTTGAATGCCTCTGAAACTCTGTTGCCCCTATCCTAACTTTCACAAAGTTCCACTTACCCATTGTTGACCTACAAATGGCTCCCGATCAAGCAATGCTTTGGTGTTAAAATTCTCAACCTTGTTTTCAAATCCCTCCATGTCTTCACCCTCCCTTCACTCTAACCTCCTCCAGGCCTACCGCCTGACAAGGTCTCTGTGCTCCTCTAATTCAGACCTTCTGTCTATGCCCAATTAAATTGCTTCATCAGTGATGGCTATGTCTTCAGCTGCCTAGGTCCTAAGTTCTGGAATTCCCTACCCGAGCCTCACTGCCTCTCTCACCTCCTTTAAGTTGCTCCTTAACATCAATCTCTTCACCTGTGCCAAATGTCGTTTTGGATGTTTAACCCCTTCAAAGTGCTATATAAATGCAAGTTGTTGTTGCTTCTCTTCCCACAGAACATTTGTGGTTTTTATAACAATGTAATAATACTGCATTTTCAACCAATAGGTTTGAATTCAGGAATCGGCTACAGCCTCTATACTGGAGCTCTTGTACACAATGAGGTGGTTCACTAGCCTCAGCCATGTCCCCTGAGGGGCTCCTTGTTGTCGTATATTAGTCAAGACGATTTAAACTATGGATGGGAATGCAAGTTAAACCACTGTGCAACCACCTAAACATATACTTTTGAATTTTAATTCTAGCTACCTATTTTTCCTTATGTGACAAAAACCATATGACTTCCTTGTTTTAACCATTTCTGAGACCACCAAACTATTTCACGTTATGAGGCAGTAAATTTTGGATCATCCATTCTATGGTAATGAGGTTTAAAAAAAATCTGCGACATGCATTAATGCTGATTGAAAGGTAAGCTTTCCACCTGAAGTTGCAGCAGTAATTCTCTGAAAGTGGTTTATATTCTACACAGTAAACTGACAAATCAAGAAATATACGAATGCTAATGTCTTTTTTACGAGTCTTGGGGTTATAATTCAGACAGCTTGGCCATTCAGCGCCTTGAAAGTCTCGTATTTGGTTCTTGTAACAATAACAATTCAGCCAAAAATTCAGCCATGAGGGCAGCACGGTGGGTTAGCCCTGCTGCCTCATGGCGCTGAGGTCCCAGGTTCGATCCCGGCTCTGGGTCACTGTCCGTGTAGTTTGCACATTCTCCCTGTGTTTGCGTGGGTTTCGCCCCCACAACCCAAAGATGTGCAAGATAGGTGGATTGGCCACGCTAAATTGCCCCTTAATTGGAAAAAATGAATTGGGTACTCTAAAATTTTTTTTAAATTCAGCCATGAGGCGGCTGAAGTCCCAGTGTGTTTATGACAAAGGAGTAAAAGGAAAATCCGTTCAATGAGTTAGTCAAAAACGCAAACATGATGTTCTGTGTGAAGAATTATTTTCTTCCTTCTTCTGTGAAGACTATAAATTTGCGTGGATCTGTCTAAACTTCATGCAATATGCAGTCAAATTTATGTTACTAACAGAGACACACAGCACATTCACAATCAAGCACCACAGGACAAATAAAAGCGGAAAGAAGGACAATTGAAACTAAATCAGAAAATGCTGCAACACACCAAATGCTAAGTCAACACACACGGAAAGAGCAGGCAGGCTGAGAACTTTGGCCAACACCAGAGGGCAGCTGCTTTCCACCAAAATTTTTGCATGTTCTGAGTGGGAGAAGGGTCAACTTCAGGCAGCCCCATTCAATAATCATAAACTGGGTAGCTCCAAGTGACAAAAAGAACAAACATGCCAAATCTTCCCGAATGCCTTTAAGATGCATGGAAATAGAGATGAAGGGAATTTTTGTTTTTTGTCAGTGTGTGGAGTTTTGGGCTATGAATATTCTTGCCAGAAATGAACGCATCTATTTTTGGTGAGCTGCCATTAATAGAACATGTACAAATTTTAAGCCCTGATCTTATGAAATGGCAGAGCAGCCTCGAGGGGCCGAATGATCTACTCCTGCCCCTAATTCATATGTTCATAAAATAAATTTTAGACAGTTTACAACAATATGCTATGGTGCAGAAAACGTGCCATAATGTGGAGCTCTTTGCAACATGACTGGGAAGTAAAATAGAGAATTGAAGATGTTTATTGGGAAGATGATAGATTTTAGATTCGAACCCGCTAATTTATGATAATGCTGGGTTCCTTCGCGTATCTTTGGAGTGATCTTCCTTAAATCATGTGGAAAATGAAGAATAAGGGTATGCTTACAGTTTTACTTGAAGTGTTTGTCAACATTTCAGTTTTAATGGAATCTACATGGCATTATTATTTCCCATCTGAACTTCAGTGGAGCCCAATAAGAACAGTATCACTATCAAGCAACTGGTATCAAACTGGCCTAATAATTTGTTTAATCAGTTTAAAGAAGAATCCTTTCCTGTGAAGACATAACTTGAGATAAACAATAGTCACCCATTGCCAACTTTCAAGCCACATAAACCTGGGGCCCATTCCTGTACACAATCCTTCTATTAACTAGATTAAGGCAGTACAACAAGCCAACCGTATTGGTTCTCTGAAGCTGCAGCAAAGGCAATGTCAAAAACAAGTACTATAGCATGGAAATGCCTCAAATATAATGCTGCCTAGATGCACTGCCCAGCAAGTACCACCTTAATTAGTTATCGAGAATTATGATATGAATCTTAATTTAATGAATTTGCAGAATACTTTAAAACATTGGGCTGGTTTAGCGCAGGGCTAAATCACTGGCTTTGAAAGAAGACCAAGGCAGGCCAGCAGCACGGTTCAATTCCCGTACCAGCCTCTCTGAACAGGCGCCGGAATGTGGCGATTAGGGGCTTTTCACAGCAACTTCATCTGAAGCCTACTTGTGACAATAAGCGATTTTCATTTCATTTTTCATTTTTTCAACATCGCGGCACCTCTACACAAGAACCAGAGCGTTTACATTGAACACAGATAAAGACTTCAGCATGGTATAACGGTTCTGCATCAGAAACAAATGAAATTCCCAATAGCTGTCGATGAGCATTGCAATTTGAAAGACTGGGATTAATTCTCCAGAGTTTTCCAATTCTACATTAGCAAAATTCATGAGAACTGTGCAGAGGACAATTTTGGAAGGATGCAAAATGAAAGCTAGATTTGCACACATTTTTATTATGAAGTTGGCAAAATCTTTCCAGTGCTCTTGCAAACAGAAACCAGCAAAGTGAATAGTGTCGAATTTGGTTTTGACACATCATTCTTTGAATCTTGTGCCTTTAAAAGTGGGATGTCAATTTTGAAAAATATTGTATCTAAAACAAAGAGAAGAAAGTGAGAGGGAACTCTTCTAGCCATACTCTTCCTACGTGACTTGAAAAGATAATGAGATTTTACACATATCCTTCCCCCTAACCAAAAAAAACACAGAAAAAATGTTTTGAAGCCAGTGCAATGTCAGCAGTAAATAAAATCCCTCCTTGTCTTTTGGGTACTTACCAGGGTTATATTTAAAGGTGGCACCATATTGTTGTTCATTTGTTCCCTAACAGCTTTTAAACATTAATGCTGCCATTTTAAGACTGATTTAGTTCTGCCAAAAGATATTAAATATTTGGGGGCAAAAAATCCCTTCACTCTCTTCCTCCCCACCCTTCTTACACTCTACCACACGACTCATTTTATTCAAAATCAGAAAAAAAACATCAAAGGTCACATGCAGAATTGCAAATACTGTGTTTACAGGAGCAGGGCGCAAAGCAACACAGTAGTGCATTATGATGCAAGAACACGTGCAGTGTACCTCTGTAGCACAATAAGAAGGTGTGCATGAAGAGAGCTCAGCCTGGTTGTGCAGCAAGGGAAAAGAAAACACCATTAATGAGGAAGGAGTGCTGAGTAAGGGTCTGAAGAGGTTCTCTGCATAGGTGGTTCCAGCTCTGAGGCAGAAGGCAGGGGTTTCATCAATATTTACTCTCTTGAAGTTGACGGCTAAGGTAAATTATGAGAGCTGAGTTTTAAATAATATGGGCTAAAGCCAACGAAGATCCTGCATCCTTTTTGTTCCTTATATTCTAGACACAATCCTTCTAATTAACCTGCAGCACTTTTTACATCCCTTGCAGCATGTGCCTCAGATTACTTTTCACACTGGTTTTGTTAAGATCTCATGTCAGAAAACTTTCAAATCAAATAAAAATGTATTGGCTTGAATTCTGCTCAGCTGAAAGTGTTGAAAAGGGGTTATCTTCAACAAAGGTCAGGAGAAACCGGTAGTGCCATAGATATCAACAATCAAATCTGTATCACAGTTGCCTCACTTTAGTTGTGAAGAGATCTTGAGTATTCTTTACAACCTGAAAACGATGGCCGATGCAAATGCTTCAATACTGATCACCAAAGATGCAAAAGTGGAATTTTAAAAATTGTCTTCTGCAAATTGGCATTTATTTTAAGGTTTCTGTTGTGCAGATTTTCTGTTGATGCAGTTTTCCACTTTTGCCAATATAGAGCAACAAAACGGATACCTTTTCTTTCAAGACAGCAGAACTGAAATTCTTAATTAACCATGAGAGCTAATTCTTAGTCTCCAGCCTCAATTCTAATGAAACCCCTGTTGTGGTGGAGGAGGAAGAGGAAGGGAAGAGAAAAAGAAATAAAGTAAAAAATTTGAGCTGGTGTTATCGGCCAGCAGCAGAGTAACATCACCAGGTAAAATTATATATTTACTTTGAGAGAGCCTCCTTTCACATTTCCTTCTAGCTGATCTCTGAGCTCCTCCAGCTTTTGATGGAGCTACATGTAAACATCAGAAAATGATTTAAACAGCATGTCCTTTCATTTAATACTACATTCCTCATCACTTTTGGGAGAGATTAAACTTGAAAACCTGTATCACTTGCACTCCAAACTGTTTTTCACTAAGGAAGTTTTTGGACCAATACTTAAAGCTGCAATGAATTACAGTGTACACTTGGTACAGTTTAGTCATTGTGCGCAGCTATTTATAAGAAAACAGGTTTGTCTCCTTTCAAAAATATAAAAAAGATTAAGTGGATTGTTCAGGTGATTGTTCAGAAAGATTCTGCCCTTTATTCTCCTGCACTTTATCAATCATAAGGCCATTCCTAATCAACTGGAAAGGTGTTCAAGGTTCATGAGCATAGCAAACTCAACTTTCATACAGTCAGAATTCTAACATGCCAGGAGTACAATTGCCAAGGCTTTTCTGTGAGGGACATTTGCACAATTAATTCTTCTGTGTAGTCCCTACTGAGCTTAAAATAGATCTCACGAGTCAATGGATCAAGTTGGGTTTCAGCTATTTAACTTGCCAGTGCGACACTCTTCACAGAATCACAGAATTTACAGTGCAGAATGAAACCATTCGGCCCATCGAGTCTGCACCTGCCCTTGGAAAGAGCACCTCAACCAAGCCCACACTTCCCCATAACCCCACCTAACCTTTTTTTGGCCACTAAGGGGCAATTCAGCATGGCCAATCCACCTAACCTGCACATATTTGGACTGTGGGAGGAAACCGGAGCACCCGGAGGAAACTCACGCCGACGTGAGGAGAACGTGCAGACTCCACACAGACAGTGACCCAAGCCGGGAATCGAACCTGGGACCCTGGAGCTGTGAAGCAACTGTGCTAGCCACAATGCTATCGTGCTGCCCCTGATTTATTTTTTCAATCATCAAAAGTGTTTTCTTCCTCCATAAGTTTCCACTGCTTCCTCCATAACTACTTCTTCCTGCACTGAGACTGGTCATGATCACTTGCTTCCTGGACAGCATAGCTGGGGTTACAAACTCATCTTTTGTAATCTATGGGGCACTCCAGTGACGTAGGCCAACTATGCCCTAATCTTAATTTAAAAACCCCAATTTACATCCCAACCACATGTAATTACAATTATGGTGTGATTTTGTTACATACGCAGGTTCAATATGCTACCTGAGGCTAAGACTTAGACATTCATGTGTTGTCATAGTTTGTTCAGGTTAATTTGTTGAGAAAACAGGAGCAACGATACTCTGCAATTTAAAAATAACCACTAGGCATTCATTGCTTCTTTGGACCGTTTCCTTTCTCAACAGTTTGGCAGATTGTGATTGAATCATATAATCAACAATTCTATCGATAGAAATCAAGCTATGCTGACTATCTGAAGTGAAAAATTTGGGTAGGTGGGAAAATCAGTGGCGGTCACATCTGAAGTAAATGTTACAAGTATGAGAAAGCCCTCTGGCCAAACTTGCTGTTGTGATGCTGGGTGCCAAAAAGCACATTAACAGTTGGAGACTAAAACTTTACAGCACACCTGTTATAAAAGATATATTAGAGACAAGGAGTCAACTAGTGTTTAATTTTATTGTAAATTTACAGGCACCCAAATTGATAGGTGAGCTACAATGCAAACTTAACTTGTATTAAAATGCTGTTAGCTGTATGAATAAGATTCTACAGAGCGGGAATCTAGGGTTGATTACAAGGCACCAATATGTTTAAAGATTTCTCATGACATTACAAAGTGCAAACTTGTGTGGGTCAATTCTCTTGATCAGATTAGTGCATTCAAGCTTCTTCCATTTTCCAAAGCTTTTAAAAATATACGAGGGATACTTTTCTGGCAACTCTAAGACTTTCATACTTTCGTTTGGTAATCAACTATTGTGATCTCATGTACCAGGGGCAGGGACATTCTGTGCAATTGAAGTGTGGGAAGACTGTGGTAAACAATCATGCCAAAGTTTATTCCAACTCGCGCAAACAGATGGTGTCAGTGAATTATGCACACATTCTGTAAATAGATATGTTTTTGTAGACAATAGTTTATCTTATATTCTGGATTCAATTTTAGATCATCAAAAGTGTGAATAGCTGATCAGAGAACTTGTATTTGTGCCCTCAACACACCTTTTCTGAGAAATGGCACACCACCAATGCTTAAAAGCCAAATCACATTAACACAGGCAAGGAGAAAACCTACATTTCAGATTTTTGTCAACTGAAAAAGTGACACGAACTATAATTTTAGACACTTCTGCTTGAGTTTTCTTTGCACTTTTAAGTCATTTGAAATTTAGAATCATGGAAAGGCACAGAAAAGAATAGGCCATCGCCATCATGCCTCTATCAGCTGTTTGCTGGAGCAGTCCATTTAGCCGCATGTAGCGGCTCTTCCTCCATAGTCCTGAGATATTTTTACTCTTCAAGTATTCACCTAGTTTCCTTTAGAAACTTATAATTGAATCTGCTTCCAGATCACAATAACTTGCTGTGCAAAAAAAGAAGTTCCCTCACGTCACCTCTGGTTCTTTTATTCATCACCTTACATCTGTGCCCTGAGGTTAGCGATTGCTTTGCCTCTGGAAAAAGTTATTTCTTATTTACTCTGTGCAAACTGCTCACGTCTTGAACACTTCCATCAAATTTCCTTTTCATCTACTCTGCTGTAAATCGTACAACGCCAGCTTCATCGGGTTTCATTTCATGTTAGTCACGTTTAGCTGAATTTTCTTTCTCAGAATATGTAAATATGTAATAGTTGTGATTAAAAATGCACTTGTACGATTGGTTATCTTTGTGGGCATAAAATAAAGTCACTTTATAACTGATGTTCCACTTTCTCTGTGTTGCACATTATATTGTACAGCCTATTAGGTAGCATTCAGTAAACACAACTTTCAGAGGACTATTTCCATTCTGTAAATGGACAAAGCAATGTTTAAATACAAGCAGCTAAGTTCTCTTCAAATAGGTGCGACAGAAAATTCTGAGTCGCACACACATTCCTCAAGTAACTGCACTGCTACCAATTAACCATCCTATCCAACCAATTAGATGTATCCGTGTATTCTCTTCTCTTTGAAAGGAATGTATTTGGGGATCAGGAGGACCAGGAGCAGCTGCCACAATAATCCAAGCAGCTATGATTTTACACTGCCTTCTAGAGCTAATGTCGTTTCCCCAAATATTCATTTGCGAAACACCGCAATCAGAACACAAATTTTTGCAATTAAAAAAAAAGTGGGTACGGCGATAACTTTTCTGAGCATCTTCATTTGTAGCAACATGCTCATTCGGCAAGTGGGGCTGTTATTTACAAAATGCCAAACTGTTATTTTTGTTCGGTTACAGGCAAAAATAGAGACCAATGAATGAGACGGTGTGAAGATCACAAAAGTTATCTGTAATAAATTGCAGCTTTAAGTTTTAATAGGCTTCAAATTTAGGGAGTGAGGAACGTGATGTCAAGGTGCTAAACCGAGAGCCGGCAAATAACCAGTAAGGAGCTGCGCATTTCTTTTGTCCTGAAGAAATAATCTACTGACTTTGTTGCTTGAAACAGATACACCTTAAAATAATTTCCTTCACCTTCATTTAGTAAACAAGCTGCATGAGAATATCAGAAGAAAAAGGGAAAGAGCTCGTGATACAAATTATCAAACAGCAGATAAACTGGAAAGGAAGATAAGACATAACACAGAAGTTGGAACACCACATTTTCGTCAATTTCCAAACACAAGTAATTAACATTAAACTCAATGTGAAAATAAACTTCATATAGGGACAACTACAAAGATATGAAAAAGCAATGAAGTCAAAGACTGCAAGTTTGGGGAAAATGGGAGGCAGTAGAGAAAGCAAGTACGAAATGCTAAACAAACTTGCAGAAAGTTTGTGAACATATTTACTTTGAGAGATCCGCCTCTACTAGCAACTCCTTTCCCTTCATCCGCCCTTCGAAGTTGCTAAAATGGGGGTGTGGGGGGAGGAAGGGGGGGGGGGGGGAGAAGTGTTAAAGGCAGAAGAACGAAGAAATGTGAACTTAAAAAACAAATTAGGTGACTGTTCAAAATATGCAAGACATCTTATGAAATATTTCAAAATTCCAGCTATTCCATATAATTGTCAGACAGGGTTGCCAACCACTTAAACACCACTTTATGACAGAGAAGGCAATTTTAAATGACAGCCAATTTGGTGTTTTCTTTTAAACAGAATAACATCAACAAAATGAAAAGGATTTGTCATGCAAATGTTCACCAATAGATTTTTCTTGTAAAACAACGTATCCTACTTTTATCTTGTAGAACTGCCCAGGTAAAATAATCCTACCATGAATTTTAATCAAAAAATTAAAAAACTTAAAAAGTTGGCAACACTGTGGCTGTGCAGCTCATTAAATGTACTACATGTATTAAATCATTCCTGTTATAATTATAGCTTTAATTAACATTACGTGTCCCAGTCGACCGCAAGTTAATGCTCTAAATCCTTTCCTTAGCAAAAGTAGCTAGGAACACCATTGAAGTATTGTTGAAAGCTAACACAAATGTACAAGCACTTTGTACTTATTAACTAAACATCTAATAATGACATTTGCTTTTCGACCATATTTCAAGTTTACAGAAATAAAAGGGCACAAAGTAGAACTGATCGTCTGTGAAAGTAGCCTTGGGTTAGTAATAAATAGGTTGATCCTGAAAAAACCATGGCGAAAAAGGATTAAAAAAATATATCTTTAGTCTTCATATTTGAAAACAAGAATACAAACTTGGAAATCTAAATGAATGCAATTATGTCTATGTAGTTTTTCTTGGGTGAGGAGGTTGAATTTGTTTTCAATATACAAGTTTATGCCACCAAAACAATGCCAAGCAATGACTTTTTGGAAGTGAGTGATACAGAATTCTAACAGCCCCGAAATAGGTGAATCAAATTTCCATACATTTGGCTCAGTGATTAACATCTGAGACTGATGTCTTCGAATTTCCCTGAGAATTTCAATTCTGGGACTGAAATTAATGGGATCACATATACAAGTGGACTCATCGTAAGAATGAGAAACACTATTCTGTTCTTGAACAAAGCTGAAGGAAAGAACAATATCAAGTTGAACGATGACAGTGACTTCTGACATATTCTCGAAAACACTATCGGGGTTGGTTGTGTATTTTCAGTTACGGGATCAGAATGCCCCAAGTCTCATGTCGACTTTTAAAGGAATTTGATCGCCTGAATTTCATCTCTGCGGTTAGGGATTTCCTTTCAGGTGCCTGTCCCCCATCATCTTAACTTTGTTTACCTATGTTACGGTGATCTTCTACCGCACTGTCAGCAAGGTCACAGTGGTGAGGTGGGAGTGGCTTCAAGGACGTTCTTAATCAATATGAACAATATAAAAACTGGTGTTTTTTCACAGTGACTGTAGCTGTCAAGAAAATATTCCATTTCATTTTGTGGTTTAAACAAAAAAGGAAGTTTTATGCTGAGCAAGGAAACAAAAGATCAAATCTTTATAAGAAATCAAATCTCCAGTGTAATTTTATAAAATGACCTACAGTCAAACATACAAATTGGACTTTCTTCTGCATTCATAGCATGTGGACTTCACTGACTGGGCCTGCATTTATTGCCCATCAGAAGATGGAGGTGAGCTGCCTTCTTGAACCGCTGCAATCCCTGTAGACTATACCACAAGAAACTGGAAAGTGGTCCAGATAGAATGCATCAACTGTATTTTGCCAATCTAATTTTATCTTGTATCATTCATTTCCTTTCTGCCTTCCATGATTTCAAGGTATCACAATTATGGCTAAATTCAGGGCCAAAACAGCTGTTTGTTATTTTGCTATAGAACTATACATGGGAGACTTTGCTAGATACTCAAGTGCTTGCCAAAGAAAACAGAAAAGGTTTTAAAGATGCCCCTCGATAAGCAAGCCCTTTTAGAAAAACCGCTCGAAAATATCTGCACTCTGGGGTCACATGATGCGAACGTGGGAATGGCTGTGTTTCTGTGGCGCTACTCATCCTTTAATCCTCCCATTTATAACTCTCACGTAGCCCATATTTATCTAATCTGGGAGTGAAACTTAATATTATGTCCTTGGAAGATTTCTGGCTGAACATTGATGACAAAATGCAGAGAAATCCTGAGAACATCGTTGACAAAAGAGAGCAGTTAAGCAACTGGGGTGGAGACAGCTCCTCAACATGGTGATTTAATCCTCGAAGGGGCTCTTGGTCCGCCACTCTTGAAGGAATTACAGCTGATGATTGCTATTGTTATTAAGGTCATTGACGAGAAACTCAGCTTATTAGTGTAGAATATCAGTGCTCATGGTATGAAACTGCAGAATACTGGCAAAAGGTTCAATGAAGCGGAGGAGAGAATTCTTACTGTCAAAAATGCAACATCCTCAGTTGAGGCCCACTTGCAATCTTTGGAAAAGAAACTACATGGTATGTCAGAATTCCGGGACGATCTGGAAAATCGAAGCTGGAGGACAAAAGTTTGGATTATCAATAGGAGCTGAGGGTTAAGTCCCAGTTAAATTCTTTGAGAGTTGGCTACCACGTTTTTTTAACCTACATATGAAAGCTGGGCCTATTAAGTTAGAAAGGGCACATTGTATCCTGTCTTTGAGGCCGAGGAACAATCAGCGTTGCCAGCCTGTAATTATGGATTTTCAATCTTCGGAGATCACCACAGAGCATTGGAAGCAGTGAAATATAATGGGGCCTTGCTCTATGATGTAGCAAAGCTCTCTTTCTTCCAAGATTTCTCAGCAGCGATACAACAGAAGCCCACGGGTTCCGATGAAGTTAGAAAATGGCTGAAAGCTATCAGAGTGCAATATGCTCTGCTATATCTTGCCATCGTTGAGAGTGAATTCTGTAAAGACATTCGACAATCCGGCTAAGGCCTTTGTGAAATCCACTGAAGACAATAATTTGGAGTAACAATCTGCATTCCACTAAATTCTGGACTCTATCTCTTGTCATTATAATTCCTTCCTCATTCTGCGTTGTTATTTGTCATGCTGATAGGGATGGTTGAGCATTACAATGAGTATTTTATCCTTAAGAATACCAGGGAGTTCCATTTGTCTTGAATGGAAAACACCTCTCAGCATGCGCCTTCTAGTTAAGGAGAGCACTCTGCAGGTTGTATGGTACTGGCTGTGTGATGGATCTCAGTCTTTTCTCCTTCTTATCCGTATGTTTATAATAGTATATGCTTTATGGTCTCCTTTGCTTTATTCATGATATGTATGAGTAGCGTCACTGCTGGGAGATGGGCGAGTAGCTTAATTCTTAATGGAAGGGGTTAGAATGCAGAAACGGAATTCGGCACTTATCCTTATCGTGGTATACCTTGGGCTGGATTCTCCGCCCCACCACACCACTTTTCAACCTCGACCCGCCGGTGGGATTCTCCGTTACGCTGGCCGGTCAATGGGGTTTCCCATTGTGGGGCAGCCCCACGCCGTCGGGAAATCCCCGGGCGCTGGCAAAATGGAGAATCACGCCAGTGGAGAATCCCGCCCCCCATCTTCTCTTTTTTTTAGGGGAAAGACTCCATGATGAAAAGTCTGTAGGTATAGCCCTACGGGTCCTCACATTTGGTGAGGGAAAACCCCCACAGACCTAACAACTTTGTATATTTATTTTATTTTGGGGTTCGAGAATCGTTAACTGGTTCCTGTAAGGATACAGGCAGGTCTCATATCCTAGAAATATACTTTATAATTTGCCAATTGTGCCACTGGTACAGTTGGAGATGGAGAAGGTGAGCATAATCCAATGACCATGCTGAACCTGAAAAGCGGCTCAGCGCAGCACAGTATGGGCGATAAAAGCTGGGAGACCCGCTCCCGGGACCTACATGGCTCACAATGCCTCACAAGATCCAGTGCAATTGCACGAGAACTTACGATATAAATCATGCCCATTGTGGGTGGAATCACTGTTTGGCAAATCAACATATTAGAGCGAGACAGCTATTTTTACTCTAATGTGCAGTTTCCGGAGATATCTGAGGTTTTGGGATTCATCCCCTTCACCTCAGAGACCTCGGGCAAGTGCCATTCAGCACTGGTGGCACTCATGGGGGTCTCTCAGGGGATTGGAGGCCTCCAGCTGCATGCCCTTTGGGCAAGGTGGTGCCCACCACCTTGGCAGTATCAGCCTGGCACCTTTGCTGCAGTAGGGAGTTCTCTTGGTAGGATGTTCTGGCAGAGTTCTGGCAAGCGAAGCGCCCCGGGGTACAAAACCAGGCTATGAGCGGCTTCGGCTGCAGGTTTCCCGCTGAGGCCCCTTATACAACGCCAGTTCATTTTGTGCTTTTCGGTGCTGCAAACACCAGGAAAGATGCAGCTAAATGCGCTCGCTATGGGACTTTGTTCCCAATTAGTTGAATTGAGCCCCATGTGGTTTGGTTCATGACCGAGCAGGGCACATAAATCTCCGGCTTGTAAGCGTCTTTCTCTTTATGTCAATATTCTACACACTCTTTGGCTGAATAAGCAATGGCAGTAGCTACTTTGAAACTTTGCTCCTGGAAAGTACTGGGAGTATGTCATCCTATTAAGAGAAAACAATTTTGTCTTTCCTTAAAAAGGAAAAGGTTGACATAGCTTTATTGTAAGATATTCATTTAGATGAAAAGGAGCATCTAAAATTGAAGAGGGACTGGGTGGAGCAGGTGTTTGTAGCCAGGGTGTTGCAGTATTAAGTCAATAAAAATGTGCCTTTTAAAATGGAGGACTATGTGAAGGATAAGTGGGGTAGGTATGTGATTGTCAAGGGGCTATTGTATGGGGGAAATGTCTCAATAATGAATGTCAATGGTTCCCCCATTTTATTCCTCTGATTTTGTTGCTAGAGTCTTCATGGACTTTGCTGAATTGGCATCAACTAACTCCTTTGTAGGTGGGGACTTCAATTGTCATCTTAACCCTTTGAAGGGCAAACTCCCGGTAACTAGGAATACCCCCACACGACGGGCAAAGGTTTTAGCATCGGTGTGCGAGGATGTGGGGTATTCACAAGTGTGGAGAACACTGCATCCTAAAGATAAAGAGTTCACTTTCTTCTCTGCTCCCCACCAAAGTCATAATGGAATTGGCTATTATTTCATGCCAAAAACAATCCTACACTCAATGACTTCCTGCCCCATGGGTATGTGATGAATGGTTACTGCACCTTTATTGTAATGGTCCCTTTAAGACCGGGTTTGGAACCCTGAGGGACCTCTGACTCCACCCCCTAGGGAGCCATATATAAGGTAATGTCCAGTGGGCCGTGTGCAGTGAGCACACCTCTCGGTAGCTGACTGGTTCTCTGCTAATTAAAGCCTTTGTATTACCAACCATCTCTCTCGAGTTGTAATTCTCGGTCGCCGGAGGCTGCAGAAATGTTTAAATACTGGCTTCGGTGTTTTGAGGCCTACCTAAACTCCTCGGAAACTACAGTCGATGGACCTCGCAAGCTAAGCCTACTACACGCCTGGGTGGGCCACAGACTCTCCTCCGTGATCGAGAAGGCCACCACGTACGAGGTGGCGGTCAAAATCCTGCGGAAGCGCTTCGTTAAGCCAATAAACGAGGTACACGCCCGGCATTTGCTCTCGACCTGCCGGCAGCACTCTGGGGAAGCGCTAGACGAGTACGTGGAAAGACTCACCGTGCTTGCTAGGAACTGCAACCACAAGGAGGTGACGGCAGAAGTCCATATGAACTTGCACATCCGAGATGCTTTCGTGTCCGGTATACGATCCACATACATCAGGCAGCGACTCCTTGAAGACGGAGCAAAAGACCTTCAAGGCACGGTAACGCTCGTCTCCTCTCTGGAAGTGGCCCACCATAATCTCCGCCATTACTCCATGGACCCTGCGAGCCCCTCTTGGTCCCGTCCAGACTCGGCCACGCTACAGGCCTGCGTCGCGCGGTGACCTGCTCACACCCGGGGGCACACCGTGCTATTTCTGTGGGCAACGCCAGCACCCACGTCAGCATTGCCCATCCCGCTCCGCTATCTGCAACGACTGTGGAAAGAAGGGGAATTTTGCAAAGATCTGCCTGGCTGGGCCCAAGGCCTAGAAACAAAAGTCTCATCGGGCCCAGAAATCGAGCTCCCAGGCCTACAGGCCCCGCAACGCGCTGTGCGCCGGCCGGACATGCCCCCTTCTGACGCGTCATTGGCCTCGTGCGAGTCATGGGGGCGGGCATCTTGGCGGCGGCCATTTTCAAAATCCGACACGTGCGACCGATGGCGGCGGCCATTTTGTGAGTCCGACTCAGCTGAGGACTCTGACTACTCGCAACTGGGAGCGATCACCCTCGACCAATCACGGCCGAAGCACCTGCGGAACTCCATGATGCAGGTCCAAATCAACGGGCGCGACACTCCCTGCCTCTTCGACTCCGGGAGCACGGAGAGCTTTATTCACCCAGAAACGGTAAGGCGCTGCTCCTTGCGCACCTATCCCGCCTCCCAAACTATCGCCCTCGCCTCTGGGTCCACATCACGGGGTATTGTGTCGCGAACCTCGCGATCCAGGGCGCCGAATACGCCCATTTCAAACTGTATATCCTCCCTCACCTCTGCGCCCCCCCTGTTGCTCGGTGTGGACTTTCAGTGTAGCCACCAAAGCCTGACGCTGAAGTTCGACGGACCCCTGCCCCCACTCACGGTATGTAGCCTGGCAACACTTAATGTTGCACCAACCCCCCTCTTCGCGAACCTCACCCCGACTGTAAGTCCGTCACCACCAGGAGTCGGCGGTACAGTGCCCAAGACATGACTTTTATCAAGTCAGAGGTTCAGAGGTTGCTGAAAGAAAGGGTCATAGAGGCCAGCAACAGCCCCTGGAGAGCACAAGTATTGGTAGTCTGGTCTGGGGAAAAGAAACGGATGGTGGTGGACTATAGTCAGACCATAAACTGTTTAACGCAGCTCGATGCATACCCCCTTCCACGCATAGCAGAAATGGTTAACCAGATCGCCCAGTACCGAGTATTCTCCACGGTTGACCTAAAATCCGCCTACCATCAGCTCCCTATCCGCCCGGAGGACCGCCCCTACACGGCCTTCGAAGCAGCCAGTCGGCTTTTTCACTTCCTCAGGGTCCCTTTTGGCATCACAAATGGGGTCTCAAAGGGCGATGGACCAAATGGTGGATTTGGACCAGTATGGCTTACGGGCTACTTACCCGTACTTGGACAATGTCACCATCTGTGGCCATGACCAGCAGGACCACGACGCAAACCTAAAAAAGTTCTTCCAGATCGCCCGGGCCCTCAATCTGACCTACAACAAAGAGAAATGCTTTTTCCACACAACCTGACTAGCCATCCTTGGCTACGTCGTGGAAAACGGGGTCCAAGGCCCAGACCTACCGCAACACCTACTTCCTCACTGTCATCGACAAATTCTCCCGCTTCTCATTCGCTGTCCCCTGCCCCGATATGACCTCGGCCACCGAAATCAAGGCACTGCACAGCATCTTCACCCTGTTTGGTTTCCCCGCTTATATCCACAGCGACCGGGGTACATCGTTCATGAGCGATGAGCTGTGTCATTATCTGCTCAACAAGGGCATCGCCTCGAACGACCAGCTATAACCCGCGGGGAAGCGGGCAGGTGGAGAGGGAGAACGCGACAGTTTGGAAGGCTGTCCTTCTAGCCCTACGGTCAAGGAGTCTCCCAACCACCCGCTGGCAGGAGGTCCTACCCGATGCGCTACACTCCATTAGGTCGGCACGGCCGCGAATGAGACCCCTCACAATCGCTTGTTTGTCTTCCCCAGGAAGTCCATTTCCGGGGTCTCGCGTCCACGCTGGCTGACGACTCAGGGACCAGTTCTACTCCGGGCGCACGCGAGGAGCCATAAGACGGACCCTCTAGTCGAGAGGTTCCAGCTGCTGCATGCGAACCCCCAATACGCCTACGTCGGAGCTGAGAAGGTCAACAAGGACAATCAAACCACCCAAAAGACTAGACATGTAATTCCACTTGACCCCCGACGGACTCTGTGTTTTCTTTTAAAGCAGGGGGTGAACTCCGCCTCCGGCTCCATCCCCAGGGAACCATATATAAGATAATGTCCAGTGGGAACACTTCTGGGTAGCTGACTAGTTGTCTGCTAATTAAAGCCAACCATTATTACCAACCATCTCTCTCGAGTTGTAATTGAGGGTATCTCAGGGTAGCATTGTGATTTGTGATCACACGCTAGTCTTCCTGGAAATTTTATTCAAGGGGACCTATTCCTGGTTTCGATACTGGAGATTTGATGCGTCATGGCTCAGGGATCATAACTTTATCTCGTACTTTAAGACTGAATCTGATTTCTTCTAGTCAGGCAATTCTCTTTCTGATATAAGCTCCTCAATCCTATGGGAAACCTGCAAGGCTTATGCTAGGGGTTTGGTCATTTCGTATCCGGCTAACAAAAACATAAAATACTGGCTGGAAGTAAAATTGGCTGAAACAGAGAGGGAGTCCGACAGGAATCCTAGCAATTTCTGGCAAGGGTTTGCTGATGTCATGTCAGACCTTTTAAAGGTGAGGGTGGTGCCGTGTCCAGAGGTGGCGATCTGTGGTGTGTCGGAGGACCCGGGAGCCCAGGGCTTGAGAGAGGCTGATATTCTGGCCTGTGCCTCCCTGGTGGCCTGGAGACAGATATTACCCGGTTGGAGGGACTCGGAACACCTGAAGCGCGGGGGTATGGGTTAACGACATGGTGGGGTTTCTCAGACTTCAGAAAATTAAATTCGCCTTGAGGGGATTGCTGCAAGGGTTTGCCCAGAGGTGGCAGCCATTTATCGACTTCTTCGAGAAAAGTTAAGCTGTCAGCAGGGGGGCTGGGGGAGAGGGAGGGGAAAGAGGAGACATGGGGGAGGGGGAGTAAGGGCAGGAGAACCAGTGGAAAATAGTCCTGTTTGTGTAAGCCATGTTGGCTGGGGTTTGTTATTGTGGGGGGGGGGGGGGGCTTGGTTATATTGGTTTGTTCCTGTTGCAACCTGATGTTTAAAATTGTTGCAATTATAATAAAATATCTTTAAAAAAAAAGAATCCCAGCCATTCGCTGCTGAAAGAAATTGATGCAACCTGAATGGTTTTGGACTCCTTGTTGACTCAATGTGTCAAACATAAGTTATGGGAGTTTGGAAAGCCAGGTACCTGGCTTTTCTTACTAGTAAGGGAGCAGGGCTATTTCCTCTGTGCTAGACTCAAAAGATAATAGAATGATTAAAACGGAGGGCGTTAATAAGCCATTTAAAGATTTTATGCCAATTTATCTAAAACAGACCAGTCTGGGGATGCAGTGACAATGGAGGGTTTATTTTCCTTCCTCTAACTCCCAACAATTTCTGATAACCAAAGGTCCTGAATGCTCCAATTTTGAGGGAGGAGTTGACTCTTCCCCTGAGGGAGCTTCAATCTGGTAGGACCCTGGGGCCCGATGGTTTTCAATGAAAATTTGATAAGAAACTTAAAGACTTGCTCATAGATCCTTCGCTTGGTATGTATAGCCACTCATTTGAAGCAGGTCTACTGCTATAGTCACTTTGTGAATCAAATATTTCCTTAATTTTAAGGCAAGTAAGAATCCTGAAGAGTGGTCTATAGGCCAATCTCGCCCCTGAATGTAGATTTAAAATTGTTGTCTAAGGTGCTGGCAGGCACCTAGAAACAATCCTCCCTATGACCATCCAGGGTGGTCAGACTGGGTTCATAAAGGGCCGGAATTCATGCAGCAATGTCAGGAGGTTATCATATATCATTCAGGTCTTTCAAAAGCACATGTTAGATGATTTTGTGATCTCTTTGGATGCAAAGTAAGCTTTTGACCGGGTGGAATGGAATTATTTATTTTATACGCTGCAAAAGTTCAGATTGGGAAGGGTGTTTGTTAAATGTTTACAAGTGCTTTATAAAAGTACACTGACGGCAGTTCTTAATAGCGGTTATAGATCTGATAATCTTTGTCTCCAGTGAGGGACTAGACAAGTCTAACGTTATTGTTTTCAATGGCTACTGAGCCAAGCAGAGGCAATTAGATGGTACTCTTTGGTATTTGGGCTATTTAGTGGGGGAAACAACACAAGATTACGCTATATGCGGATGACATGGTTTGTATCTAAGCCGGGCGTTTCTGTTCCCACTATTATTGATGTGGTGGGTAGGTTTAGCCTCTTTTCAGGTTATAAAATCAACTTTATGAAGTCTGAGGCTATACTTCTGGAAAGACTTAGAGGGAGACCTTCCCTCTTTGCTATTTTCCTATTTAGATGGTCCCTCTCAGGCGTTAATAATTTGGGTATTTTTGTTACCCCCTTTTTCAGACATTTGTATGGGGCAAACATCCCCCTTACTTACTTGCATCTATTAAGTGGTACCTACATCGTTGGTCCTCCTTACCAATATCAGTACACCACTGATTAAGATGAATGTACTGCCTAGGTTATTGTATCCTTTACAGACGTTGTCAATTCTTGCTTTCATCCAAGGTCCTAACGTGAATTAATGGGGTGGTCAGTTATTTTATATGGAATGAAAAAGAACCTTGCTTAAAGCTAGTCATGGAAAAAAATCCTCTGCTCCTGGATTAACGATAAATCTCCTTCAGTTCAGAGTTGCCATAAAATCATCATGGATTGTAATCCAATGGAATTCCTAACCTGCATACTCCCATGGAAATCGGATGCATTCCTCCCATTGATTAATATTCTGTAGGCGAGGGTGTGCACCATTTATTATCGTGGCTTTTTGTATAAATGGAGGTGCCTGGCACAATGATTAAGCTGAACCAACTATGTTGGTGTTCTCCTGTCTTTTTCTGTGTTCATATCTGGAGAAATATTCATGCTGTACTGTACCAGTTTTGAGGGTTTGTTGCGTTATTTGTAAAAATGGGAAAACACTAATGAAAATATATTTCTTAAAAATATCTGCAATGCGACATTCCTGCAATACTGGCAGTAACACAAACATATGGGACTTTTTTATTCATTCATGGGGGTGTGGATATTGATGGCAATACACACGTTTTGCCAATCACTTAATTACCCTTAAGAAGGGGTGATGGTGAGACACCTTCTTGAACATCCATGATGATTTTATGCCAACTCTGAACTGAAGGAGATTTATCGTTAATCCAGGAGCAGAGGATTTTCTTCCATGGCTAGCTTTAAGCAAGGTTCTTTTTCATTCCATATAAAATAACTGACCACCCCATTAATTCACTTTAGGACCTTGGATGAAAGCAAGAATTGACAACATCTGTAAAGGATACAATAACCTAGGCAGTGGTATACTGCCCAGCCACGATATTGGTAAGGAGGACCAACAATGTAGATCTCACTTAATAGAGGCAAGTAAATAAGGGGGATGTTTGCAGTCCATCAGGTGAAGCTACTTCCACAGTGGCGATCTTGCGGCACAGTGGTAGTTCTCCAACCTCTGAGTCAGAAGCTATGGAATGTAATCCCACTCCAGGATTTAGTTGTCATGGAAAGAATGTTTATCATGCGATTAAAACAGACTGCTGAACATAAAAAACAAACTTATGTTGTGATGTTAGGGACATAGTTCCAGGAAAATATGCATGAATGGCGATTTATTTCCAAGTCAGGAAGATGTGTGACTTTAAGCTAAATTTGTAGGTGGTGGTATTCCCATCCACATCTGTACTTTCTCTCAATTTCCTCTTCTCTATTGTCCAGTGCCCTAGCCTGGTTCCATTCCTATCTATCCAGTTTTAGCCAGACGATCAATGACCTGCAATTACTTTTCTTTCTACACCCGCATCAATACCTCTGAAATCATCCAAGGATTTTTTTGTGGCCCTTTCCTATTTCTCATTTGCATGCTGTCCATCAGCGACGTGATTCAAAAACATGTCCATTTCCACATGTACACTGATGCCACCAGCAGTGTCCCATAGTACCTCTTTCAATCCCTTCACTAACTCGAATTCAGTCATGTAACTTGCCCAATATCGAGTACTGAATGAGCAGAAGTTCCCTACATTTGGATTTGGGAAGACCTCCACCATTGTCTTTGGTCCCCTCCAAAATCTCCATTCTCTAGTCATACACTTCATCACTCTCCATGGCAAGTTGTTGTCATCTTAATATATTGTTGGACTCTGAAATTAGCAATTATATTTTGATATTTTTAATAATTTGTTAATCAACAGAAGTGAATTTGCTCAATACTAACATAGCATGGTGCACTGCTTACAATTCTAATCTGCTGAATTGCTCCAGTAGGAGACCAAGTATTACATAATTGCTCGATATTCTGAATGAGCTATTTCTGCTGACTTCACTCATCACCTCAACTGTTCTAGAAAATATAATACAGAATAGAGAACTAGATCGAATACTCTTAAATATTTGAAATCTAAGCTTCGATTACTTGTCTGATTTTAAACAACAGGGATACAGATTCATGGAAACCACACAAATAAATGTGAGCAGTTTAGGACAAAATGCTAAAGGTGATCAACAAATGGGATAATTAAGCTATGGGTGAAGGTGGAAGGACGCGTTTGAAAGGGAGAGACAGGTTTCTGGCATCTGATAGGTATCACAATTCTTTGCTTTCAAAGATAATTGAGATGTATCATAAGAATAGAGGGAGTAAGTAGCTGGGAATACCAGAGAAACCATGAGCTTTTCATGCTTCGAATTTGCAACTATAGCTGCACTGTACTCCTTTTCCAGTTGACATTCCTGTAACCTGGAGTGTAAAAGATGACACTTGGCAGGTAGTGGACTCATAGACTCAATTTATATTACCTAGGTCTGAGACTATTGCCAGAGCATGGAAAATAGAATTAACAGCGGAAACTAACTTTCAGCCACAATAAGGCTCCAGGTCTGGATTAACAGAACACTAAAAGACGAGTATTTTGTTAGCTACTGCCTGTACGTGCAAGAAATTGAGGCAACCCAGAAAATGCACCAAAAGGTATCGCATTCAAAGATGACAAAAATATTAAGGAAAGGTTTTCACACCCCATTTAGAACACTGCTGGCCTTCCTTCAGGGCAAATATTGGCCGGGATTCTCCCCTACCCGGCGGTGCAGGGGGTCCCGGCGTGTTGGAGTGGGGTGAACCACTCCGGCGTCGGGTCGCCCTAAAGGTGCGGAAGTCTCCGCACCTTTAGGGGCCAAGCCCTCACATTGAGGGGCTAGGCCCTCGCCGGAGTGGTTCCCGCTCTGCCGGCTGGCATGAACGGCCTTTGGCGCCACGCCAGCCGGGGCCAAAAGGACTTCGCCGGCTGGCTTAAGTCCGCGCATGCGCCGGAGCGTCAGCAGCTGCAGGGGAGGGGGTCTCTTCTGCCTCCACCATGGTGAAGACCATGGCGAAGGCGGAAGAAAAAGAGTGCACCCATGGCACAGGCCCGCCCGCTGATCGGTGGGCCCCGATCGCTGGCCAGGCCACCGTGGGGGCACCCCCCGGGTCAGATCGCCCCGCGCCCCCCCCGCCAGGACCCCGGCGCCCGCCCGCGCCGCCAGTAAGAGAGGTGGTTTAATCCACGCCAGCGGAAGAGGCTAGTCAGTTGCGGGACTTCGGCCCATCGCAGGCCGGAGAATCGCCGGGGGGGACCGCCGACCGGCGCGGCGCGATTCCCGCCCCCGCCGAATCCCGGGGGGCGGAGAATTCGGGACACGGCGGGGCGGGATTGACGCCGGCCCCGGGCGATTCTCCGACCTGGCTTCAATTCACAAAGGCACATACATCAGTGAATTTGCACAGCTGTAAAACAAGCCCACGGTCTACAGGTTCAAGACATTCAAAATCGTCGTTTTAAAGCAAAAAAGTTTCTCCTCAATTTGATTTTCTTCCAAGAAATATTCACTGGTTATCATCTGGCATTGCACACCGGGAATTGAGATCAAGTGTAATATTGAGGTCAGGCGGAGTTAGTAGAACGACAGGGGAAGATGAAAGAGAGAGAGAGTGCAAAGGAGGGCAGGGGCGATAGAGAACATAAAGAAAACTGCACAGGGAATCATGCAAGGAAAGGGAGAAGGGATAAAGATGTGTAGCGGTAAGAGATGGGAAGGGGGTAAAAGTAACAAAGGAAAGAGAAATGGGAAAGAAAAAGACGTAGAAGAGGATAAGAGGTAAGACCGGGGGGAAGCATAAGGTGTGCAGCAATGTGTAGGAGAGGGGCAGAGGATATCCTCTAGAAAGTCAGGGGGCTGGATTCTCTGTTTTTGAGATGATGTCCCCACGCCGTCGTAAAAACTGTGAACTTTCACAGCAGAAAAACTGGTGTGAAAGGGCCACAGAATCCTAGCCCTGCAGGGGGCTAGCAGTGGACCAGCGTGAAACTAGCAGCTTTTATTGCAGATACGGACCCCCGCACTTCCGGGTCACAGGCCGCACATGCGCACGGCGGTGGCCTCCAGCGGCCGCGCCACGCTCCATGGCGGACTCAGACCGCTAAGTTGGACCTACAACATAGTGCCCCCGAATGGCCACACGCCCGACCCTGACCGCCCGACCAAAAATTGCCTGGCTGAGTCTGTAGCCGCCACACTAGTATCCCGGCCGGCAGGACCATGTTAGATCCATGCTGTCGGGACTTTGGCTGGTCGGGGGTGGAGAATGGCGGGGCGCGCCTCCAGCAATGGCCACAGGTGTGTGCTATGCGGCGCGGTATACTCGCTTTTCGGGGCCAGGAGAATCTGGGAACCGGTGCTGGTCCGGATTCCATATGGGGAAATGGATTCTCCGCCTCGGCGCCGGCCGCAATTTCGGCGTCGAGGTGCGGAGAATCCAGTCCAGGGTGTTCCCAATGTAATATGGTGATCACCAGTTACTCATTGGCCCCCCTGGTCTTAAGTTTCAATCTACTGGCTCTGCACCCTAAGACTAATTTTACTCTTGCTACATGCCATAATTGTTTTGACAAACTGACCAGCAGCATTTCTGGTTCCTCTCCTGCAACTGACTGCCATTCACTTTATCCCCATTGATTGTGTGTTTTCGCCAGACTAGTTATCCTACATTTGTCCCCATTAAGCAGCTTCTGCATTTATCAGTCCAATGCCTAATCGGAGGAATATGTAGCACACTTTGATTACTGCAATTTAGCTCTATTTTGCTACTACTTCCCAACATATAATCTAAACAATAGTAGACTGACATTGGTCTTCGTAAACCACACTAAATGTTTGTTTGGATTTGTTGCAGCTATCCTTTGCTTTCAGTGATGGAGTTAACTTCTGGTTCTCTGCGGAAGCCACCTCTTTCGGGACAAATCTCTGTGAGCAAATTATAAAATAACTCATAAAAAAGATCAAAACATAACTAACATTTGCAAATACTGTTTGGTGGCGTGAATGGTGTATGGGAACCAGGGTCAAAATTGCATTGGTTTGGAACTAAATTGAAATTTCCGCATTAAGATAAGAGTTCCACACACCTCACTTGAAAGATACATCAGGGAATTCGAAAACTTTAAACCATTTACCTGTCAAATGAATTATGAAAAATTTGATTTGTAGCTGTCATGTAGGTGGAGGGTGAGATTTGGACATCACTGCAAAATCAGAGGTGTGTGCATTTCCTCATATTCAGCAATCAGGCCAGCTGCTATTTATTTCAAGGTACAGGACTCACTTAACTGCAGAGGGTATTTGTCCGTTGTCACCTGTTGTTTGTTCCTTTTGCTCCTTTCAGAACTGTTGGCAACAACTGAGCTAACAAAGGCCATTCAAATCCTTGACTGCCAGTAAGCATCACTCCAGGTAGATTAACCAAGCCTGGTAGGTATTTTTCCACAGGTTACGATCAGAAACAAAGATTTCCTCAACCTCTCTTCAGCAGAGAGCAACTGCAGCAGGTTCAACTTTGCCATTAGTCATAATTGTAAAATCATAGACTGACACAGCCCAGAAGGAGATCACTCAGCCATTGTGTCGGCGTAGCTCTATCAAATCAGTCTCACACCGCTGTCCTTTCTCTGTAAGCCAGCAAATCTTTCCTTTTCACATACTTACCCATTTGTCCGTTGAAAGTTCTCTCTCAATCTTTCTCGCAACGTATTCCAGATCGTAGCATCTTGCTTTATAAATCCATTGAATCCCTATAGTGCAGAAGGAGGCCATCCGGCCCATCGAATCTGCTCAGGCTGTTCAAAAGAATACTCTACCCAAACTCACTCCCCCACCCTATTCCCGCAACCCCATAACCCCACCTGACCTACACATCTTTGGACATAAAAATAAATTAGCATGGTCAATCGACCTAACCTGGACACCTTTGGATCATGGGAGGAAACTGGAGCACCCGGAGGAAACCCAAGCAGACAGGTGGAGTACATGCAAACTCGTAATTGAACCCTGGTACCTGGCGCTGTGAGCACCAGTGATGACCACTGTGCCTCTGTAAATAAGTGTTTCTGCATGCATGCTGTCTATATTTCTGCATGCTGTCTATAGTTCTTTTGCCAAACACCTTACCTGTGTTGTCTGGTTACTGACCCTTTCTACCGCTGGAACCAATTTCTCTTTATTTTCTCTAAAAAATTCCTTTATGATTTTGAATGCATCTATTAAATCTCACCTTAACCTTCTCTGCTCTAAAATGAATTCCAGCTTGGCTCGTCTTGCAACATAACGGAATCATTCTGGTACATCTCCGTTGTTCTTAAAACTTGGTGCCCAGAATTGGACACAATGCAAATAACAAATGGCTTTTTCTGACGCCATGCTCCCTGGACACTAGCTGAGCCCTAAACTGTGATTTCCAAAGTGTTAACATAACTTCTTTGCTTTCGTATTTCCTGTTTCTATTCATAAAGACAAAGATTTTTTTAACAGTATCATCAATGCATCCTTCCATCTTCTAAGATTTGTCAGCCTGAATGGAGATATTGTCAGCTATGTATAAAATCACAACAGATGTCACACACTAAAGCAGGGGTGGGCAAACTTTTCCGTGCAAGGGCCACATTCAGAAATTCACAATTTTAAAGGGCCGCATAGTATATTAAGTAAAATAATTACTTCACCCGGTTATGATTCTGGGCACCTCATACTTTAAATTAGGTATATCAGGAACAAAAGAATGCCTCGAGTAAGATTAGGGCCAATCAAGGATAGTAGTGGAAAGTTGTGTGTGGAATCAGAGGAGATAGGGGAAGCATTAAATGGATATTTTTCATCAGTGTTTACACTGGAGAAAGACAATGTTGTCGAGGAGAACACTCAGGTTCAGTCGACCAGGCTAGATGGAATTGAGGTTCAAAAGGAGGAGGTGTTAGCAATTTTGGAAAATGTCAAAATAGATAAGTCCCCTGGGCCAGATGGGATTTATCCTAGGATTCTCTGGGAAGCCAGGGAGGAGATTGCAGAGCCTTTGTCCTTGATCTTTATGTCGTCTTTGACGACAGGAATAGTGCCGGAAGACTGGAGGATAGCAAATGTTGTCCCCTTGTTCAAGAAGGGGAGTAGAGACAACCCTGGTAATTATAGACCTGTGAGCCTTACTTCGGTTGTGGGTAAAATGTTGGAAAAGGTTATAAGAGATAGGGTTTATAATCATCTTGAAAAGAACAAGTTGATTAGCGATAGTCAACACGGTTTTGTGAAGGGTAGGTCATGCCTCACAAACCTTATTGAGTTTTTTGAGAAGGTGACCAAACAGGTGGATCAGGGTAAAGCTGTTGATGTGGTGTATATGGATTTCAGTAAGGCGTTTGATAAGGTTCCCCATGGTAGGTATTGCAGAAAATAAGGAAGTATGGAATTGAAGGTGATTTAGCGGTTTGGATCAGTAATTGGCTAGCTGAAAGAAGACAGAGGGTGGTGGTTGATGGCAAATGTTCATCCTGGAGTTCAGTTACTAGTGGTGTACCGCAAGGATCTGTTTTGGGGCCACTGCTGTTTGTCATTTTTATAAATGACCTGGAAGAGGGTGTAGAAGGATGGGTTAGTAAATTTGCAGATGACACGAAGGTCGGTGGAGTTGTGGATAGTGCTGAAGGATGTTGTAGGATACAGAGGGACATAGATAAGCTGCAGAGCTGGGCTGAGAGGTGGCAGATGGAGTTTAATGCGGAAAAGTGTGAGGTGGTTCACTTTGGAAGGAGTAACAGGAATGCAGAGTACTGGGCGAATGGCAAGATTCTTGGTAGTGTAGATGAACAGAGAGATCTCGGCATCCAGGTACATAAATCCCTGAAAGTTGCCACCCAGGTTAATAGGGCTGTTAAGAAGGCATATGGTGTGCTAGCCTTTATAAGCAGGGGGATTGAGTTTCGGAACCACAAGGTCATGCTGCAGCTGTACATAACTCTGGTGCGGCCGCACCTGGAGTACTGCGTGCAGTTCTGGTCACCACATTATAGGAAGGATGTGGAAGCTTTGGAAAGGGTTCAGGGGAGATTTACTAGGATGTTGCCTGGTATGGAGGGAAGGTCTTACGAGGAAAGGCTCAGGGAATTGAGGTTGTTTTCGTTAGAGAGGAGAAGGCAGAGAGGTGACTTAATAGAGACGTATAAGATAGTCAGAGGGTTAGATAGGGTGGACAGTGAGAGTCTTTTTCCTCGGGTGGTGATGACCAACACGAGGGGACATAGCTTTGAATTGAGGGGTGATAGATATAGGACAGATATCAGAGGCAGTTTCTTTACTCAGAGAGTAGTAGGGGTGTGGAACGCCCTGCCTGCAACAGTAGTAGACTCGCCAACTTTAAGCGCATTTAAGTGGTCACTGCATAGACATATGGATGAAAATGGAATAGTGTAGGTCAGATAGGCTTCAGATGGTTTCACAGGAAGGCGCAACATCGAGGGCCGAAGGGCCCGTACTGCGCTGTAGCGTTCTATGTTCTATACAGAACATAGAACAGTACAGCACAGAACAGGCCCTTCGGCCCTCGATGTTGTGCTGAGCAATGATCACCCTACTCAAGTCAACGTATCCACCCTATACCAGTAAGTAACCCAACAGCCCCCCCCATTAACCTTAAAAAAAAACATTTAAAAAAAAATTTTTTTTTTTAATGACTTGGTGGGCCGCATAAAGACCTTTGGCGGGCTGTAGTTTGCCCACCCCTGCACTAAAGCGGACCCTCTGCGCACCCCATACAGTTTCAAAATATATTTGCCACAAAACAGTCTGTACTCCCATTTGAAAAACTATCAAACAGAATTTTAAGAAAACAGTAACATCAATTTACAAAAGAAACAAATACTTCCACGACACATGGGAAGTACAACTTAAGAGTTGCAATGGTTAACATATAGCATGCATCCAAATCAGAGTTGCATTGGGCTTAGCTATTCAAAGTTTTGGTAACTGTAGTACAATTTTCAGTTTAGTCATATAGTTAGGGTTAGGAAATTAATTAAAACATTGAAAGCTTATCTGTGATGCATGGCATCTAGTTCAGAAATATTGCTTAGACTTGATGTCATCATCCTTTTGGTGCATTTTCTGGACTGCCTCATATTCTTACAAGCACAGGCAGTGGCCGTTGTAATCTATTAACTCTGATTCTGGACCTCATTGAAAGTTTGTTTCCGCTGTTAATTCTGTTTTCCATATTCTGACAATAGTCTCAGACCTAGGTAAAAAGAATCTAGCCGTGACAATTTAGAGAGGTGAAATTGGGCAGTTTTTGCATTGGGGAAGCACAAGTTGTGGTCAAGCTGGACATTGAGGTTTGGAACTATAGGCTTCAATCTGAGACAGGAGTTTGGGACTGAGAAGGAATCTTCCTAACATCAAACAGGGAAAACTGTGGCTAACCCACTGCTGGATGTTAAGAGTAACTTAACAACATAGGGAAAGGAGCGACAGAGATGGTGCTGTGACAACCTGATTGGGGAGATTTAAACAAGTGGTTGTGGGAAGGATGGACACAAAATTGGCAACATGTTCAGAGGAAAGGGAGGTTGGAAATGGAGAGGAGTTTGCAAGGAAAGAGGAATCTTGGCTGAGTTTTTTGAGGAATGGGTGGAAGGGACAGAACATTACCTAAGGAGAGAGAACCTTCACAATGCCTGCTAACAAGAGGGCTCTGAAAGAGAGGTCAAGGGGAATGGAGTCAAGAGAATAGATATGGGTCTCATGAACGTGATGAACTTGGAGAAGGAAGGAGGAGAGAAATGGACGGACAACACTAGTTGAAGACTAGAGTGGAGGGAAACCTTGGAGGAAGTTTGACTTGATGAGCAAGGTGAAGGGGATATGTGACAGAGGGTGATATCAATCTTGGCAACAAAGAAGTCATGAGTTCCTTACACTTGTTGGTGGTGAAGATTGAGTGGGCAGGCATAGGGGTTTAAAGAGACAGTTGGGAGTGGAGAAACAAAGCCAGGGGTATCTTTGCATTCCAGAATGATCATGGAGTTGTAACGAATCATAGGATCCCTACAGTGCAGAAGGAGGCCATTTGGTCCATCGAGTCTGCGCCACTCCCCTGCCCTATCCCCATAGCCCCACCTAACTTTTGAACATGAAGGTGCAATTTAGCATATCCAATCCATCTAACTTGCATATCTTTGGAATGCGGGAAGAAACCGCACCCGGAGGAAATCCACACAGACATGGGGAGAACGTGCAAATTCAACACATTCAGCCTCTCAAAGTTGGAATCAAACCCGGGTCCCTGGCACTGTAAGACAGAAGTGCTAACCATTGTGGCGTTGAGTTGTGACGGAGGGGAAAAAGGCTTAATGGAGCTTGATGTAGTTCAGCCTGTTGTGGTGGTGGATGTGTAAACTGTTTGTGTGCTAGAAATGTTCAAAGTGCAGTCCTTCAACTTGAGGGAGTGAAGGTGGGGGCATACCAGGATGAATGACCAGAGGGGGACAGGGACATCAAAGATGGAGGTGAATGAGCGATTAAAAAGATTGATGGTATCAGAATTATCGTGGTGGGCAGAGGGCTGACGGCTAAACTGTTGGAATTTGAAAGTGTTATTGTTTGTGACCTCAGGAAAGTTTTTCCAAGGGGTGGAAGCGGAGAAATGTGAAGTTTGAAGGAGGAAAGGGTCTTCAGTCACCAGGAATACAAGGGAGTGATTAGAGACGGCCTCGTCTATGGTCAAGATGATCGGAGTGGAGAGGCCACATGTAATGACATGGTGTAGGGGTGGCCACATACATGGGGAGCAGCTTTTAAAGGAAAGGTGAGTTTAAGTGACAATAGAGGGCAAGATGGTGGCACAATGGTAATGTCACTGGACTAGTAATCCAGACGCCCAACCTAATGTTTTGGGGACATGGGTTCAAATCCCACGATGGCAGCATTTAAATTCAATTAATAAATCTGGAATAAAAAGCTAGTCTCAGTAACAGTGACTATGAAACTATCATCGACTGTTGTAAAAACCCATCTGGCCCACTGATCCTTTCGGGAAGGAAATCTGCCATTCTTACCAGGTCTGGACTACTGGTGAGTCCAGGCCCACAGCAATGTGGCCGACGCTTAGCTTTCCGCCAAAATGTTCAATTAGGGGTAATTAGGGATGGGCAACCAATGCTGGGTTTGTCAGTGACGCCACATGCCATGGAAGAATAAAAATGAAATTAGAAGGGAAAGGACAAGGCGAGCTGAGATAGAGATTGAAATCACCGCAGATAAGGAGGATGAGGGAGGAGAAGGAGGATAACTTAGTGAGAGATTTGAGTGGGAATTGAGGAGTAAAGTAGAATTTGACCATTTTAAAGGAGAAACAAAAGGGTGGAATGAGATGAGGTGCTCATGTTCCAAAGGAGTAGAAGGATAGATTTCGATTAAGATCACGATAAGATTTGCTAGTAAGGAGACTGCAAGAAATGGAACAACATAATCATGGGCAGCACGGTAGGATAGTGGTTAGCACTGTGGCTTCACAACTCCAGGGTCGTGGGTTTGATTCTTGGCTTGGGTCTCTGTGCGGAGTCTCCCCGTGTCTGCGTGGGTTTCCTCCGGGTGCTCCGGTTTCCTCCCACAGTCTAAAGACGTGCAGATTAGGTGGATTGGCCATGCTAAATTGCCCTTAGGATCCAAAAAAAAAGGTTTCTGGGTTACAGGGATGGGGTGGATGTGTGGGCTCACATGAACCTGCGTCCCATCCATTGACTCCATTTACACCTCCCGCTGCCTGGGGAAAGCGGGCAGCATAATCAAGGATCCCTCCCATCTGGCTTACTCACTCTTCCAATTTCTTCCATGGGGATGGAGATACAGAAGTCTGAGAACATGCACGAACAGACTCAAAAACAGCTCCTTCCCCACTGTCACCAGACTCTTAAATGACCCTCTTATTGACTGATCTCATTAATACGACACCCTGTATGCTTCATCCGATGCCAGTGCTTATGTAGTTACATTGTATATCTTGTGTTGCCCTATTACGTATTTTCTTTTATTCCCTTTTCTTCCCATGTACTTAATGATCTGTTGAGCTGCTTGCAGAAAAATACTTTTCACTGTACCTCGGTACACGTGACAATAAACAAACCCAATCCAATCTAATTAAGTGGGTTGCCCTTTCCAAGGGCTGGTGCAGAGACTATGAGCCAAATGCCCCCCTTCTGCACTGCAAATTCTATGATTCTATGATCATCTATGAGTTAAATTTCCATCAAAGCTCAGTTACCTTACTGCTTTACATTTGTATTGGAGAAATGGGAGGATAAGTCAACAAGCAAAAAAGCATTGAGAGGGCTCAGTCTCCTGAGGGCTTGCCTGGCAGTCTCATTAGGGAATACTGCAGGAGATGAGGGACACTAATGGGGACATGTGTTTGGGGAGAACTAGTGGGCGCAGGAGAACAAAATGAAGAAGATGTAGGTATTTTTTCTCATGCGGATGGGGAATTGATCCTCAAGCTTCCGTGGATGCTAAAGATTTGAGGAAGAATACTTGATTAGCTCCAATGTGTTCCATTGCCCTCATTGCATGTACCAGGTATTTTCTCATTTCGAATGGCAGCCACTCCACCTTCTGAACCAAAGTAAAATATCAACACAAGAGATTATACAGATAGCAGCAATATTAAAATAAATGTTGCGTATGCATTATCAACATACACGTTTTGAATGGTTGTTCTCAATTTATTCATCTGCCAAATACATTATTCTGTCTATAAAAAAATAGAAAATCAGAGATCACGTGATGTGAGCAAGGGAATAGTTGTGTTTTCGTGAGCTCTGTCTCTTTTAATCCGTCTTTCATCCTTTTGTACATTTCTTTTTTGTCTTTTCTTGGTTTACATAGTCTATGTCTTGAGAATTGTTGGTCAGTGCTTCAGTGTGATAAAGCTGAGATAGAATGTTTAAATCCTCGCTTGTAACTCGAGTAGGGGTGGGGGCCGGCCTACAGTGATGCTGTTCTGGTTGGAAATCTTGGCTCTGAGGTACATGTCATCAAGGCCCAATTTCAAGAATAGTGGATGTTTTTATAGAGGCAATGGAGGCTCACAGGGAGGTTCCTGCAATAGAGAGAGCACAGTCTCCGTACGGTTGAGTTAGACCAAAAGACCATCAGATCCTGCTGCATGGCCTGTTGTCCATCCTGATAGAGTGGGGACAGGGAGAAGGGGATCAGGAGATGATTGCTGCTGAGCCCAGTTCCCAAGGTGAGTGGGTGGAGAGGTTCCCAGCTGAGTTCGACAATTGGGTGCCATGTTTTGGGAATCTCGATCTGGAGGCTGGGCTAATTAGATTTGAGGGAGCACATTTAATCCTGTCTTCTAGCCACTGGTCCTATGGTATCCAATTCCGGATGTCGGTCCTGAGGGGTTTGAGATGGTCAGGTCAAACCTGTCAAGGCATTCCACCAAGTGGTGCACAGGGAGGTTCTGGATGTTGAGCTTCTGGGTTCTGCTGAGACGGCGTGTTGAAAGTAATGGGGTATCATGTTTCGTTTGTTGAAATCCTTGAGAGATCCTGATGAGTGTTCATTGATCCTGATCCTACTTTATCCTTGATTGTGATCTTCTTTGTGCTCCACTGGAGGAGTTCCTATCCTGAGGACTGCCTTGCATTTCTGTGTCTTGGTTATTATCCTGGACTTCGCTCCCAGTTGATCATGTTGTTGTCTGCTTGATGTTGTCAATTTTTTCCCGTTTACAAGGAAGTGAATAATGTGGATGTGAGGGCCTGTACCTTTGATTATCCTGCTTTAACGCAGGGCTAAATTGCTGGCTTTGAAAGCAGACCAAGGCAGGCCAGTAGCACGGTTCAATTCCCATACCAGCCTCCCCGAACAGGCGCCGGAATGTGGTGACTAGGGGCTTTTCACAGTAACTTCATTTGAAGCCTACTTGTGACAATAAGCGATTTTCATATCATGTTGAGTTGCATGTTGACCATGGGCTTTCTGCACAATCTTTTTTCTTTATCCTAAATATATTTGGATCTTATATGGTTTGACAATCCTTCTGGTGGGGGGAGGGGGGTGGTTTTTGTGTCTTCCCCCTACCTTGCCTAGAAGGAAGGTGAGCAGAGCCGGGGGGAGGGGTGGAGGGCGGGAGTTAATCAGGTTAGTTTGTCCTCGCTACGATTAAGGAAGGTCCCCCACCCCGCCCCCATTTCGAACTAACCCAGTTTCCGTTTGTTTTCCTTTTTCTCCTTGGATTAACTCCAATCCAAAGCATCAGCACGTTTATCTTTTTTAGCCCAGGCTGTTTGTTACCCTGATGATGAATTAACTACATTTGTCTCTTATCTTTTATTGGGGTTGAATCAGTCTTTTCTCCGGAGACGGGTCTCCCTTTCTGTCTGTTTTCGGTATTGTTAGAACTTTTCTGAGGACATGGGTGGTCCCGAGTATCCCTAATGGGACAATAGTTTTATGATTTGGCTGGGTGCCAAAGATGTGGGTGCCTTGATAGTTCCTTTTCCTCAGTCCCCCATTGGTTGGGCACCAATTTGTATGTCCCTTCTTCTTCCCGAATACGAGGAGAAGTGCCTTTCCCTGATTAGGATTGGGCTGGTGCAACCTCGGTCGGGTGTAAGGGTTGGGGTTTTGTGGAAACTCCTGGGATCTGAATCTCCTGAGTCTCTTAGGATGGCGCTGGGTTGGGCCAAAACTGGCACCATGATCAGTATCCTGCTGTCTCCAGGAAATGGCGGCATCCTCTTTTGGGGCATCCTCAGGGGGTGCCTGGTGTGGCTGGATCGGGCACTAGATGAGTAATGACTTTGAGATGGGCTGAACGTTGTACCCAAGGGCTATCCTTTTCTTTCTCCCCGGGGTACGAGCGAGGTCCCTCTGTTCAGTTGGCAGGCTCTTGTTAATTTTTACATACCTTGGGCGGGTAATCAGGATATTTGTCATCCGAATAATTAGTTCTGATAGTTCTTGGTTTTTCTCCTCATCTTTTTCTTTCTTCTGAGGGACCTAGGGGTGGGGCTTCCGTTGAGTCCTTCTCTTTGTTCTTGCTTTTAGGATGAGATGTTAAGATGGCGGGTCTCAGTACCATGATCAAATGACCTGGCCTTTTTGGCAGGTGGCCTTGTGGTAGTTTTACCCCTGAGTGGTTGCTGGGTGGGTTCCCTGGTGCTGTGGTGAGGGGGTTGGTTTGAAGGGGGGGGGGGGGGGTGCCCTGTCAGCACATCCCTCTCCCTTGCTGGGCTGTTCCCCCTTTCCCAGTTGGGATCTGTTGACATCCTTCTTGGCATGTGCCTTATGGCTGCTCTGGTACCCGCTGAGGGGATGTATTGTTGTTCATTACTTCCCTTGGACATGAGGCCCGACGGGCAGGGTTGGTAGTTAGGGCTGATTATTCCTACTCTTTAATCTTTTCTTAATTTTCTATAGGAGACCCGGGATTTGAGGTCTTGTGTCCGATACCTGAGAATTCCTTGGATGCGAGTTGCTCGGCCCTCATTGTCTTCTTGCTATGTGATGGTTGTCTGCTCTGCCCTGGGCCTGGAAGGGAATCTGATTACGTTGTGAGTGTCAGTGTAATTCCCACAAAGCTCTGGGGTTCTCGGGGTTTTTTAATCCTCTCTTTTTTTCCATTTTAATACTGTGGGTACGATGAGTTCCTATGTTATTGACTGTATTCTGCTTCGTGCAGACGGATCTTGTATCCGTGGAGGAACACGTTGGGGATTTTCTCTCCACCTCATCCGGTCGTATTTGTTCCTATGTTGACAATGACTTTTGTTTTGTGCTATACCTGTTTTGCATTGATACCTGTAGCTTTTTTTCTCCTTTTGCTTTGTTTTGATGTGATCACTGTGAAAACTTGAAAACATCAATAAAAATGCATTAAAAAAATAAACTCTCTTCATGTTCTTTTTTAAAATATTTTTTATTCTCCTTTTTCACATTTTCTCCCAAATTTACACCCAACAATAAACAATAATCAGTAACGGATGTAATGTCAATCCCCATATCTATAAAAACGACCCCATCCTCCCACCAAACCTCAGGCATTAGCCCGCATGTTAACATAAACAAATGACAAAAAGGAATTGGGAATCACCCATAGTCACCATTAACACATACAGTCCCTCTCCCCCCAATCTCCTCCCCTAATATTCGATGTGATCCAATACTAGAAAGTGCATAATGAATAACGCCCACGAATTGTAGAACCCCTCCATCCTTCCCCTCAGTTCAAATTTGTCCTTTTCAAGCACCAGAAATTCCAGCAGGTCACCCCGCCACGCCTGGGCACAGGGTGGAGAGGTTGATCTCCACCCTAACAGGATCCACCTTTGGGCGATCAATGAGGCGAAGGCTACAACATCTGTCTCTGCGCCAGTTTCCAATGCCGGCTGGTACGACACCCCGAATATGGCCACCCGAGGGCTCGGGTCCAGTTTCACGTGCACCACTTTAGAGATTACCCTAAACACCTCCTTCCAATTATCCTCCAGCTTTGGACAGGACCATAACATATGAACGTGGTTTGCGGGCCCCCCACCTTCCCCCCCACAGCGTTCGCACACATCTTCTACCCCCTCAAAGAGCTGGCTCATCCTCGTCCTTGTAAGGTGCGCTCTATACACCCCTTCAGCTGTATCAGCCCCAAACTTGCACACGAGGTGGAGGCGTTCACCTTCGGGAGCACCTCACACCAGAATCCCGCCTTCATACCCTCTCCCAACTCTTCCTCCCACTTTGCCTTGATCCCTTCTAGCGGTGCCTTCTCCTCCTCCAATATAGCCCTGTAAACCGCCGATACTACCCCCTTCTCCAGTCCCCCTGTCGTCAGCACCTCCTCCAGCAATGTGGAAGCCGGCTCTACTGGGAAGCTCTGTATCTCCTTTCTGGCAAAGTCTCGAACCTGCATGTATCTAAATATTTCCCCCCTGCTTTAGCCCATACTTTGCTCCCAGCTCCTTCAATCCCTCAAAACAACCCCCAAGAAACAAATCTTTTAGTGTCCTAATTCCTTTCTCCACCCATCTCCAAAAATTTCCATCCCATTTTTCTGGCTCAAATCTATGGTTCCCCCGAATCGGCATTTCCCTTGACCCTGCCCCCAACCCGAAGTGCTGTCGAAACTGCCTCCAAATTCTCAACAAAGCTATTACTACCGGACTCCCTGAGTATCTCCCCGGGGCCGTCGGGAGCGGCGCTGTCGCTAGCACCTTCAATCCCGACCCCCTACCCAAACTCTCCTCCATTCTGACCCTTTGGGGTCAACCCCTCTGACCCAGCTCCGTACCGTCTCCACATTCACCGCCCAGTAGTAATACATCAGGTTCGGAAGACCCAAACCCCCTGCCTGCCTTCCTCTCTGCAGTAGCACCTTTTTAATTCTGGCCACCTTCCCTCTCCATATGAACGAGGTAATCACCCCTTCAATCTCTCTAAAAAATGCCTTTGGCAGGAAAGTCGGCAGGCATTGAAAAATAAACAGGAATCACAGCAGCACATTCATTTTAACCGCCTGTACCCGACCCGCCAGTGACAGAGGGAAACTCTCTTCTTGTTCAAATCAATGATCAGTTTATGAGCTTTTTTTGAGTCAGGATCTTTAGATTTGGGAAAAAGAAACTAGTTGTTCGGGACATGTTCCAAAAATGGGGACCAATGCTAGCATCAAACAATCCATGCTCACAAATGGCAGAGGCCAGCAGCAGCGTGGGGCTCCAGCTCTGCTCTCTACCAAAAAGGTAGCTTAAATAAAGGAAAGCATCTCCTCTGTTCCAGTTTAAGTTTCCCCCCTTACTTTCAGCAGCTATCTTCACAGCCACCTTGAGTGAAAATGCCAATTCTCTGCCAGATTGTGATTAAAATTTTGTGCTACAGACTTGCAGACACAGGACATCGGATGGAAGAAGCCAAGTAGTAATTTTAAGTGAAGCATTACTACCAGTAGAGACAATCTCCATTCTATTATTCTGGTGTAATTGAACTCCCAAAGGTGAAGGAACACTGAACAAAACTAGCCCCAAGGTGATGTACCAAAATACTCAATGGTGGGACATTCATGCAGGGATGATGGAATAAGAAAGTAAATGCGTTTTAAGGCAAGAATGATTTCTTCTGCAGTATAAGAATGAAAATGCATACCATTTATCTGGACACATAAAGCAAGCATGTTGTGTTTAAATGCATTCGTTGCTGTTAAAAACTGAGTGGAACTGAATAATATTCACTTTCAACAAACGTCACATTTCAGAAACACGTAGTTTTCTCCTGGTTTGAACTCAGAACTAGACCTAAATTGCAAATATTTTATGAGGCTGTTACCTGGATTAAAATAATGTTTAATAACTTTGTAGAATACCACATTTTAAAATACAGAGGAGAAATCGGATTTCTAGCTGAAACCTCCGGCATCTTGCCTGTGCTAAATACAGCAGTGGGTATTAGTTGAACGAAACCAGGAATTATAAGCATCAACTGGGCACCCTGACACAGCTTGCCCATTTTCTCTGGATGCATTCTGACTAGCTTTGGCACTCAGCAGACCTCAGGTAGGCCATTAGTGGCAAAGGAAAGATGAGCAAGCTGCAACCTGCAGTTTATTTATGAAGCCAGAAGGAATTACCCTGCTTCTTTTGGTTCCACAGAAATATAGCTTTTTACAATGTTTGGTGAGCATTTCTTGAATAGCAGCAGTCTCTTTAACACATGCCACCTTCCTGAATTTCGCTTTGGGATCCTACAGTAGTTTCTGTCTGATTTAGAGAATCGTGATTTGATTCCCACTGCACATTAGGAATGCTGCACTGTTGGAGATAACACCTTTTTGATTAGATGTTAAATTGAGGCCCTTGATATACTCCAGATAGGTGAAGGATAAATCCAAAGCCAGTCTTTACGTGGGATATATTTATTCACATAACAGTTGTATATCTGCTGACTCTACTCTACTCGTGTGTCAGTAGGTTTCTCTTTATATGTGCTCAAGTAAAAGTAAAGTCGCCATAGTCCCAGATGGCTACAGGCTGCTTTCCCCTTTGAGGGGGAGAACTGACTGGTGGTGATTTAATCCAACGATCACCATACCTCAGGCGAGGGGCAAGGTTGAGAAGGCGGAGCCTTAATGAACAACCTCAGTCGGTATTGGGAATTGAACCTGCGCTGTTGGCCTCGCTCTGGATCACAAACCAGCTGTCCAACAAACTGAACTAAACTGGCTCCCATGTGCTCAAGTAACCTCCCAGCTGTATGTTCTTAACTTCAATTAACAGCCATGTTTGTTCTCTCAGACAGATACAAAATATCCCTTGGCGTTATTTCAAAAGACGAACAAGGTAGTTCGCCCCAATGACTTGTTCTTTATTTAACCCCACCGAACATCCTGAAAATAGATTATCTGGTCATTAGTAAATGACTGCTTGTGGATCCAGCTCATTTATGGGTCACCTCTGAAAAGCGGCAATTTTATTTCGAGTCGCCGGATGAATCAATGGACTTTGTGAAAAGCAAAGGTCTCGATAGAGACTGAGGTGACTGATCTTTGCTGTAGGGATTCTGCTAAAATTGTTCTTACTTTTGCACTACCTGAGAAATGCCTTTTGTAACATTTTTTTGGGCTGTTGCTAAGTTTTGTGAGTTAACTTTATACTAGTGGGGGAAGGATGGGTGAATCTATTTTTGTTTTTTCTTTGGATGTGTTTGGGTGAAAATGTGCCTTTTGAATAGGTATGTCCGAGCAGGAGGAGGGGGAGGGGGAGGGAACAATAGGAGGTACGATGTCTGGCGCCATGGGGGGGGGGGGGGAAATCACCAAGCCAGCTGGGCGGGTTGGCTCACGGAAGCGCAGTGGGGGGTGAGCAGATGTTTTGTTTGTTGAAGGGGGTTGCATTTATTGTGCTGTTAGCTGTTAATGGGGGGGGGGGGGGGGATTGCTCTGCTGACAGGGGAGGGACTGTTGCTTCCCGATAAATGGGAGGTCGGGGACGGAGGCTACCTGTGGGCGGGACGGAGGGAGCGCGGGGCTCGAGCTGGAGGTGGCCTTGGAATACGGATGGTTGATCGGCAGGGGGGCGGGGGGGATGGGGGTGAGAAGCCTCCCGACGAGGCTGATCACGTGGGACATCAGAGGGCTGAATGGGCCGATTGAGAGAACTCGCATGTTCGCACATGTGAGGGGATTGAAGACGGACATGGTAATGCTACAGGAGACACGTCTGAGGATAATTGATCAGACCAGACTGAGGAAGGGATGGGTCAGGCAGGTATTTAACTCGGGGCTGGACTCTAAGACTAGAGGGGTCGCGATCCTGATTAATAAGCGAGTGTTATTTGAGGCGGGGAGAATAGTTGTGTATATGGCGGGTAGATATATCATGGTTAGCGGGAAGCTGTTAGGGTTGCCGGTGGTGCTTGTGAATGTCTACGCACCAAACTGGGATGATGTGGAGTTTGTAAGACTGATGTTAGGGAAGATCCTGGACCTAGATTGACACAAGCTGATCATGGGGGGGGACTTCAATATGGTCATTGACCCAAGGCTGGACCAGTCGAGTTCAAGGACAGGCAGTGTGCTGGCAATGGCGGAGGAACTAAAGGGGTTCATGGAGCAGATGGGGCAAACCCATGGAGATTTGGATGGCCAAGAGCGAAGGAGTTCTCCTTCTTCTCACATGTACGTGAAGTATACTCCCAGATCAAATTTTCTATTTTTGACAAGGCTTTACTGGCGGGGGTGGTTGACCCCGGGTATTCAGCGATTGCTGTGTCGGACCATGGCCCACATTGGGTGGACCTACAGGTGAGCAAGGAGGGTTATTCAGCGCCCGCAATGGAGATTGGATGTGGGACTGTTAGCGGACGAGGGGATGTGCGGGCGGGTGAGGGAATCCATCCAGAACTACCTGGAGATTAACAATACGGGAGAGGTATCAGAAGCAATGGTTTGGGACGCACTGAAGGCAGTGGTCAGAGGGGAGCTGATTTCGATTCAGGCCCATAGGGAGAAGGAAGAGAGGGCAGAGGCGGATAGGTTGGTCGGGGAAATACTTCAGGTAGACAGGAGGTATCTGGAGGCCCCGGAGATAGATTACTGAAGGAACGAAGGAGGCTACAGGTGGAATTTGGCTTGTTATATATGGGGAAGGTGGTGGAGCAGTTGAGGAAGGCGAGGGGGGGGGGGGGTGGGGGGGCGATATACGAGTATGTAGAGAAGGCTAGTAGAATGCTGGCACTCCAGCTCAGGAAAAGGGAGGCAGCTAGGGACATAGGGAGAGTGAAGGACAGAGGAGGGAACACAATCTTGGATCCAGCAGGGGTTAATGGGGTGTTAAAGGAGTTCTACAGCAGGCTACACGAGTCGGAACCCCCAGAGGGAGAGAAAGGAATGAAGCAATTTCTGGGAGTGCTGGTGTTCCCAAGGTGGACGAAGGATTGGTAGAAGGGCTGAGAGCCCCGATAGGGATTGAAGAAAGAGCAGATGGACTGGAGGCCATGCAGTCAGGCAAGGCCCAGGGACCAGATGGTTACCCAGTGGAGTTTTATAAAAAGATGCTGGACCCACTGTTTGGTGAGGACGTTTAACGAGGCAAGCGTTCGCAAGTGTTCTTCCCCCGACAATGTCAAAGGCCTCAATCTCACTGATCCTGAAGCGGGAGAAGGACCCTGAGCTATGCGGGTCTTACAGGCCGATCTCCCTGTTGGATGTTGATGTCAAACTGTTAGCGAAAATCTTGTCCTCAAGGATAGAAGATTTGAGGGAGTTAGAGGAGAAGTTTGATTTGGTGGGAGGGAATGGGTTTAGGTATCTGCAGATTCGGGACTTTTTGCGAAGGCAGGTTCCAACCTTCCCGCCCCTACCACCACGGGAGATACAAGATAGAGTAATTTCTAGAGTATGGGTGGGAGAGGGGAAGGTCTCAGATATTGATAAAGAACTCATGGAGTCAGAGGAAATGCAGATAGAGGAGCTAAAGCACAAATGGGAGGATGAGTTAGGGGCAGGTCTCTGGGCGGACATGTTAAGCAGGGTCAACACATCCACATGATGCGCCAGGCTCAGCCTGATGCAATTTAAGGTCGTTCACTGGGCACACATGATGGTGGCCCGGATGAACAAGTTTTTTGGGATAGAAGACAGGTGTGCAAGGTGTGTGGGAGGGCCAGAGAACCATGTCCACATATTTTGGGCATGTCCAAAGCTTAGGGGATTCTGGCAGGGGTTTGCAGACGTCATGTCCACGGTGCTAAAAACAAGGAGGGCACCGAGTCCAGAGGTGGCGATTTTCGGAGTGTCAGGGGATCCGGGAGTCCAAGGGGCGAGAGAGGCTGACATCTTGGCCTTTGCCTCCCTGGTAGCCCGGAGACGAATACTGTTTGCATGGAGGGACTCAAAGCCCCCGAAATTAGAACCTGGGTCAACGACATGGCTGGCTTTCTCAGCCTTGAGAAAATCAAGTTCGCCTTGAGAGGGTCAATGCTGGTGTTCGTCCGGAGGTGGCAGCCGTTTGTCGACTTCTTCAGAGAAAATTAACTGTCAGCAGGGGCGGGGTTAGTCTAGATTACTGTTCGAGGAAGGTGGGACCTGTGAGGGAGGTAGAGGGTCTTTGCACTATGTTTATAATTGTTTGTATATAGTTTACTGCTACTGTTATAAAATTACAAATGCCTTAATAAAATATTTTACAAATAAAAGACAGCTTGTGGGATCTTCCTGTGCACAAAATTGGTTGCTCTGCTTTAAGAAGGTAAGAAATAGGAGCTGGCATAGGACATTTGGCCCTCCAAGCCTTCTCCGCCATTCAATAAGATCACGGTTGATCTTCTACCTTAACTCGACTTTCCTGCACTATCCTTGGGTGCACAAAAATCTATCAATCTTTGTCTTGAATATACTCAACTACTGAGCATTCATGGTTCTATGTGGCAGATAATTCCAATGGTTCACAATCCTTTGAGAAAAATACATTTATCGTTATCTCAGTAATAAATGGCCATCCCCTTATTCGGAGACTGAAACTCCGGGTTCTTGATTCCCCCCTTCAGGGGAAACATTTTCTCAGCATTTACCCTGTCATGGCCCTGAAGATCTCCTCTCATTCTTCCAAAATCAGGGAATTGACCTAGTCGACTCAATCTTTTCACAGAGCACAATGACCCCATCCTACAAACCAGTCTTTACGGGTGGCACGGTAGCACAGTGGGTGGCACTGTTGCTTCACAGCGCCAGGGACCCAGGTTCGATTTCCAGCTTGGGTCATTGTCCGTGAGGAGTCTGCACGTTCTCCCTGTGTCTGCGTGGGTTTCCTCCGGGTGCTCTGGTTTCCTCCCACAGTCCAAAGATGTGCAGGTTAGGTGGATTGGTCACGCTAAAAAAATTGCCCTGTAGTTTCCAAAAGTTAGGTGGGGTTGCTGGGTTACAGGGATAGGGTGGAGGTGTGGGCTTAGGTAGGGTGCTCTTTCAGGGGTCGGCGTCGACCCGATGGGCCGAATGGCCTCCTTGTGCACTGTAAATTCTATGAGTCTCTATGATTCTAGTGAACCTGTTTTGCACTCCCTCAAGGCCAAGTATGTCCCTCTTTAAGCAAGGAGATCAAAACAGCACACAGTACAAGAAGTGTGGCCTAACAAATACCTGATATAGTTGCAATAAGACAGCTTTACTTTTGTACTTTAATCCCTTTGTAACAATAGTTTAAATTCCATTTGTTTTCCTTAATGCTAGCAGGACCATCATGCTAACTTTCTGTGATTCATGTACAAGGTCAACTGGGTCTTTCTGAATGCAAACATCTCTCACCATTCAAGAAATATTCAGCTTTTTTTTCCCTACTAAAGTGGATAATTCCACATTTTGCCACCTTGTATTTCAACTGCCATGTTCTTGCAGGGCAAACATCCCCCCAACCAACAGCCTCTTTGCATTCTCCACAGTGCTTACTTTGCCATCTAACTTTGTCTCATTTGTAAACTTGGATACATTATGCTCAGTCTCCTCACTATCTACATTACAATAGAAACTACACTTCAAAAAGCACTTCACTGCTTGAAAAGCGTATAATGTGATTCCCGACATCATTAAAGGTGCTGTATAAACGCAAGTCTGTCTTCTTTTATTTGCACCTCAATTTGGATGTGCTAGGAGTCTGACCCCTATTTCTAGTGGTTGTGCTAAAAAGGTGCCGGTTCCAAAATGAGGAATGGGGAACCTCCAGGGTAGATCAAAAGTAGGAAGTTGTCACTTTCGGGTTGCCAACTGTGATTAAATGCATTCCTGGAGGTTTCATCACACGACTTACCCCCACACTCCAACCATTAGTTGGCCAACACATCCATCCTTGTGAAGCACGGCTTTCCTATGCCAGCTGGAACGCAACAAGACTCATTATCCAATTGGATGATGCTTGACTATCAACCAAAGAGCTTTTTTTCAATTTTCAATATTTTTATTTCTGGTGAAAAGTAAAGCTCAAAGAAAATGAAGGAAAAAATATCCGCTTTTTTAATATCCCGATGATTTTTCTCAAGGGCTGCACACAGCAGTGTCCTGGAGATTGATCTTCAATTCCTGCAGGCTCCAGGCCTGTCCTGGGGGATTGGCAGCCCTCTTCTCACTTGAAATTCACCAATTAACTTTCAGACAAAAAATGGTTAAAACAACACTGAATTTCCTTTCTTCCTCAAAATTTCATTCTCTCTGCTAGGTTAAAGAAAATCGTCTCGCAATTGTGTAGCATTTGTGCAGTTCCTTTCCTCACCTCAGGATCTCCTAAAGCACGTCACAGTCAATTAGCTGCTTCTGACGTATAGTCACTGTTGTACTGAAGGAAAACGCAGTAGCCAAAGCAAGGTCCCATAAAATGGAATATAATGATCAGGCATGCTGCTTGCAGGGGGAGATGTTGGGCAGGGAATCAGATCAACTCTCATGTCCTTCTTTGAATAGTCCTATGAGATTTCAGACATCCAACTGACAGTGAAGCAGGATCATAGAATTTACAGTGCAGAAGGAGGCCATTCGGCCTATCAAGTCTGCACCGGTCCTTGGGAAGAGCACCCTACCTAATCCCACACCACCACCCTATCCCCATAACCCAGTAACCCCACCCAACCTTTTTGGACACTAAGGGGCAAATTAAACATTTAATGGCAACACTTACCCAACAATTATATGTATTTAAGATTCTAATTGAAGGAGTTTATTTTTTGCTTGAATATTTTGTGACAATGTTACAAATGTAAATGAATATATCTAGTGTCAATAATTGTGTCATCGGCAAAACATGACTTGTTGCTTCAGTTCTTCCAACTATTTCAGTTCTATTCTTTCAAAATAACTTTATATATTTGCTCTGTCAATAAAAACAGGCACAGAGACCTATACTTACATCACAGATTATGCTCTAAGAGTTTTGACTCAGTGGAATGGGAGAATAGTTAAAGTGCCTACTTCTGAAGTATTCATCCTGTAATGAGTTGTACACAAGAGAAAAAACTGCATTTTCCCCCTGATTCAGAGGACATTGTAAACACTGCATCTCCTGCCAATGCAAGGTGGATGTATAAGATGGCTGCTAATACCAGACTGTGCGACACACTGATCTTCTTATACGTAGCAATCCAATGACATCACTCCTGGGGTAAAACACTAAAACTGCACATGTGCGGCATTGGCAACAAACGCAGCCTATTACAAAAGTCCTGGTCTTAAACAAGAATTGAGCACCAATGTGTTTAGCATAATTATGTATTTCTCCCGATATATGACTGTATGCCTCCAAGTGCTTAACTGATTCCATTTGCTTCATGATGGTTTCGCTCTGTTGTGAAATATTTTTCCTTCCTTTGCTTGCTGCTAAACTGAAGTTCAAATCCTCCAAAGGATCACCATCGCAGTGTGAGACCTCCAATAATCAAAAGAAGCCTCAAGGGAATGGTCAAACGGGAGCTGCAATCATTCTGTTAATTAGAATTGTACACATTTGCGGTGGAACTTTCAACAAGAATGTTGAAAGCAATAGCAATCCACTTTATTCAGCAGCATAATCCATTCATCAATAAACTTGCCGTTTGGAAAGTAGCTCTCAGACTTAGAAATTATGTGAACACTTTTAATTATTTGCAACAGCGTGCTAAAACAATTACATTTTTAATAGTTGAGGGTGTTAACAACTTTGTTAAATGTTGTGCAGTGCATATTATGATGTGCTACTTCTGTTGCGCTGGAAGTTTCAAATGAAGCACAAGGTTCAAATGCAAATTAAAATTCATGAAAATGCCCTGAAAAATGGATTAGGCCACGTGGCTCACTGCGGCATAATGTTGGCAAAATGGCGGAAATCAATTTGGTGCTGAAATTGTTAAAACTTTGCATGACAGCAACATATACATACGCATGCAATCTTTCCCACTCCCTCATTCTCTGGAAGGCTTGCTGCTCTCTGACTGACAACATGCACCACAGATGGATATGACAGATAATTGTAATTGTGAGCCAATCTTCCAAAGTGACCCACAATATTTCTTTCCAGGAAGGAAGGAAAAATCCCTGCGGGGAGGGTTGCTTCTCCACAAATCCAAGAACTGGTTTTACAGAAACACTGCCTGAACTAGAGGTTTGATTTTTAGTCGAGACACAAGTGCAAGATTAAAAAAAAAAGTGAAAATACCTTTAAATGTGAAAAAAGTCTTCCTAATCTGTCAACACAGAAGCTACAGTTCCTGCTACTGGCTCTGCCACATTGCCCCTGCCTCAGCTCAGCTGAAACATTTATTGCCTCTAGACTTATTATTCGAATGCACTGCTGGCTGGCCACAGGCCCTTCATAAACTTGACGTCAGCTAAAATATTGCTGCGCGTGTCCTAACTCGCACCTTCTGGTTCATCCTTGTGCTTGTTGACCTACAGTGGCTTTTGTTGGAGTAGTGTCAGGCAATGACTATCTCCAGCGAGGGAAAATCGAACCATTGCCTCATGATATTCAATGGCATCACCATCACTTTCAATATCTATTGAAGAAACTGAACTATACTAGCCACATTAAAAACTGTGGCTACCTGAGCAAATCAAAGTCCAGGAATCCTGTGGCGAGTAACTCACCTCCTGACTTCCCAAATCCTGTCCACTATCTACAGGGAACAAGTCAGGAATGTGATCATAGAATTTACAGTGCAGAAGGAGGCCATTCGGCCCATCGAGTCTGCACCGGCTCCTGGAAAGAGCACCCCACCCAAGGTTAACACCTCCATCCTATCCCCATAACCCAGTAACCCCACCCAACACTAAGGGAAATTTTGGACACTAAGGGCAATTTATCATGTCCAATCAACCTAACTTGCACATCTTTGGACTGTGGGAGGAAACCGGAGCACTCGGAGGAAACCCACGCACACACGGGGAGGATGTGCAGACTCCGCACAGACATTGACCCAAGCCAGAATCGAACCTGGGACCCTGGAGCTGTGAAGCGATTGTGCTATCCACAACGATGGAATAAACTCTGCTTGCCTGGGATGAGTGCATCTCCAAAAACACTATGACACCATCCAAGATAAAGCAGCCCACTTGATTGCTACCCCTTCTACAAACATTTGATCCTTCCACCACCAATGAACAGTGGCAGCCGTGTGTAGCATCTACAAGATGCACTGCAGGAACTCACCAAGGTTCCTTCTAAACCCACGACCACTACCGCCTTGAAGGCCAACAGCAGCAGACACGTGGGGACAGAACCACCTGGAGGTTCCCCTCCAAATCACTCACCATTCTGACTTGGAAATATATTGCTGTTCCTTCACTGTTGCTGGGTCAAAATCCTGAAACTCCCGCCCTAACAGCACTTCAGGGACCTACACCAGGGACTGCCACAGTTCAAGAAGGCAGCTCACCACCACCTTCTCAAGGGTAATTATGAGTGGGTAATAAATACTGGCTTAACAGCAACGCCCACATCCTGTAAATGAATATGTGATCATTTTAAAATTCTCAACCTTGTTTCCAAATCCTTCTATGACCTCACCCCTCTCAATCTTTGTACTCTCCTCCAACTGCATAACCCTCTAAGATTTCTGCTCTTAACTAATCCTGACCGCCCCGATTTTAACCGCACCACCGTTGTTGGTCATGCCTTTAGTTACCTCGACCCCAAGCTCTGGAATTCCCTCTCTTCACCTCTCCACCATGCATTTCTCCGTTAACTCCTTAAACCCATTTCTGTGACCAACCGTTTGGTCAGCTGACCTAATATCTCCTTTTGTGGCTCAGTTCTTACTTTGTTTTATAATATTCCTGTGAAGTGCCATGTTATTGCATTAAAGATGCTATATAAATATAAATTGTTGTTACGGTGCTTCATGCCCTTGCAAGTACTGAAGGAATTTTTGATGCTCACAGTTTAGAAACATGTGGAAGTGAAAAATACCCTTGACTAAATTTTACAAGGTCGGTTGAGCCTTTGTCCTTTGTGGAAGTCTGCTAATTAGACATCAATGGAGAGGGTGAGGATATGCTTTCTTTGGATTTTTAAGAATTGTTTTTGGTAGCTTTGGCTGAAGAGCTTCCAATTTTGAGTTGGTTTTTCATTTAAAGGAAAGAATAATCATTCTTCCTCTGCCTCTCTTATACACCCACTCTTTTGGACCTCACTTCCACATGAGTCCTTCTCCGCTGCCTGTTCCATCAATGCTTCAACGGTTTTAAACGGGTTCCTCCTAATGAGGTGTGCTGTATTTTAAACACCGCTTTGCTGTGTGGTCATCTGACCTTTTGGGGCTCTGGAATCTATTGGGCAGCACGGTAGCACAAGTGGCTAACACTGTGGCTCCAGGGTCACAGGTTCGATTCCCGGCTGGGTCACTATCTGTGCGGAGTCTGCACGTTCTCCCCGTGTCTGCGTGGGTTTCCTCCGGGTGCTCCGGTTTCCTCCCACAGTCCAAAGACTTGGAGGTTAGGTGGATTGGCCATGCTAAATTGCCCTTAGTGTCCAAAGGGGCTGGTTTAGCTCACTGGGCTAAATCGCTGGCTTTTAAAGCAGACCAAACAGGCCAGCAGCACGGTTCGATTCCCGTACCAGCCTCCCCGGACAGGCGCCGGAATGTGGCGACTAGGGGCTTTTCACAGCAACTTCATTGAAGCCTACTCGTGACAATAAGCGATTTTCATTTTCATTTCATTTCATATGGGCAGGAGGGGTATTTGGGTTGCGGGGATAGGGTGGAAGCGAGGGCTTAATTAGGTCGGTGCAGACTCGATGAGCCGAATGGCCTCCTTCTGCACTGTATGTTCTATGTTCAGTTGCAAAGGTTGGAAAGTTGCATCATTAGGTCAAAACCCCAAGATATGCATATTGCTTATTTATGACTGAATGGGAAATTTTATATGCTGTCACCATTGCCTCATACTTGCCAAGCACAGAGAAAGCAACACCGTTCAGAATGCAGCAACAAAATGGGCTCTATAACGCATATGCCTGGTTTGGTCTCATAGGTTAGCTAATTTATTATCAGCATTTTTCAAGTCCAATTGCTGATTTTCTTTTTTTGACCTTTCCCTCTGCGGAACTGAAATAAGTGAGGTAACTCTGGCTGATGTGGGGATGTTTCATTCCTTATTCAAGCCCATCTGTCAGATCTATTACTGCTTTATTCAATCAAGGATGTCAGTCTGCAGTCTCTCATAAAAATTCTACCAATACAAAGGTATCTTGAACATCTTGAGTCAACTTTACTTCTCCTTATTTACCGATGTAAATTCACAATTGTTGCCCCAAAACAGAAATGCATTGAAAAGAAACACCAACTGCTACGCTCTCGCTCCTTCAGAAGTCACTTTCTCTGATCTCTTTCCAACCTGTCCCTGGAAGTGGTCCAGGAGTTCAGCAGCAGGGACATAGTGCCATGCTCCTAGACTCAGTCCAGGAAGCACTTTAATATACTAATTAGGTCAGGAACAGTGAGTGCAGTTGCACATTCATCTTGCTGTCTGCATCATTCTCCCTTCACTCCGCACATTTACTGCGTTTCAATTAGACTTCCAAGATCTAGGGGGGGAAAAAAGTTGATGTCCAATTTCGTATTTTAATCTTTTTAGCTCGTCTTCCCTGGTTTTTGTATCTTTGGCGATAACAGCTTGCCTGAATCAATTTTTTTGAACTCATTTTATAACCTCAATAATGATACATCAAAGTTTCTGTTTAATACAGAACCTACCCTCATAATTCCAATTCCTGATGTCTATAATTGTTTTGCTTTATATTATCCTAAAGGCAATGATATCCTTTTTGGGGTGAGATGGCAATCACCACTGTAAACTTGGATGAGTTTTCAGCAGCACATATCTGGAATAACTCTTTGGACCACAGAATCCAGACAGTGCAGAAGGAGGCCATTCGGCCCATCGAGTCTGCACTGACCCTATCTGTCCCCACCCAATTCCAATTGGCCAGAATGCCCATGTTTTACAGTTCAGGATGCACTTCTGACCTAACCTAACCTTTGACCACTAAGGGGCAATTTAGCATGGCCAATCCACCTAACCTGCACATTTTTGGACTATGGGAGGAAACCAGATCACTCGGAGGAGACGCACGCAGACACGGGGAGAATGTGAAAACTCCACACAGTTGCCCAAGGCCAGAATTGAACCCAGGTCCCTAGCGCTGTGAGGCACTGTGCCACCATGCCGCCTCTGAGTTGGTACATTTATTTTTAAGTTGTCAGCTAACCACACAGCACTCACCTGCCAATACTGACTCAGTGTGCAGTTTTCATATTACAGTCAAAAAACCTTGGCAGTGGCGTCAAAATAGCACACTTATTTTAGGATTTATTTTTCACATTGTCAGTAATTTCCAGAATACTTAATGATTCATTATAACGTGCCAGAAATAGCGGGCATCTTTTCACTCAATTACAAGACCTTTTTATTCAGTTCAATGAAAAATAATCTGCAGCTCATTTCAAATGAAAGGAAAACAACTAATTACTTGGCTTGACTTTAAAACTCATTTCTACACTGGAAAATTACACTCAGAGAAAAAAACACTTTATTTAGATTTTGAAAAAAGACTCTGCAATAAAATGTTATTTTCCCTTCTCAGTGGCATTCATCTCCTGACTGAACAGTTGTGTGGGCATTCTCTATGCCTCTGCCAAGTCTTCTCACTTGGGAATCGCTAACTCAAAGTGAATGTATTCCTGACCCACCATTATCGTCTGAGATGCTGGCCCAACACATCCATCTGCATGGTGCACCACCAATTGGAAAGCTAAAAGATTCTTCATTGCCCAATTGGGCGATGCCTGACGGCTAATCAAACAGATGTCTCTTCCATCTCTAGTTTTACTTAAACCAATAAAAAGAAAACAAAAAAAAACCCATCCTCTTATGACTTTCTCTTCCTGGAAACTGCAGGACAATTTTAGATGATTGTTAACCTGTGCAAAACTCCCTTCTCCCATCCTCTTGGCACCTCCACAAATGGTATGGTTGACATTACATAACACTTGAAGCACAATTCCAGATATGTGGACTTGTGTCCTTCATTTCTATGGTACACTATGCCAACACAGCTTGAACTTCTGCTCTATTAAGGTACGCACCTAGCTTTAACTGAGAAACTAGAATATTAGAATATCTGTTCTCTTTGTACTGTCTCTCTCTTTGCTGGTCCATTCTTTCCTCTACTTGCTCTCTTTTCCTGTCTCCCATTGTCCTCTCTCTCTACCTCCCCCTCTCTCTCCCTCTTCTGTTTCACAACAGAGGCCTCGGGGTTGGTGGGAGAGGGAGGTCTGGAGGAAACCAACTTCAGAAAGGGACTACTGATGGAGGTGCCCCCTCGCCACTTCCCACCCAAGATGTAACGGTCTTTTTCAGGTCTCCCCCACGGAGGTTCAATCCTAGCACAGGCCCGAGGGCAGCACGGTAGCATAGTGGTTAGCACAGTTGCATCACAGCTTCAGGGTCCCAGGCTCGATTCCCGGCTTGGGTCACTGTCTGCACGTTCTCCCCGTGACTACGTGGGTTTCCTCCGGGTGCCAAGGTTTCCTCCCACAGTCCAAAGATGTGGAGGTTAGGTGGATTGGCCATGCTAAATTGACATTAGTGTCCAAAAGGTGGGGTGGGGTTACTGGGTTACGGGAATAGGGTGGAGGTGTGGCCTTGGTTAGGATGCTCTGTCCAAGGGCCGGTGCAGACTCAATGGGTCGAATGGCCTCCTTCTGCACTGTAAATTCTATGATTCTAACAATTGAGGCTGGGCAGGAAATGGAGGCAATTAGGGCAAGGGCGGGCTTTCTGTCTAAGGTCTTGCCCACTCCAGCATGAAATCACTGAGGTCAGGCAGGCAATAATAAGGAGGACATCCTGTCTCTTCAATTTCACCCCCCACCTCACTTAACAGCCTGATGGTGAGGGAGGGTAAATTTCTGGCTGATGTCTTGGACACCACTGCTCAGAAACCAATCTCCTCTCCTGTACAGAATGAGAAGTGCATCCTGAACTGTAAAACATGGGCATTCTGGCCAATTGAGACACAATTATGGCAGTGAGTTAGAGGCCCTGCAATTGGCAATTTTAAAATAACCACAATTTAGACTTAAAACCATCTTTGAGATGAAACCTTGTCCTAAACTATGCAGTAATTAGGATGTTTGCAACACACATATTTGTCTCTGGAAAACAATCAAATTGGAATCCTCAAATGAGCGATTAGTGATGCTGCTCTCTTTGGGATTTGCAATTATCATCTGACCCAGTTTAGTGGAGCAAAGTGCTCTGGATGTTGTAAGTATAAAATAAAAACACAAAATGCTGGAAATTTTCAACAGGTCTGGTAACATTTGTGGGGGGAGATAGAGAGAGAGAGTGTTAACATTTTGGGTTGATCACCTTTTGTCGGAATTGGCAGTTCTAATGAAGGGTCATCGACCTGAAATGTTAACTATGAGCTGGATTTTAGGGGTGTGTGTACATGTGTGTACTGCTTACGCAGCCCCCTCCCCACCCTCAGAAGAAAAGCTGGTCCTGAACAGACCGCCTTTGAAAAAGCCTGTCCTGGAGGGATAACAGAATGAGGGCAGCGTAACAAGCTGAGGGTCAGACGCCTACACTTCAGTGGGCAGGAAGATCCACCCTCCAAAGATGTCAGCCAATCTGATTGGCAGGCAGCTCCTAGCTGGAGCTCAGTAGTGGGAGTTCTGGGACAATAAGCGTCTCCATGAATCATAGAATCCCAACAGTGGAGAAGGAGGTCATTCGGCCCATAAGTCTGCACCGACCCTCTGAAAGAGCAACCTATCTAGGCCCATATCCCTCGCCCAATTCTCACCCAACCTTTTGGTCACTAAAGGGCAATTTAGCATGGTCAAACCACCTAACCTGCAGACCTTTGGACTGTGGGAGGAAACCAGAGCACCCAGAGGAAACCCACACAGACACGGGCAGACTCCACACAGACAGTTATCCAAGGCCGGAATTGAACCTGGGTCCCTGGCGCTGTGAGGCAGCAGTGCTAACCACTGTGCCACCGTGTCTCCCCAATGAAGTAGAGTGATGGCGACCGAGGTAAGTCCCAGGGTTTTAAAGTGGGAAGGGATTGGTTACCCTAGGAATGGTAGCTGGGTGCGGGGGGAGGGGCATGTTTCAGAGGTGGGGTGATGAGGAACAAAGTGGAGGGCAGGTGACATTTTGGCAGAGTGTCCCAGATGCACACAGGACCCCCCCCCCCCCCCCCAATTGAAGTGGCCTCCCCTTCCTTCCCACCTTTTGAAAAAAGCAGTATTGAATATGTTTTGTGTACTCTGGCCCGCCTGCCACTGCTCAGCATTTTATGGCAGTGTAAACAGATTGAGACCCTTAGCTGCCACTGAATTGGGCAGTTAAGGGCCTCAGTAGGCCTACGGGTGAGTGGCCTAATGAGCACCTTACCAACCCCCCCCTATATTATGGGGAACGGGTCAGGAGTAGGCAAGAAGATGTTTAGCTAGCAGCTCGACATATTTGATGTGACCCCCGCTGAAAACATGGGGGGGGGGGCGGCGGACGAGGGAGAGACCAGATCCACCCTCTGTCTCTCTCTACCAGAACTGAGTATTTTCAGCACTTTGTTTTTATTTGGTCCAGTTTAAGCTTCGTTCACTGAAGGCCAGCTCACTCCACTAGATCTGATTATGTGCAAGTAAAGAGATCATGAAGCAAAAGAGGAACAAATAAGCTCGAGGCATTGGCAATGTCAGCTGCAAGCTGCTTCAATATTTGAGTCAGTTCCTCCCGAACTGTCTAGAAGGATCACACCATGGCAGCTTTACTATAAGTAATGTTTATACCAGCAACTTTACCTCAGAGCTGCAATAAAACCAAATGTACAATCCGCATCATTGGCTTCAACACTTATACAATGACGTGACTGATGGGGATTTGTTGAAACAGTAACTATAATTATAGAGAAACCTCTCCACAAGTATGATCTAAAGATTGAATTAACCGTACCACATTTTTGAAGAATTGCAACTCGCAAATATTGCCGCTATTAAGAACTATCCAGGCATATAAGTACTTTTCATAAGCTCTTTTGTTACATTGAGTCACATGTGAGAGTTTGAATTCCTCTTGCATCTGTGTTCCAGGAAAGACATTTCATGTTCGCATCATGACCGCAGTTTCTATTTGTAACTAGATGAAGGGTGGCAGATTTAATAAAATGCTACTGAGAGCTCCTGTGAGTCCAGATTAATGTTGGTGCATTCTGCCTGCAGAATTGTGCCACCTGAATTAATCTTTCTTCACTGTAACTAAAAATACAAGAATGGCACAATTGATTCAGGCGATGTTTCAACTTAGATTTGTGAGCAGAGTAGCTCATTACTGACACGATAGCAAATTGAAAGTCAAAACATGTAAATAAAAACTAACAAAATTGTTATTTTGTGAAACTAAGAGAGAAGATGGTGGTATTTTTATTGCCAAGGGTGAATAATTTAGAAAACTGACTCGATGAATCAACTGCAAGTCTCACTCTGCATATCTGTGTCACAGGTTTGAGTGCATGCACAGAATTCACTTGCAGTTAGATGTTTCTGTGGCAATTATCCAGCCAACTGAATCAACTTCAGTGACATATATTATCTTTTAAAAAGGACAGTCAATGGCACGGTATCGTGCCTCTCAACTTTTTTCGGTGGTGCACATTTATACAAGAGAGCTAAAGATGGCTAATTGTGATCATACTTGACGAAGTTTACAAATGTGTGCAAGCCTCCCTCAAGTAACCAATATCAGCTTCTGGATCTACAGAGGTAGAATTAGGGATTGGGAGAACAGAGAAAGGAAACATTTGTGCCGAGCGGTTTGACAAGTAAAAAACAATTGCGTAACCCAAAACTCGGTCAGAATCTCTTATCTACAGTCAAAGTTGTGAACCAATATTCTCAATGCAGTTTAAGTGAAGAAACTATTCTTCGATGGTGCTTAATTTTTTTTTCTGTCACTCATCCCTCCTCTCACAAAAGTGAAACATGTAATACGAGAAAACAAGGAGCTGAGCACTGAAAAGTCACAACTTTCCTTATGGAACATGAATTTGATTCCAGCATCTGTACTGAATGTCCAAACGAAAAAGCCCCAAAGTGCACAACGGAGGCAGAGACCTCAGAGACAATGGTATGTTAGCCAAACACAGAGCAGAAATAAATGCAAACTCTCTGCTTTCAAAATGGGTCTTTGACTCCAGCCAGAATACTTGACTGTAAAGAAGTGAATATAGTTTAGAACCAAAGCAAGAAATGAGGATACAAAAACAGAGTTCAAATAGGCAAACACAGCAAACTCTCCTCCCTCAAGACTTGAATTGAGCAACATCAGGCCCGATTGCTTCATGCTAATTTTCCCATCCTCGTCCCCTCATTAATGATTCCAGATACTGCAGATTTGAACTCCATGGGGTTCTTGGTCACATACTTCAGTCAGATTATTTTTCAGCTCTAGCAAGGCTAGAGTTTTTGAGTTATTTTTGTAATTTATTTCCTGGCATATTGCAATTTTATCAAGTTGTAAGATAACTAGCTGCAATACCTGAGCACACAGCACCTGTGACGGAATAAACACCGTATAATTAGTTCAAAACTTGATTTAGTGGAATCCAGGAGAATTGATTTACCAGAATTGTGTCATTAATTTGTATATCAAGCTGGGTAATATTAAAAATACAGCTAAGTGCAAATTAAATCAGTTAAAAAAAAAGATTGTCACTGCTGTCCACCAGAACTGCTTTCTGGTGACTTACCGATATTTATTATAAAAGTAAAGAGCATTCTCAAGTATCAAGTATTAAGCTTCCCTTAATTAAAAACATATACAGTTGACTTTCTGCTCCCTTACGAGAGTACTGAATTCAGAAAAATCAGATTTAGTCACTATTAAATTACTCATTTCAATTTAGTTGCAAAGCATTGTATTCCTGCTTTTGAAGCAATCCTCAACAATTGTTTTGTTCAAAGATGAATTGATCAATCCTCAATTATACAATGAAATGTAAAGTCTCTACAAGGTGCGATTGGAATGACTTACTTTTGGTGTGGGACAAGAAGCTGTGGACAGGCGTGATGTAGCTTGAGCTCGCGGTGACTCGGACGGAGTTGTGCTCAGCGATGCATTGTCCCGTGGAAGAACTTGAACACCACGAGAAATGATCGAGTCTGGGATCTGAAAGTATAACAAATGCTGAAGATAATAAATTACAACAAGTATTCACTTACTGATCAATTCATCTTCATATTTTATACACTAGAAAACTGAAACTTGGCTTTCATCTATTTTTGATGCACAACCTAAATCAAATGGTATTTCACTTAACTTTCATTTACAAATCCACAAGTGGCAAACTAAACCAAAACGATAATAACTGTGATAACTCTTAATTCATCATTCTCTGTTTTTTCAAATGCAATACTTGTTGTTACGCTCAAACTAAGTTGTCCAATTTTTAAACTGTCAAGTTGACAAGAATTAAAGCAATAAAAAACATTTATTTCTAAGCAATGGTTTATGTAACAATTCTATAACCCATCTACATGAATACCCATCATACTGGTAAATTCTAGTACTATATTACACATTGATTAAGTTTTTAGTCTCACTAACACGTTTAATACATGTTATCATTCTATAGCTGCAACATTGGAACATAAATGGACATCAACCTCAATCACTTTACACATAACATCAATCATATGTATTAATTAAACATCATATATGGTACCAAACATTTCATTTGCATAATTATACTTCTGGAAATTGATCACTTGCACTAATATGGCAGCAGCGATCACTTCTGCAAAGAATGGTTTCCCAAGCATTTTGTAGAGTGGCATACACCATTTTTTTGAATTGGAATTCACTGATTAAATACCTTTCATATCAATTAAAAAGGCAAAGTAAACAGTGCAAATTGTGATTTTAAAAAAAAAATTAGGTATCCATTAGAAGTTTGTTTGAAAAATTTACAAATGTCTGTGACGACGATCAATGCAATAATGATATAGATATTAAAAGAAAACTGTGATTAGTGGGGACTCACTAGATTTATCATCAGCAAGATTCAACAATGCAAAATAGCCTCTGATCTCTTCCAGATTGTCTAAGCATTATTTTGTTTACATTTCTATTTCTCTGAACTAAGTTGAAAAGGCGAGCCAATTTTTGGAAGAGGGTGCTGCCACCTTGTGTACTGGCTTCTGATGTAGTTATATTGTAGTTTTCAAAACAAGTTTGCTGCACATCTACAAAAACGACAAGTTTTTTGAGAACCAGCCAGTCAGGTTTTTGTCTCCTTCATAACTGTGAACCAAATTCTCGAAAGGAAATTTTAAAACAGAAATGAAAGGCAACTGAAGACCTACAACTGTCCTCGCGCAAAGTGCGCTCTGACACAGGTCGAAATCCTCTTCCTTCCTGCAGTTCTTATAAAAACAAACTTTTTTACATATCCACAGTCATTTTTAATTTGTATCCTGATACATTTATAACTATTAGAATTTGAAAGCAATATTGCACCTCACGTCTTCAAACAACGTTAATGTTAAGAGGGCCTGTCTGTAGCAACCACTGCCGCACTTATAAATTGCTTGCAGTCACTGGATGCCCTCATTGGGCTATTTCTGTTTTTCTACCATCTACCTCAATCTAGCTTAACATCACTAGCACTCGATATTTAATCCCGCAGGTTGCCCTAAAGGGAAGGCATTTAATTATTTAGTCAAGCAGTGAAAAAAGTGCACCTTTTATGTACAAGGACATTTTTATGTCGAGTGCTCAGTGACAAATGAGAAAGAAATTAGTGAATGAGTCACATGAAGTCAATGAGAACAATGAAAAAACAATCACAATTATGAAGATGCATAATTTGATGACAATTTAACAGGATGAACATGTTGAAAAGGATAACCTAAATGGCTAAAGTCTAATTAAAACAATAAAATCAGTGCAAGTGGTTCATTTCCTCACAGTAGCACAAGGTAGTGCCAGGTGTTTACTTTTAACGCCTCTTGCCGTCTCTTACCGGCTCTCCTGCACTGATGGCAGTATGAGAGTGATGACCAATGAGACCAGGGACAGGTTTACCACCTTTAGCCATGACAGGAGCGGGATTGTGTACAAGTTGGAAGCTCTGATGTACAACACAACTATCAGCACTATGACAGGAAAATACAGGCAACTGGAGAAAAACAAGCAAAAATGATTTGATGGGTAACAATGAAATAGGTAGGTTTGATTCTACATGTATGAATAGCCCTATTCAGTGGGCAGCTTCTTACCTTGGCTGCTATGGCTGCTGCAGTAATGTGCGAGGACGAACTCTCTTCAGTTGAAGCCACACCACTGTCTTTCTTCTCTTCCTCCTCATCTTCACACTGAACACCTTTGTCTTCCGTCTGTTTGTGTGGGCTGGTGGTAGGGGGAGGTGACAATGGTGGAGGAGGCGATGGGAGGTCCTCCAACTCATCGTGAACCTCTTTCACTTTCACAATTGCATCCCGCAACAAGTCAATGGCGTGAGGTAGGGCAGGTAGTATAAACTGGAAGCATTCCTGCACGTAATTTAAAAGTCAGTTTATAAAATCCTAAGAAAGATAAAGCTAGCAGTTAATATGTAGTTTTGCTAACAGCGTTTATTGTTCTGTGAATTCAATTTAAGAGATTAATAAATAAAAGAGAAACAACTCAAAATAAGACATCATAAGGCATGCAATAGCATTGGCTTATCAAATACAAAATATGTTCCTGTCCTATTTGCAATGTTGCAACCATAGGTGTTATTTCATGGGTTTGTTATTCACGGATGGTGTAACACTGCTAAGATAATGGTTGTGGTTTATTAAAGGATATTGCGATGGAATCCATGGTTTCAATGTTTGCAGTTTTTGAGAAAGATCCTATTTGCAAATCAAGGCCAACAAAGGGAAACTGGGAGAGGAAACCCATCCTCCCAGTTTCTAACAAAACGAAGACTGAAACTGAACGTGGAAACCAAAATTACTGGAGAGTCTGAAACTGGTTGAAATCACATAAAAGGAAAGAGAGCCATCAGAGCTCTGATGATGATCCCAGTGGTGCAGTACAGGCAGAAGAAGAGAGACAAGGTCTGAGACAGAAGCTGAAGAAAATATATAGTTGCTGCAGCTGTTTATATCACTTGAAGATAACTATGCCATCCAGACCTGTGTAAGCAGAGTTGTCGAGGCTCTGCAGGTGTGCGCAATTTGTGGAGAAGACCCTACCCATGGGTTGATTGTGCGCGGCTATCCAGTGGGGATCAGACTAAATCTGGAAAAGGAGGAGCTGGAATTTTTAATAAGGGAGACAGAATTTTTAATGACTTTGCAACTGGTAAATATGCTGAGTGCACTGCTGAGCCCATTTGTAGAATCTGTCGTCATTGTATATGCCACTCAGTGTGCAGTTTCTCATTTATAATTGACTGCAATTTGGCTGTTAACTCATCTTTAACTTATATAGATTCTAGGTTTTAAAGTATAAGTGGTTACCCAAGTTAGTATATAGTGTTTGCTTTTGTATGCCAAATAATGTTTTGTTTTAAACCATGGAATCTTGTGGCTTCATTCTTTAAGTAAATAACTGGGATTTCAGATTTTTCCTTTAAAAAAAATATTTGTCTCAATTAAGACCATAACAATATTCTACAAAACTATGGTTAATAAGGAAATCAGCTTTATAGTTTAAATTCCCCATGCATATCTTCTGGACCAAATAAACAATGGAAATATTTCTGACCTGAACAATGCGGAGCATTGAAAGTAAGGGTTTTGGGAGTAAAACAGATATGTAATGAAGCAGCTAACATTGTGGAGATACAATTGGGATATTGAAATACATATTGCATTTTACCTGGGAAGGGAGGTGATTAGAATGGAAAAAGAACAGGAGATGGGATAAGCGAGGATGATACAAAGTCAAATAACCATAGTCACATGATCACTTGGGCTCCTTGTTTGAAAAAGGATATAATTATGTTAGAAGCAGTTCAGAGAAGGTTCACAAAACTCTTTCCTGGGATTAAAGGCTGATCTTATGAAGAAAGGTTGAACAGGTTAGGCTTATGTCCATCGCAGCTTGGAATAATGAGAGATGTTCTTATTGAAACATGCAAGATCCTAAGGGGGCTTGTTCAGATGGATGGAGGATATTTCCTCTTGTGGGGAGGCTAGAATAAGGGGACAGAGTTTGAGAATAGTAGGTCTCCCTTTTAAGATGGAGGTGAGGAGAATTTTTTCTCTTAGCGAGTTGTTAGTCAGTGGAACTCCTTTCCCCAGATAACAGTGGAGGTTGCGTCATTGAATATATTCAAGGTTGAGTTAGACAGATTTTTGATTGATAAGGGAGTCAAGGGTTAAGGGGTAGACAGGAAAGTGGAGCTGAGGCCACAATCAGATCAGTCATGATCTTAATGAATGGTGGGGCAGGCGTGAAGAGCCTAATGGCCTACTCATGCTCTTAAGTCCTATGTATATACTATGTAAGTAGGCCACAATCTCCAGTGCAGAAACAAGAAGTAATGGTGACTCCTACCTGTGAACCTTTCTTGCTACCAGGCAGATTAATAATCAGAGTTTTGCCCCTTATTCCACATACAGGTCTGACAAAAAATAAAATAACAATATTTTATGTACAACATACAATGACATTACCTTGAAAAACACGTGCTATGCTTCATCAACCCACCCCCAAAATAAATTTGATTTCATCTTTATCACCTATTTGTGAAGTGACATGGGGCATTCTTAATGTTAAAGGAGTTATATAAATCTACCGTGTTGTTTTACCTAATGAAGACATTGAAGAAAGAAAGAGTTGCATTTATGTGGCACTTTTCACAGCCTCAGGACTTCTGAAAGCACTTCACAGTCAATGAAGTACTTTTGAAGTGTAGTCACTGTTGCAAGGTAGGAAACATGGCAGCTAATATGCACAGGGCAAATTTCCACAAATAGCAATGTGATAATAACAGATAATCTGTTTTAGTGGGGTTGGTAATACAAAGGAAGTAGAAAGCAAAATTCAGCTTTTTTTTTTACAGTAGTTATCTGACCTTTGTGAATTTTAAGGGTAACATGCCGTGTTGAAGACCCAATGCATTGCACCATTGAATAAGGTGACAGAGGCTCATCTGTAATTCTTCACATGAATGCAGCCACAACTGTGCTGTGGTTGGAAGGAGCCATGATGGACATACAAAAATAAGGAGGTGGCTCAGAGGAACTATCAAACCAGCTACTCTGTCATACACCTCCAAGCAGCCACTTTCAGATTGAAACCCACAGGGTGATCTTCTGACTGTCCATTTAAGCAAGCTATGTATGTGATGAAAGGATATCAAGCGAAAAATGTATTATTGCAGAAACATTTAATGAAGTGAACTTATGTCTAAGTTTGCAATAATGTGGTTAATATTTAAGGTCACAAGCAAAAAGCTCTGACTTCAACAAATAGTGCAAAGAATCTGATTGCTGTAGTTCACTAACTCCATTAAATTTATCAAAAGTTAGGATTTATGTTTCTTCATTTGTTTTGATGGGAAAGGTCAGTCACTCCACACAAGCCTAACCCTAACCATAACATCTAATCTTATGTAAAGGATCTTGGGCCTTTGATCCTGTCCCGAGGAAATTGTTCCCCAAAAGCACTCTGGGAGCACCTACACCGCACGGGCTGCAATAGTTCAACGCAGCGACTCACCATCACCTTCTCAAGGGTACTTAGGGATGGACAACACAAGGTGGCCCAGCCAGCGACGCCCACATCCCATGAAAGAATAAAATCGTCTCAATACTTTTACGCAAACATTTTTACTACGTTGTTATTGTGGCCACATAAATTCCAAAACATTTTCAAGAAAATGTAATTTGCATTTCCAAAGATGCTGTGTGACATGCTGTTATTTACCTTCGCTTATATTCCTGAGTTTGATTACCAAGATTCATATTTCTGAAATAACCATTGCTTACCGAGACAACATCCCCAGTGGAGTGACATTCAATGAACCCATCAGCATAGCCAGTGCCATCCCGGGAGCCTCCCTTTCTATCACCTCCTTTGTGGCCTAGAATTACAATCAACAAAAAATTAAGCATCTAAAATTGATATTAAATTAAGATTGCCACTGTAAAGCACCCCCTCAATATTTTGTAACCAGAATTTGTGCATAGCAAACCTTAGAAACTGCGGATTAATTTCAGGCAGGAAATTGCAATACTAGGCTACTGTATCTCATGGGAGGAAAACAAATGACAGGATACAATCTGGCAAATATCATGTAGGAAGTGCATTTCCTGGAGCAAAATGCTATCTGTTAAGCAAAGTGAAAAAATTTGCTCGTCTCAAAAAGGCAAAATACTGCGGATGCGGGGAATCCGAAACAGAAGAGGATGGAAACACTCAGCAAGTCAGGGAGCATCTGCGGAGAGAACAGACGAGTCAAAGCAGAGGGAAGCGGACGGTGAATTGAAAAGAAAGATGGGAAGCCAGCATGCCTAAATGAATGCCAGTCAACAAATTGCATTAGCATAGCTCGAGCCAACCCACGAGCCTCCCTTTCAAACACAATGAACGGAAATTAAAAAAATTAAACATCTAAATTTGATAGCAGGTTGAGTTTTTTAATTAAATTCCGATCATCGGTGATAGCTTTTAACTCTAACATAACATGGGGGCGGCGTTGGCTGTGTACACACTGGAACCATCAACTTGTCTATTCACTCTAAAGATGTAAGTAATGGCAGATGGCTCGTGTCAAAAATATGCACAGACAGAAAAAGGCATGCAGAGCCACAGGGCCCACACAGGCTTGGGGATGAGTATTTCCAGCGTTTCCTGAATTTGTCTATCTCCCCTGTTTGTTACAATTAAAGGGGCATATCATCAGGAACAGGTTGGTTCCATGGTTTAGATAGAAACCATCTAAATGCAGCTCAACTCTGGATTCAAATCCAGGTCAGAGTGATGCAATTCTGGCCTCAATAGTTTGGGTGAGTCTCAAACACTGGGTGTACACTTAGGTGCACAATACAAAGCAGTCCTCGCATGTGGTGCATGAAAGAGAAATATGTAATTCAGGTGCAGCAAGATTTGATACTTAGTTCGAAGCAGAATATTCTGTATCTAATCATGTTATACAAGGCCAGGAATGATATCTTCAAATGTCCCAAATGGAAATCACCTTGGTGAGCCCAAAATTCATACATGCACACAGAACAAAGTAAATAGGGTTAACAATAATGGAAGAAAAAGTTTATTTTTAGCATTTAGCCTCTTAATATCATAACATACATCTGTGGCAACAGGGGCACTGCATCCTTAGCTGGAAGTGGCAGTTAATCATTTCCAGAAAAAAATGCTTCTAATGAACACTGAATTTCAAAAGCAGATATCCTGATTCAAATGGAACTCTCAAGACTAAGCTCTGGAGTTGAAGTGCTTCCTTGCAAAACAACTGATCTGTAATGTCAGTACAATTTACACTGAAATATCAGAGGCATAGCGACGTAGAGAAGACATTTCCACATGCGTGCTGGAGTCCCAGGCTGTGGATCCCTAAATATGATAGTCGGTAATAAATCCAATAAGCAATTATGGGCAGATTCTTTACTCGTGGAGTGGTGAGGATGTGGAACTCGCTATGACGTGGAGAGGCTGAAGCAAAATAGCATAGATGCCTATAAGGGTAAGACAGATATTACATGAGGGAGAAATGAATAGAAAGACATGCTAATAGGCTGTGATGAAGGAATGAGGCTCTGGTGGAGCATAAACATTATTAGGCTGAAAGGCCTGTTTCTGTGCTGTAAAACTCTATGAAACAAAAACAGGATCACACAGATTATTACAGTCAGATGATAGAATGTTTGCTTCTTGTGATTTGCAGCTATTAACATCCAATATATTTTAAGGTGTAATTTCTTTGCCATGAGATGATTTAAAAATGAATCTTAGATCCGTAAACTTTATAGTAGAGTGCTCATTTGACAACATGCACATGTCCTCCATTGCAAGAAGAGATCCAGAAATAGGTTGCAGGCTCCACATTGCAGACAAGAGGGTGATTCTTCAAAAGATTAAAAATTAAAATGAACTATCATATGAAAGTCCGTTTTAGTCCTCAAGCTGGTCAATGCCCCTCAAAGGTAGTTTCAAAGAAAAATTATCAGATTTATAGAAAAGAAACAACATTTAAAAGCTAAACACATCACTATGTAGAATATTGTGCTTTTGTTCAAAATTTAACCCATATTCTTCACACACTAAAGGAAACAAATGCAATGTTCTTGAAGGGAATCAAAGAAAAAAAGTATTTTGCAAAATGGAGTGTGGAAACTGGAGTGAACGGATGTGTCAAAAGGAATGTTGCTATTTTTATGATTCTGTAAAAAAAACCTGCACTTTTACCCCAAATATGTGTAAATTGTACCTGTAAAAGCTGAACCTTTGTTTGTAAATACAGGGCAAGATGTTCTCTTCCTTGTTTTGTAACTGTGCTGGTTGTCTAGTTCATTTGAGAGGAATGAAATTAGTAAGTTTGACTGTGCTGGCAGGTCCGTACACAGTGTGAATTTGACAAGTTATTTAAAGATGTCCATTAGAAAAAAAGAGCGAATATGCTCCAGTGTTCAAAAGATCAATACACAGAGATCAAACTTCCCATTTGCTTTTACAAATCCTATTCATGATTTGTGTCACAAAACACCAGTTTCTATCATACAAAGGCTACAAAAAATTACAAACTACATGCAGCAATGTGCTAATGTTCGACCCATGGTGTGGTAAACATGTATATGTCCTCTGTCCTGTTACTTTGTACCTGTTTAATTCTAAATCTCCGACATGCCACCCAGTTGGTGGGTCAGAGAGATAAAGGAGGTGAAAATTTTAAATAAGGGAGAGTTGATTTATAGATAGTACCTTGCTCTTCCGCACATTTTGTGCTGGCCCAGGAGAGGTGGTGTCAGTGATGCAGAAGATGAAAAATCATAGACCATCAGCAGTGAAAAGGGTCAACAGTGAGTTGAATGCAAATTTTCAGAAACACCTAAACCCCACTTCAGGGTCAGCAAAGTTACAAAGATGCAGAGTTTACCATGAATAGATCTCTCCATCTCAATCAAAACATTTCAAAATTTTAAATGCAGTGCAAAAATCCTGGAGCTTGACATTTTTTACAAGTTGCACAATTGAGTAATATATCAAACCTCCTTAGCGCCTCCTACGTGCTTAGTTTCTTGTCAATCAATTAACTCCATCTACGCAGCTATGTTTCTCACATCATGTCCCCCTGATACCCACCAAATTTCTTTTCTTTAAATATTTTTATTGAATCTTACATTTGTACACTATACAGGAGGTGATTATTTACAATTTACATGTTTTTCCTTCTTGGGCACTCTCTGTCCATCCCCCCATTCGACTCTGTCGAAGAACTTTTCTGCATCCAGGGAGACGATCACCTCTGGTATTCACTCCTTGGTTGGGGTCAGTATCACATTCAGCAGCTGCCTGATGCTCATAGTTAGCTGTCTACCTTTAACAAAGCCCATCTGGTCCTCCATAACCACGTCTGGTATGCAGTTCTCTAGTCTCTTTGCCAGGACGTTCGCGAGTATTTTTGCATCTACGTTAAGCAGCGAAATGTGTCTATATGATCCGCAGTCTGTCGGGTCTTTGTCTTTTTAGGGTATCAGCGACATGGTGGCTTGTGTTAGCATAGGAGGCAAACTGCCCCTTGCTTGTGAGTCTGCGAACATCTCCCGAAGGTGAGAGCCAGCAGGCGGCTAGCCTTCTCTCCTTGTTCATAAAAGGTCCCCCGTGTCTGGCGGAGTTGGTGCACCGCTTTCCTAGTGGATAGCAGGTTAAAGTCCATTTGTAGCTTTTTCCTCTCCGCCAGAAGCCTTATGGTTGGGGCCTCGGAGTATTTTCTGTTGGCCTTCAGGATGGAATCGATCAGTTGTTGCCTAGCCGCCCTCTCTTCCGTATCCCTACATGCCTTGTAGGCTATAATCGCTCCATTAATCACCGCCTTCAGTGCCTCCCAGAAAGAGGAAGCTGAGACTTCTCCATTCTGGTTGTTCGTAGGGTACTCGCCTAGGGCCTGTGATGTTTTCTGGCAAACCATGTCGGCCAAGAGGTCCATGTCCAACCTCCATGCGGGGCATTGGGCACGGCCTGTCTCCAACCTCACATCCATATAATATGGAGCATGGTGGGAGATTACTATCGTGGAGTATTCCGCCCTTACTATTTCTGGAAGCACTGACTTTCCCACTGCAACAAAGTTGATATGAGTGTATACCTTGTGTACTGGCGAGAAGAATGAGAATTCCTCACCGGGGTGTAGGAACCGCCATGGGCTCACTGCCCCCATATGCTAGCTGTTCCCTAGTCATGCCTGTTGTTTTCTCTGTTCTGTTGTTTGATTCATCTGTCAGTGGGTCCTGTACATAGTTGAAGTCCTCCCCACCATGATCAGTCGGTGTGTGTCGATGTCGGGGATTTCTGCCATGGTCTTTTTTATGAAATCCGGGTCGTCCCAGTTGCATGTGGACACGTTTACCCGCACTACCAGTGCCCGCCTAGGACACCGCTGATCATGTCACACTATTCGCCCTTGGTCTGTAGCCATCTTTGGCACCCTAAACGCTGTCCTCTTGCTAATGAGCTGGTTTGTAATGCAGAACAAGGCCAGCAGCGCGGGTTCAATACCCGTACCAGCTTACCCGAACAGGTGCTGGAATGTAGTGACTAGGGGCTTTTAACAGTAACTTCATATTTGTGACAATAAAAGGTTATTATGATTATTAATCAATATAGCTATCCCTGACCCTCGTCCCGTTACACAAGTGGTTGTCTGTCCCACCCAGCCCTTTCCCCTCCCTCAGGTACGTCTCTTGAAGGAAGACTATGTCGGCTTTCAAACTTCTCATTTGGGTGAAGACTCTGGATCTTTTCACTGGGCCATTAAGTCCCCTGAAGTTCCAGGTAATAATTCTGATGGGGGGTTTCTGTCCCCCACCTTCCTGCAGGATCAACCATACTTACCTGATGGACGTTCCCCTGCACTCCGGGGTTTCCCTTTGTTAGGGGCCGTCCAAAATGGCCACGGTCGCCGTCCTCACCATGAGGCTGGGCCCCTGCACTCCACGGTTTCCCTTTGTCCAGGGGGCACCCAAAATGGCTGCTAACAACATGTACGCCACGTGGGTGCTGTTGCTCGTTATGCTTTCCCTTGATTTGCTCTGTTTTAATTACCTTTGCTCAAGAGTCGCCAGGTATATTTCTGATACCACCACAAGGTTCAAAGCCGAATACTGATCAATGATTCGATACACCAGTTAGTAAGTTTGAAATCAATGCACATTTATTTACACACACAGTCAATTATTACTCATGCATAAACTCTACTCGCTAAACTACAACTACTACTAAAAGCCTATACTTAGCTTCGAGTGCCCACTCAGTCAGAGGAACAATGGCCGTTGTCCGGTTCTGATACTGCTGGCTTCGAACTGGTATAGAATAGTAGCTAGGAGTGCCTATCTCGTAGCGTGCGTTGACCTTAGACTTACTTGGCTGGTGCTTGGCGGGCCTCTCATCGCTGAGAGCCAAAGGCCAAGGTGAAGATGGAGAAAATAAGAGAGCGAACTGTCCTTGGGGACTCTGTTTTATAGCCCCCAGGGTTTCGTGCCCTTCTGGGCAGACCCTGGACTCAGTCCCAATTAATTGGACCATGTCCCAATCGTTTGTATCGATTCTCTCCAATAACAGGGTCGTTCCCCGATCGCTGGGCAGGGTCTAGGTAACCGTTGCCTTTGTTTTAGCCTCCACTGGCGCCGGGGAGTCTGCCCTGGTACCGATTGTTTCAATGTTTCTTTTTGTCCCCGGAGATAGCTTATTACTATGCTAATGGCTTGTAGTTTCAGTTCTGTCTGGGTTCTGCAAGTTCCAATCCACAGGAAACCTTGCACCTGCTTGTTTTTCCAGTGCTGTCCATTTTTCCCTGTACTCTTTGCGAGTATCCATTTTGGAATCGGGACGTGGCCACCCCAGGTGACTACACTCCCTCCTTGTGATCCTCAATGCGAAGCATGAAGGATCACACTACTGTGATGTCTTCGCTCTCTGACCAAGTGGGCACCCATGACTAGGCTTTACTCTGACCCTAACTATGCAACATATTTTTAACTAAACTATTTTACATACACACATCATCAAAACTCTATGGGGGTGCTATGTCATTAAGGACATGCATTACAAATAAAAAACTGGAACCTCTAACTATTCTCAATAAACTATCTTCACTCAAACAATTTAAAATATCTTAACTGTACAAAAATAGCAGCATTCAAATTTCTCTGGTTTGGCAGTCAAACACAGAGTTCACATTTCTTAATTCAACAAACGAGCACACACAAACAAAAAAAAAACGAATGTACTTTAATCCATGTCAAGGGGTTCGGGGGCCTGCTGGAAACCAAAATTAGGGGATCTAATTCTGTATACCGGGGTGCGAGAGCGGTAGACTCTCCTTCGCCATTTCTTCATTCGAATGGTCTGCACGATACTGCAAAGTATCGCCAGTGCTAAAAGTGCTTCAACGACATACGAGAGGGAATACCAAGTGATAAACTTATCACACCAGGTCGGGGGTACTGTTGACTGTTACTGGGCTCTGTGGGGGAGTGAATCATTGATGGCCTGTGGGGTGGGGGTGAGGGGGTTAGCGTTCGCGCGCAACCAAAGGGATCCTGCTAGTGTCCATATAACAAAGATGGAGGTCGTCTTCATCTTTCCTTCTCTTCTCTTCTTTCTTCTCTTCTTGTCTTCTCCTGGAATTCTGTGAACACAAGCATAATATCTGTCACTATCTTGCTTAATATCTCGTGTTTGTCTGTCTGTCCTTTATTGCCAATTACCCGTTATAATTGGTCACCATCTGTGACTCCGTCATTTTTTTAAAAACCGAATTTCAGGACAAGACATTCTTGAAATATACTGACACAGTGCGAGCCGTCTCGCAGCCTGTGCGATTTACCATCCCAATGTTTGAGGATGTAAATAGCATGAGGAAAGCAACCGAAGGGTCACTATAAAACAAAACAAAAACTTTTGAAATGAAAGAGCCAAATGAGGTGCGTATGGGCTGCGGTGGGTAAGAATTGGATGGAATCCCCGGGTAGGACGGGATGTGCTCTACCCGAGCTAAGCTGACCAGAGGGGGGGTCCTCAGACAGGGCGGGGACCAGTGTCGTTTCTCCACTGCCTGAATAACCGGCAAGAACGGGCAAGAATGTAGTCATCGTAGGGGTTGCAGTAATGCCTCTTCTACCCTCAAATTTGAAGAGCAGTTACGAATTGGTGTCTGGGCAAATTCTCAGAGGTTTTGGATGATAAGCTAGGCGGCTGTCCATGGACAAACATGCTCCATTAACTGCCAGGGGCGTTAAAGGAGTGGTGGCATGGGGCTGTGAAAAGCTGTTTAAATTCTAAACACTGAACACTTAACAAACACATACAAACAAACATGCAACAAATATCATGCAGGTTCCATCAGAAAGGACACTGTATCTCTCTAGCGGTTCCTTTTAAACATCATCTGGACACTTCAGTTTTCAGTTGCGAACAGGGTCGCAAAGGGTTTCGCGTGGTGGGAGTCAGACTCAATGTCATCATCTTCTCCCGGCTACAATACTCTTGACTGTAGAAGTCGTGCCAAAGCTGCGTGGGGTGACATGGGGTCCATTTCATCGTTCCTGATGAGCCTGAATGAATTGTCTCGGTGCCAGATTCGTGTGTCTAGGTGGGAGCTACTGGAGTTCAGTCCGTAATCGTCGGGCGGTGGATCTGGGTCAGGGGCTTTAATGTATGTGATCTTGAAGGGATCACTTGAATCGTACTCGCAGTCGCTGGGAGTGGGGCCTGGGCGGGGGGGATAGTATCGTGGTATGCTGTGGCTTCGTCAGTGCTTTCGCAGTCACTGTCGCTGCTGTCTGGGGGCGGAGTCGAAGTTGAGTCTGAGGACGGGCTGGACTGGCTGGGGGAGGGGTGGAATGCGTTTTCTGTAGGCGGGGCCAGCTCGTCTGCTGCTGCGAGCAGGATGTGGTGTGTGTGGTTGTTCTGCGAGCCATAAGCCTTGAGCTGGTTTATGTGAAACCACGCAGACTTTCCATTAGGGTATTTTATCTTGTAGACAGAGGGGCTTACTTTGTCTGAAATGGAGTACGGACCTGAGTACTTAGGTGACAGGAATGTGCTGGGGTTGTAAAGGGAGAGCATTACTTGCTGCCCTACTTCAAACTCAGTGGCATGCACCGTCTTGTCGAAACAAGCCTTGCTTTGTTTATTCCTTGTTCCCATTCTCACAGCGGCTGCGAGTTGGGCCACCTTCACATTTGCTATTAACTGTTGTACAGCGTTTTCGTGTATGACGGATGTCACTGTGGGGCTGGTCAAATCTAAGCCTAATAAATATTCCGTTCCTTTCATGGGGCGTCCGTTCATGAGAGTGTGGGGGGGGGGGGGGGGGGGGGGGGGTGTATCCTGTGGACGTGGATACCGTGTTTCGTAAAAACATCAGTGCAAATGGGAGAACTGAGTCCCAGGTGCTATTGTTCTGCTCAACCATTTTCCTACGGGTGGCTTTTAGTGCCCTATTCATGTGTTCGACGATACCACTTGACTGGGGTTGGTACGCGATATGAAACTTTTGAGTAATTCCAAAAAGTGCGAGGACGTTTTTCATGACTCGTCCTGTAAAATGGGAGCCTTGATCGGACTCTATACTGCGGGGGAGTCCCCATCTCGGAAAGATGTGGTGGGTTAGTATTTTGGCTGTGGTCTTTGCCGTATTAGTGCGCGATGGAAATGCTTCCACCCATTTTGTGAAGGTGTCGATGACCACCAACACATATTTATATCCATTTCTGCAAGAGGGTAGGGGTCCTATAAAGTCAAGCTGGAGCTTAGTCCATGGGCCATTAATGGGGCGGGTGTGGCTAAATTCAGCCTTCTTTGCATATCTGTCCGGATTGTTCTGGGCACAGATCAAGCAATTCTCAACATAGTGGGTGATGTCTGCTTTTAAATTTGGCCACCAACAGACTGTCTGAGGTGGGCTAAAGTGGGTTCAATTCCCTGATGTCCATGATTGTCATGGAACAAACGAATGAGTTGGTTCCTATCCTGCTCTGGAACTACATAAAGGCTGTCTTTAAGAATCACACCTTCATGTGTGGTCATGGAATTCTTAAATTTGTCATAAGGGGCTGGGAAGGTTCCCGTTAAAACTTCCCTGAGCCCTCTCGTCCTGTTTCTGTGCCTGGGCTAAATCCTGTATGTTGGTCTGTGAGACCTGCACTGCGTGTACTGGGGCGCTTTCGGGGGGGTTCCAAAAATAACCATGCCTAGAACCTGCCTTTGCTAGGGCGTCTGCTTTAACATTTCCAGGTGGGGAAGAACGGTGGTGACTGCGAACTTTTACAATGCCGTATTTCCTGTCCTTTGCCTGCTTTAAAATATGGCGGAGTAATGGGGCTGATGGTAGGGGTTTTCCGTCTGCGGAAACAAATCCTCTTGTCTCCCACAGGGGTAGGAATTTGGTTAAGTTATTACAGACATACAGGCTGTCTGAGTAGATGTCTGCTGGGGTGGGGAACGAATCGGGGTGGTCTACTATGTAAGCTATCGCTGCCAGCTCTGCTGCCTGTGAGCCTAAGTGTCCTGGCAACTTTAGGGAAATCTCTTCTAGGGCGCGTCCCTGCGCGTCCTCTACATAAATACCACATCCTGTTATGCGTTTGCCGTCTAAAACTGTGGATGAGCCATCCACACAAATCTTCAGGGGTGCGCACGTGTTTGTGGGCTGAGGTCTCTGGGGTGAACTACCTATCTTCCTCAGAGGTGTTTTTAGAATGAATGGGCCTGTGTTGTGCTGTGTGGAGATAATCTCACATTCATGAGGGGTGCCTGGGTACTGTAAATTGTCTGCAAGGAAAGTGTGGGTTTTAGTCCTTTTAACGGTGATGTCCCGTCCCTACAAAAGAAGCGTCGAACGGGCTGCTCGGATTTGGCTGACTGTGCCATCTTTAAGTCGGCCGTCTAATAATAGCTGTGTTGGGGTGTGTTCTGTGAGGATGGTGATGGGTTGAGTCCTGTAATGTATGAAAAATACTGAACTGCCCAAAAAACTGAGAGCAGGTGCCTTTCACAGGCAGAAAATCCTTGCTCCACAGGGTCTAATACTCGGGATGCGTATGCTACGGGTCTTAACTGGTCATGCCGTTCCTGGAGGAGCACGGCCGAAAGGGTTTGGTTGGTGCTTGCTACTTCGATAGCGTACGGGGAAAGTGGGTCTGGGACCTGTAGTGCAAGGGCTGTGCTGAGTGCTCTTTTTAAAGCATCCACGACATCTGTATGCTGTGGAAGCCATTCCCAAGGTGCCTTTTTCTTGAGAAGTTCCGAGAGGGGCGCTGATTTAGAGGCGAAACCGTCGATGTGGTGTCGACATTTTGAACTGAAAGCGGGGATTGCAATTCCGCAATTTGCTTCCGGCACTTTGCGTGGTCAACGGAGCTCTGCCTTTGTTCCATTGTTGAAACATGGAGTGCTCGTAGGGCTGCTTTTAAGTCATTGCACTGTTTCTGCAATGCTTCTACCTGCTGTTCTGTTTCTTGTCTTACCAAGACCGCACGTTGTGTGTCCTGGTAGACCTTGTCATACTGGGTCTGGAAGCTGCTTAAGTGCGGCAGACAAGACTGGTGTGCCCTCTTGGCATCATCCAGCTCTACGTCTTTTGCTGCTAACTTCCCTTTTAACTCTCTGTTCTCTCTCTCTATCTCGCTCACATCAACCTTACTTGTTCTATCTCTCTCCTCTATCTCTCTACGGAGCGTCCTAACGACGTCCTCTGTGCCTCGCAATTGTGCCAGACAGGACACGATTGCCATCGGCTTGCGAGCTTTTCCCAAGCTTTTCCTGTGAATCTCTGTCAGGTTCTCTCACCAAGTATGTCCTATACTCCCGGGACCTGTTTCTTCATTCGCGCAAAATTCGCTCCAAAGGGGCCATCCCTTCCCTTTGAGGTACTTCCTTATTTCATCTTCCCAAACGGGACACTGTCCTACTCTGCTGGTCGCTGCGACCTCGAATTCCTGTGGGTTCATAAGGCTTTCCATTGCCATTTTTCCTATATCTGGGTTCGTTACTAAATTTGGAACAGGGGGTGATAAAGCGGTGATGTAAACACGGGTACGCTAATTTCCGGCCTACAAAACTCCCAACAGTTTTACGCAACAAAATCTCTCAGGTTTACCTTATATCCCTGTTAGTACGCATGCATTAACACACTTCCGAATTCTGGAGGATTGATCAGTACTGCTTAAACTCTTGTGGTTCTTCTGTTTCAAATTGGATTTCTAATTCAAATTTTTGGTTCTCTCGGAGTGGGGGAGGGGGACCACTTCTAAGTCAAGTCCCGTCAGATGTCGCCAGTAAATGTTGCTCGTTATGCTTTCCCTTAATTTGCTCTGTTTTAATTACCTTTGCTCAAGAGTCACCAGGTATATTTCTAATACCACCACAAGGTTCAAAGCCGAATACTGATCAATGACTCGATACACCAGTTAGTAAGTTTGAAATCAATGCACATTTATTTACACACACAGTCAATTATTACTCATGCGTAAACTCTACTCGCTAAACTACAACTACTACTAAAAGCCTATACTTAGCTTTGAGTGCCCACTCAGTCAGAGGAACAATGGCCGTTGTCCGGTTCTGATACTGCTGGCTTCGAACTGGTATAGAATAGTAGCTAGGAACGCCTATCTCGTAGCGTGCGTTGACTTTAGACTTACTTGGCTGGTGCTTGGCGGGCCTCTCGTCGCTGAGGGCCAAAGGCCAAGATGAAGATGGAGAAAATAAGAGAGCGAACTGACCTTGGGGACTCTGTTTTATAGTGCAAAGGGTTTCGCGCCCTTCTGAGCAGACCCTGGACTTGGTCCCAATTAATTGGACTATGTCCCAATCGTTTGTATCGATTCTCTCCAATAACAGGGTTGTTCCCCGATCGTTGGACGGGCCCTAGGTAACTGTTGGCCTGCCTTTGTTTTAGCTTCCACTGGCGCCGGGAAGTCTGTCCTGGTACCGGTCCAGCTGCAGTTCCCGGCGTGAACTATGCGCTGCAGGATCCACGTATGCGCAGTTGCGCTGGCGCCAAGGTGGACATGCGCAGTGGGGCCGGCGCCAACACGCGCAGTGGCCTCCTTCAACGTGCCGGCCCCAAAGCAACATGGTGCAGAGCGACAGGGGCTGGCGCGCAGGAAAGGAGGGCCCCCCCGACCCTGTTTGCAGAGTTCCCGCTGGCTGCGACCAGGTGTGGACGGCGCCGGAGGGACTCTGCCTTTTTAGAGCAGCTGATTGGCCCATTCGGGCCGGAGAATCGGCGGCCCGGCCGCGTAGAGCATCCCGCGACCGGTGCCTGCGCAGATTCTCCGCAGAGTGGAGAATCACGTGCTGGTGTCGGGGTGGCGTGGTTGCGGGGATTCTCCGGCCCTGTGCGGGGCTGGGAGAATCCAGCCCTCTGCTTCCACTGCCTTTTCAGGAAGAAAGTTCCAAAGACTCATGACACTCTGAGAGAGTTCTGCTCATTACTGGCTTAAATGCATGACCCCTTATTTTTAAACAGTGACCCCTGGCTGAAGTCTCTCCCTCAAGAGGAAACATCCTCTCCACACCCAAGACCCCATAGGATCTTATATGTTTCATCCAAGTCGCCTCTTACTCTTCTAAACTCCAGCGGATACAAGCCTCGCCTGTTCAGCCTTTCATCATAAGACAACCTGCCCATTGATGGTAGGAGTGCAATAAAATCTGAACTGCTTCTAATGTACCAACTGTAGGAGTGATTGAGTGGCCTGTCACCACATGGTCACTTGGCTAGCAATAGTGGTAATGAAGCCGCAGCAGTCGAGAGGCACACACGTGTGTGGTGATTTGATTCCATCAGCTAATTGGGGGAGGATGGGGTTCACAGCAGGGTGACACTATGGTATCAACAGAATTCTAACATGGTAGATCCAAAATGTAGTCTGGAGGTGCAGCATTGGAGTTCAACTCAGGTACTTGTGTAGGCTGGATGTGACCCATTTGGGCCACTCTTATGGTAACACCATGGTCAAAATGGATACAACTTCCAAGGGATGCAAAGGGCGGGAATCAATTTCCAACTTGCAGACATGCAGCTGACAAATAGGCTGCTGATGGTACTGCATTGTTTGTAGCTGAGGTTATTGATTTAAAACTGGGAGTATAGATTGAGCTCTGGACAGCCTCTAACAGAAATGGTCAATTTTCAGCTAAGTAACTGTATCATCAGCACTGCACAGATCTGTTCTAAGAGTGTCACTGATGTGAAGTTTAATCAATAACTTGGCATCATGAATGATCATTATGTTGCTAACTGCTCTGAGGAGTTCCAGGTATGTAATGCACATTTGGTGAACAATTAACTTTGTGCAATGTGCAATCATCAACTATTTTCCAACAAAAATATAACTAGTCGTGTCCCTGAATAATAATTGAAGCATTTGTAGATATTTTGCAGTCACCTCGCAGTTGCACAGCAGCCTCAGTGTTGAGAGTTGAAGATCTTGCGAGATCAAGAAAAGTTTAATTACACAATCAGTTGAAATTCCTTTTTTGTTTTCTAATTTAAAGCTACGTCTTTTCTTTTTCCATAGAATCAATATAAACTGCTTCTGGAGATTGACAATTTAATGTTTTCTTGCTCTGAAAACACGTGTTGGCACCAATCGGTCTTTTGCTAAGCAGGTTACATTCCCGATGTCAACATACAACATTATTCATTTAAAAATAAAGGCAGAATGTCAGCACAGCAAATTAGAATCATAGCATGATACTGCATAGAAGGAGACCATTCAGCCCATGAACGTTTGTTGACTCTTTCTTTAAAATAAATTTACAGTACCCAATTAGTTTTTTCCAATTAAGGGGCAATTTAGCGTGGCCAATCCACCTAGCATGCACATGTTTGGGTCGTGGGACGAAACCCACGCAAACACGGGGAGAATGTGCAAACTCCACACAGACAGTGACCAAGTGCCGAGATCGAATCCGGGACCTCGGCGCCGTGAGGCAGCAGTGCTAACCACTGTGCCACCATGCTGCCCTTTGTTGACTCTTTTGAAGAGCAACCCTGTTAGGTACAGCCTCCTGCCTGGGCCCATTGCCCTGGAAGTATTTCCTATCCAAGCATTTATCCAATTTCCGTTTAAAATTACTGTTGAATCAGGTTCCACCCATCCCTTTCATAACAATCCGCTATGTCAAAAAAAAAATTTCACCTCTTTTCACCTGCAGTTCTTTTGCCAATTATTTTCAATTACATTCTCTGATCATCAACAGTTCTGGCACTGGATTCAGCTACTCCTTATTTTCTGCACCAAAGCTCTTCATGATTTTGATCATTTCTTTTTTTTTTAAATAATATTTTATTAAGGTATTTGAAAATTTTTATGACAGTAACATAAACAATGACATCAACATGGTAAAATAAATATTCCCCACCCCCCCAGCCCAATCTTCACGCACCTCAACCAGACAACAACAATCTGCCCCCCCCCCCCCCCCCCTGGAATACTGCGTCTGCTGACATTTAATTTTCCCCGTGAATGTCGACGAACGGCTGCCACCTCCGGGAAAACCCTAACATTGACCCTCTTAAGGCAAACTTTATTTTCTCGAGACTGGGAAATCCAGCCATGTCACTAACCCAGGTCTCTCCACTCGAGTCCCTCCACATTAACAAGATCCGTCTCTGGGCTACCAGGGAGGCAAAGGCCAAGATGACGGCCTCTTTCGACCCCTGAACTCCCGGATCTTCCGACACTCCAAAGATCGCTACCTGTAGACTTGGCACCACCCGTGTTTTTAGTACCGTGGACAATGCCTTCGCAAAATCCTGCCAATACTCTCTAAGCTTTGGGCATCATGTGGACATGATTTGCTGGGCTTCCCGCACACCTCTCCTCAACCCCGAAGAACTTACTCATCCTAGCCTCTGTCATGTGTGCCCGGTGGACTACCGTAAATTGTATCAGGCTAAGCCTGGCACACGATGAGGAGGCATTAACCCTGCTTGGGGCATCCGCCCATAGCCCCGCCTCTATCTCTCCTCCTAGCTCGTCCTCCCACTTGACCATCAGCTTCTCCACCGGAGTTTCTTCCGGCTCCGAAAGCTCCTGGTAAATATCCAATACCTTCCCCTCTCCCACCCAGGTACTGTAAACTATTCTATCCTGTATCCCCTGGGGAGGCAGCAGCGGAAAGGCCGGCACCTGTTTTCTCAGGAAGTCTCGCACCTGTAAATACCTAAAACCATTCCCTCCTGCCAATTTAAATTTCTCCTCCAAAGTTTTCAAGCTGGGAATGCTCCCGTCTATAAATAGAACCCCCATCCTTCCAATTCCTGCCCTCTGCCAACTCTGGAACCCGCCATCTAGCCTACCCGGTACAAACCTGTGGTTATTATAAATCGGGGTCCAAATCGATGCTCCCTCCACTCTCTTATATCTCCTCCACTGCCCCCAGATCCTCAGAGCCACCACTACCATCGGACTTGTGGAGTATCGGGCTGGCGAGAACGGTAGAGGTGCTGTTACCAATGCTCCCAGACTGGTGTCTTTACATGACGCCGCCTCCATCCGCTCCCATGCCGACCCCTCCCCCACTACCCACTTCCTAATCATGGCTATATTAGTCGCCCAGTAGTAATTGCAGAAGTTCGGCAGCGCCAACCCACCCTCTCCCCGACTGCGCTCCAGCAACACTTTCTTCACTCGCGGGGTTTTACCCGCCCACACAAAGCCCGAAATAATCTTATTCACCCGTTTGAAAAAGGCCTTATGAATGAAGATGGAGAGGCACTGAAAGACAAACAGAAATATGGGGAGGACCATCATTTTCACGGTCTGTACCCTCCCCGCCAGTGACAGCGGGCTAAGGTCTACCAACCGGGATAGGTTAACTTGTGTAGTACCTCGAATTTCCTGGCAACCTGAATTCCCAGATATCGACAGCTCTTTACCATTCTAAGCGGCAGCTCTCCCAGTCTTTTCCCCTGTCCTCTTGCCTGGATCGCAAACATCTCACTTTTTCCCATGTTCAATTTATACCCCGGAAAATGGCCAAATTCACGATTTTGATCATTTCTAATAAATCCTCTCCTCAGTTCTGAGAAGAACGAACCCCAGCATTACTAATCCCCCCCTTATAACCGAAGTTTCACATCTCTGGTACCATTCAAGTAAATCTCTCCTGCATTCTCTCTAAGGACTTGACATCCCTTCTAAAGCGTGATAAGGAAGTGAGGAATAGGACCAGGAGTAGGTCTCAAGCTTGGCCTTCAAGCTTGCTTGGCCTATTCAATCAGACCATGGCCGATCTTTTACTTCTATTCCATGTTTAAGTCTTACCTCCATATCCTTAACATGCTGTTCAAAAGTGCTATAGTTTATAGATTTGTGGGTTTGAATCCGCCATGTCGATAGCATGGCTATCGGTGAGCAGATACCAGGGGCTTCTCCAGGGACCAGGGGAGAATCTGAGGCCACCTCAAGTCTAGCATTTAAACCTCCTGAAGCATAAAACTCAGCTTAGTGGAAATGTCAAATCATTTATGTACAAATAAACATATTGTAACAATTATTAGGTATCAAATACAATTCTCCAGCAAATTAACATTGCGTATGGTCTTCTGCACGAGAATTGCAAAGTGTATGTGTTACGTAATATGTTTCAGTTGATGGTTTCACACAATAAAAGAACAATAGTCTTCTTCAACTGCACAGGATACAGGTGTGAAAACAGAAATAACAGCACATGACCAAAAACACCGAGAGATTGCCACTAGAATTACCAGGCTGTGGAATGTAGAAGCTATGCATTAATCAATTGTTAAGAATGTTAAATGTCTCAAAGATTAAAATGATTACCTACTCATGTAGGTGCACAATCAATGGTGATAATTGACTGAAGTTACTAATTTGTTGCAGCATTATGGAGTGCTGTTCTCTATCAGTAATGATGGGAAAGGTCAGGTTACTTCATTCTTGGTTTTATAATAGAAAGTCATCTCTTTCAGTGTCATATTAAAATCCTTATGAACTCGAGGCCACTCACTGGGAAGATTTCTTATTAAGTCTACAACAAAATGATCGATATAAAAAAATAAAAACTTCCCTGCAGCAGAAGAGCTCTAAATCAATGCTAATCAAAAATCTGTTTCAGATAACAGATTTAATCAGACACCTCCATTTTTCTTGTACCATTAATTCCATTGCCAATAGAATGCGATCCAATTTATGGTTTAATTTGGGTTAATGACCATCATTATGCCATCAGTGGGTCACCAACTTAATCAAGACTTAAAAAGACCCTTTGGATGTTCATTTAAGGGGTTAATTCTCTCAGCAATTGTGAACAGTCTTGCAAATTACAGTTTGAAGAGAAATCCAAGATTGAAATTTAGTTTTCACCCTCTACGTCCGTCTACACTGTCTATTAAGCCTTTGATAACTCCACTCTGGACCAGTCATAAGGACAGTCACAAAATCCACCAAAGTCCTGTTTCGTCCCCTTTAGCCCCCCCCCCCCCCCCCCCCCAAGTGATTAAGTGTCTTTGTCTCTGGCTCCGTGTCTCACCAGTAAATCCAAGATGGGGAACGTTAACAGGATCAAAGCTGGTGTGTGACGCCAAAGCCAATTGAGATAATTTATTGATTTGTTTAGTCTCACAGCTCTCCTTCCACTCAACCCAGTGACCCAGCTATCTCCTATTTATGTGTGCTCAAAGACAATTAATATCCATCGCCTGCTTCTCTTAACCTTAACAATGTAATTTTCATTAACAAACCTTAACAATATAATTGGCAGTGAACTTTCAAGCAAGTGGATCGAAACTATGCCCGACCACTGTCCTCGCTGTCCATTACATATATCATAGATACACTCAGCAGGCTTCCCCATAAATTAACAGTATTGTCTGAAAAGAAAACTGACAAATGGGCTGGATCTGACCAAACAGGAAGAAATGATTATGCTTCAAATCAAGGTTCAAGTGGTTAAAGATGTTTTTAAAAATGTTATGTAGGGAAATGGGCTGCATTTGACTGTTAAACGTGGACAACGATCCTTTACATCAGCACTGCAATGTGCAGTGTGCTAGTATATTTTGTGCTACCTTCAAGATGGACATTTTTTTTTAAGTATAGTTACAAACCTCAGTCACCAGTCCTGGAGAATCTTGTACTTTCAAATTATTATTTTCTAGCCCCCTGTGGATTGTAATATAGACCCATAAAATAAAGCTCCAAAATTGTACAATGCAATTATCTAACTTATGGTTCAAATTTAAAACTTCAAATTGGATAATGCAATTAGGCACCAGATTCCTGGTCAGCCATGTGATGGAAAGAAAGTTGGAGCTTCCACCATGACTATCACTAGCTCCAGACAGACTACAACATTCATGCAAAAGTGCGTGTTGCCACAGCAACCTGGAATCCATGAATGAACTGTAACACCACAACACCTTTCCTTGTTCTTTCTTCTATCTTCCTCCATCTTCCCATCCTTTTGGCTAAACAATTTCCTCCCACAATCTTGTGTATCATTAATCACAATTTGTTTGCCATAACATCAAGTTGGTGTTTAAAGAAACTTTGCTGTTCCCACAATTACAATGCCAAGGCCATTTTCGAGATGATTTTAAACAGATGCTTGGTAGTACAAAACTTCTATATATCCGAAAAGAGACACAAGTTGCTGAAGCTTTCAGTCTTGACTTAGGACAAATGTGAGAATGCCAAATGTTGAACTATCACAACGATTTATACTACCGGAGAAAATGGTACTGACTCGCTGGCAAGTTGACTCTGATTGGCTGAAGTGTTGCCATGGAGAAAGCAACAGGGAACTATAAACTCCCCAAGCTCCCGGGTAATTCAAAGATTAGATGTTAGTTGTGATTTTGCAATTGGGATCTGAATAATCCTGAATGCTACACCAACAACAAATTTGAAATAATCAGTCAAGCTCATAACATGGCTTGTTACACTTACTAAAAGTAACATATATTCATATGCAAGTACTCTCTCCTGACAAACAAAAAGAATATACTCAAGCGTGGTACATTTTTAAATTACCCGGGAGCGTGGGGGACCTATTGTGCCATGTTGCTTTCTCCATGGCAGAACTTTGGCAAATCAGACTCAACCTACCAACCAATCAGTGCCCTTTTTTCTTGTGGTATAAATTGTTGTGATTGTTTGAAATTTGGCATTCTTGTGTTTGTCATGATGTGTGCAAGACGAAAAGCTGCAGCAACATTTCTCTCTTCTCAGCAAGAATTTAAGTGGTGCAGAGTAACAGTGGGACCCCGAGCATAGAGTTACACAGGTGATTAACATGGCAGTTTAAGCAAATAAAGCTATAAAAAAGGGCAACTGAATCCTTAGTTTTATATCTAAAGCCATGAAACACAGGTACATGGATTATTGTTAACAAAAACCAGAAAATTCTGAAAACACTCATCACACCTGACTAAAGGTCATTGACGTGAAATGACAGCTCTGTTTCTCTTGATACTGATGCGGTCAGATCTTCTGAGAATTTCAAGCATCTTCTGTTTTTATTTAAAATTTCCAATATTTGCAGGGATTTGTATTTGGGGAATGTTAAATTTGCACAGGACCTTGGCACTCATATTAATTATTGGTCATGGTAAGTTGAGCGAAGGGTGTTTTAAAGAAATTCAGGTTTTATCCGAATGGTTATTTTAAAAAAAACATTCTGTTCAGGAAAGTAGTTAGGACAGAAAGTAAACAAATGCCACAGGGTTAATCGAAGGATTGTAGGAAAACAGAGAATGCACTTATAAAGGATTTCAGAGAAAGTTTGGAAGAATAGAGTGGCTGTGAATGGTGGGGGATGAGTAAATGAGGCGTTTATCAAATAGATTGTGGAAGTTAGGGGTTTACTGATAAATTTAAAGGAGACGGGCATAAGGGGCATGGCAGAGTATCGCGGACATTGTCAGGGAAGATGTGACTCGGAGATCAGGAGTGACAAACGGTGGACGAGTTCCTAGCCTGATGCCTAACTACAGACCAGGAAGGTGAGTACAGGCAGGCCAGGGTTGGTCAATAGGAGGAAAAGATGGTGGCAAGTGGAAAGTAGGAAAATGACACTGCGGGCCAGGAATAAGCCAGCGCAGAAAGTAAGATTGTATTAAAAAACAAAAATCATCTGGAGGGAAACTAAAAACTGAAGGGCTCAAAAAATATGGAAATTTTAGCGATAAAACACAGAAGTCTTTGCAGGATTGAAAGAGCTGGAAGCGAAGTACGGGCTGGAGCAGGGGGAAATGTTTAGATACATGCACGTTCGAGATTTTGCCAGAAAGGAGATACTGAGCTTCCCGGAGGAACCGGCCTCCATATTGCTGGAGGAGGTGCTGACGACAGGGGGACTGGAGAAAGGGGTAGTGTCAGCTATTTTGGAAGATAAGGCATCACTGGAAGGGATCAAAGCAAAGTGGGAGAGGTTATAGAGGAGGGGTTCTGGTGTGAGGTGCTCCGGAGGTAAATGCCTTCACCTCGTGTGCGAGGTTGGGGCTGATACAGCTGAGGTTGATATACAGAGCACACATCATGAGGGCGAGGATGAGCCGATTATTTGAAGGTGTAGATGATGTGTGTGCGCGTTGCGGGGGGTCTATTCACATTCATATGTTTTGGTCCTTGGTCCTGTCCAAAACTAGAGGATTAGGATAATTTCCAAGGTGGTGCACGTGAAACTGGACCTGGGTCCCGGGGAAGCCACATTCGGGGTGTCTGACCCAGCCAGAGTTGGTAACGGGGCGGAGACAGATATCGTAGCCTTCGCCTCGTTGATCGCCCGAAGGTGGATCCTGTTGGGATGGAGAGCAGCCTCTCCACCCTGTGCCCTGGCGTGGCGGGGGGGGGGGGGGGGGGGGGGGGGGGGGGGCCTGTTGGAATACTTGACTCTTGAGAAGGTTAAGTTTGAAATGAGGGGAAGGACGGAGGGGTTTTACAATTCATGGGCGTTATTCATTATGCACTTTCAAGAACTGGATAACATCGAACATTAGTTGGGGGGGAATGGGTGGGAGGGTTGGGGGGCTGTGTGTATTAAGGGTGACTATGGTAATCCCTGATTCCTTGTCATTTGTTTATGTGAACAGGCGAGCTAATGTTTGGGGTTTGGTGGGAGGATGGGATTGTTGTTATTGTTATGGGGATTGACATATTTGTTGCTGATTATTATTTATTGCTGGTGGGTTTAAATGTTGGAGAAAATGTGAAAAAGGAGGAGAATAAAATAAAAAGAACAAAGACGCCGGCACAAAGCAGGCCACAGCACCACCAGTGGTGTCAATTCTGCAACTGCAGACAAATAGGGTCTTTCAATTATAAATGTTGACATAGTAATCTCACATTGTGAGACATATTAGCATTATTGAAAACCTATGACCACAGAAGGTAAGGATTATGAACAAAAGCCATGTGTGACATGCACAGCTTTGTAATAATACCTAGTTGCTACCTAAGTAGTGTCCTGCCCAAAGGCCAACCCTTTGAAACACCTTTCCATTGTGAGTTTTTGCCCTCAAATCATCTCTTTTTTTCATATCTTAATTCCATGTATCATTACTTTTGCCATCGGTCTCTTAAGTGGCACCTTATTAAATGCATTTTTGAAAAATCGGTTTAAACCACATATATATATTTCCTTTCACTACTTCTATTGTTACTTCTATGAAGAATTGTACAAAGTTGGTCAAGTACAACTTGCCTTTAAGAAATCCACGTTGACTGGTCCAAGTGTTTGTGACATGACAATGTAAAAAATATTAGCATAACAAAGAAAATATGTGAAAGCTGCTGCTTTATTAAAGAGACTCACAACAATCATCAACTTTGGCTAGTGCTTTTACTTGGCATATGTATACTGAGACACTCACCTCTGGAGTTACATCTCTTGGGGCAAACCCAGTACCCCCAGTAGTTAAAATAAGATTCAATTCTTTATCATCGCACCATTCTATGAGAGTCTCCTGGAACAGACCACACAGTAATGCAAATTAATGCATCAGGAATAAAATATGAACATGAAAGCATGAATACATTTTCCTGTATACTTCCATACACCCATACATTTACTTAGGAGCTCAGGCAGGATCTTGTGCCTCTGCAAAAACAGCGCATGGAAGGCAAACAATATTTCCTTCTCATCAGTTGGTTCAGATTTCCACTATCTGAAGATTTGGAGCTGAGGTGCAGTGAATGATAAATTATAAATATCATGGACTTGTTTCTCTTTGTTGTTGGTAATATCACTGGGCTTCTAGACCAGGCTAATTCTCTGGGGACATGGGTTCAATGGTGGGATTTAAATTTGATTAATAAATCTGAAATATAAAGCTTGTCTCAGTTATGGTGACATAGAACATTGAACAGTACAGCACAGAACAGACCCTTCGGCCCTCGATGTTGTGCCGAGCAATGATCACCCTACTCAAACCCACGTATCCAACCTATACCCATAATCCAACAACCCTCCCCCCTTAACCTTACTTTTAAGGACACTACGGGCAATTTAGCATGGCCAATCCACCTAACCCGCACATCTTTGGACTGTGGGAGGAAACCGGAGCGCCCGGAGGAAACACACGCACACACGGGGAGGACGTGCAGACTCCGCACAGACAGTGACCCAGCCGGGAACCGAACCTGAGACCCTGGAGCTGTGAAGCATTTATGCTAACCACCATGCTACCGTGCTGCCCTGACCATGAAACTATCATCATAAAAACCCATCTGGTTCATTAGGGAAGGAAATTTGCAATGCTTAGCATGACTCCAGACCCAGCAATGTGGGTGACTCTTAGCCGTCCTCTGAAATGGCCGAGCAAGCCATTCAGTTCAAAGGGCAATTAGGGATGGGCAACAAATGCTGGCTATGTCAGCAACACCACCATCATGAAAGAATAAAAAAGAGCTATTAGACGCGAAGCTTTTGTGAATAGAGATGTGGTTTAGACTGAGTTAAGCAGCTGAAACGAATAGTGTTTTGCTTGTGGTGGCTAAAACTGCAATGACAGTAAATAAGGGGCGGGATTTACTGAGCAACTCGCTGTGTGTTTCGTGGCGGCGGGAGGCGGCCCATCATTGTCCGGCGGTGGGATCTTGTGGTCCCGCCGTTGTCAACGTGGTTTCCCATTGAATGAATCCCACGTCACCGGGAAACCTGCAGTGGGAGTGCACTATCGGCAGCACCAGAAGATCTCGCCGGCATGGATGGCCGGAAAATCTCACCCCAGTAGTTTTTTTTAAAAGGGTGAACTTGAAGTTATTTTCATACATCACAATTTCTAAAGGTGCTTGAACAATTATCATTCACCATGGCACAGTAGGTAGCACTGCTGCCTCACAGGGCCATGGGGCCCGGGTCCAATTCCGGCCTCGTCTGTGTGGAGTTTATACTTTCTCCCTGTGTCTGTGTGTGTGGGTTTCCTCCGGATGCTGCGGTTTTCTCCTACAGTCCAAAGATGTGCTGGTTAGGTGGATTAGCCATGCTAAATTGCCCTTTAGTGTCCAAAGGTATACAGGTTAGGAGGGGTTACAGGATTACTGGAATGGGTGAGGGAATGGGCCTAGATAAGGTGCTCTTTCAGAGGATCGGTGCAGACTCAATGGGTCGAATGACCTCCTTCAGCACTCAGGGTTCTATAATACTACAAATCCAATAAAAAATTAAGGATCCCAATTCCTGATCCCTAGGATAAGATAAAAGAATTGACACCCAAATAGGATTTGTGGGACATTATCTTTAGATAACTCCAAATATAAATTTTGTGAATGTAGCATTCAATTTGGATCATTCTTATTCAAATTGAACATGTGTCTTGTTACGATGCAGTAAAGGTAAGATAAAAGCCCAACTGTATGAAAGATTGTAACGTTACCAGAGGCTGTGAAAAAACTAACATGTAACCTGCAGTCTTTATTCATATCCTTCATTATCTTTCAGATGTATGATCTGAACTACACCCGACATTCCTACATTCAAGCACAATGACTGCCTTACCCAAACAAATCAGAAAAAACTGCTCTGCCGAACAGCATATGAAAAGGAAAAGCATGATTTTGTTGTTTTGCCTGTCAGGATAAAGGGAAATAAAAGGTAATATTTCTTGCTTGTGGGTTTTATACGATTCACAGCTATCAAGGGCAATGTAAGCAACGTCAATGGCCTTCTCCCATGATTGATCCACTTTATTTTCTCTGTTGATGTAAACAAGTGGCCAGGAAGATCATGACTTCAGCAGCACCATAGCAGTCACTTGCATTTAATCATGAGCTTGATACCTTTGTCGGGCATAGACAGCTGCTGCTGCTAAACCTCAACATCGATTGAAGAATCTGCACAGCGCAATGTTCCCGCATTCCTCTGCCAGCTTGTTGCTGCTTAAGATCTGGTCCCGTAGGTGTTGAAAATTAATTTCAGGGTTCATCAACACCTCCTGAATGGCATTTGAAGGATTTATCTATTCGGCAGTAATAAATCTCTGAGTTTATCATTGAAACCTTAAAGTTATTTCATTCTGTGAGCTTGAGGCATTTGCCCTCATACAGACTCATCCAGATGAACCAGAGTATGATTCCATCTTAAGATATAAATCAATCCAGCTCAAATTCATCTCTCTTGTCAAAAGTTGCCCTTTATCCGTTTTTCCCTAGCTGGAGCAGTGATGGATAGAGGTTAAATGTTTGTTGAAGGTGATTACATATGGTGACATATGCTCCATGAAATATTTTTCACATTTCTTCAAGATGATGACCTGAGTCAGAATAGATACCATGAAGACATTTTAAAACATTTTGTGGTGGGTTTGAAATATTTGAACCCAGATGACGTTTTCTGTTGCATACAAAGTTGAGAAACAAAGAGGGCAATAATAATAATCACTATTAGTGTCACAAATAGGCTTACTTTACACTGCAATGAAGTTACTGTGAAAAGCCCCTAGTCGCCAGTTTCAAGTTAAGGATGGCAAAAGAAAAATTAAGTTAAGGACTTCTTGGGTGGCATTCTCTGGTCTCCAATGCCGAAATTGCGCTCGGCCGGAGAATCCACGTTGGTGCTGAAATTGTGGGTGGCGCCGCTTTTGCGATGCTCCGCCCCCTTCAAAATGGCGTACTTGCAGAGTACGCCGCATGCCGTATGGACGGCCTCAGGACGTTACCTGAGGCCCACCCCCCGATGCTCTGCCCTCGACGGGCCAAGTTTCTGATGGCGTGGGTCCCTCATGCTATTTTTTGTCGGGTACTCAGCATGGTGGCTGCAGAATGAGCCCAACACTGCCACAGTCAGGGGAGAACCGATCCACAGGCAGGGGGTCTTTGGCACGGGTTGGGGGCACTGGTGGGGGGGGGGGGGGGGGGGTGGTCCGGGGGTGGCAAGCCTGACCATAGGGGGCACTATTTGGCAGGCCAGGTCTGCATGTGGCCGGCGCCATGTTGCATGGCGCAGGCCGCCGTCATGCGCATGCGTGGCCATGGACCTGACAATTCTCCGGGTGTATTGGCAGCTAGAGCCAGGTGCTCTACGATACGTGCCTGTTAGCGCTCCACCAGACAGGGATCGTTGGCCGTTTTGCGCCGTTTTTTCGGTCGTAAAAGGCTCCCATTCCCACGCCGGCGTCAGCACTTAGTCTCAGAATCGGAGAATCTAGCCCCTTCTTTTAAACAGAACATAGAAAAATGGGCAAGGTGGTTAAGAAAGAAACTGTGGAGGGAAGTTGGAAATTGGATGGGTAGATGATCTACTCCTGAATTTGATATCACCAGATCACTGCAGGTCAATATAGGTTCCAACTGAAAATGATTTATGACAGATAATCACTTACCAAATGTATGCAATCAACATTACACAGGAAGATACAATCTAGCTGCAACCATCAATTACTCATGACACCATTACTTATAATAGGTTATTAATCTGTCCACTTGTGGAGAGAGAGAATTTTTCATGTGTCCTCTACATATATAAATTCAAGTACAATCTAAACTTAAATAAAAGAAAGAGAAAATAGAATTCCTATTAATAATTCAGTTTGAAAAGACTTGCAAAATTTATGCATGTTTCACATAACTTTTATCCAATATAAATTGTTCATAACAATTATTAATAGCAGTTTCAAACCAAAGACATTTTGTTTCAAGGCAAATGTTTAGAAATGTAGATTATTTCCACTTTTGTGTGAAAATGAAAAGTAGCCTCTTGGCCATTCAATACTAACAGTGACAAAAAATACTGTAGCACCTGTGCAAATATAGAAATATGATATATTACAGACTAATTATTATAATATTCAAAATGCTTCAAGTTCTAAATTTGAATTTGTTGTTAGTTTACAATTCAGTGAATTGGCCAGCATAATTTTATAAAATTTGTAACAAACCATCAAGTACTTCAGATTAAAAGCCAATAATCTGTTTCTGTGAACATGTGTCCATGAACAAACTCATTTACAATAGGTAACTGAATCTGAAAAGAATACTTACGATAGCTGATCCTCCACTCCCAGTTATTCCATAGAACTTAAATTGTTCAATTATAAATATGTGTTTGCTTGCTTTGGCATTGTTCCCTACTGTGGTGCGAAATTTACTGTCCATGCTTTGGAAAATACCTTCTCTGTGCAGAAGGTTCCTGTTCAAATCTATGTCCAGCAAGGATGGCATATTTTTTGGTTTGCAACTTTTAAGTTGGTTAGTTTTGAAGAAACTCCACAATGATCTCAGATTTCCCAGTCTGCAGGAAGATGATGGTGCCCACCGCTGACCTCAAGAAAATCCATCGACCAAGAACTACCAATCTCTGCTTTCCTAATATTAATTTGAATGTGGCACCAAGTCAAGTAGATCTCTTGGCATCCTACAGCTGTGATGCTATCAAACAGGATAAGCAGCCAATCACACTGCAGACTTCTCACAGTCAGCAAACCAGGTAGCGAAATGCACCGGTAATCTTTTACTATTTAATCATGTTACAGAAGCTGAAATAGTAAAAAAACTAAAATTAAATTTAAAAAAATCAAAATTGATAAAACAAGCATTGCATAAATATAAAATTAGTTTTCAGATAAAAGATTGTTCAGCAATAGATTTGGTTTACTACACCATTAAAAACCCCATTACACTCATTAACAGTATTTAACAATCTGGCCAGTTTTAAAACACCCATGAGAAAATGCTGGAAAATCTCAGCAGGTCTGGCAGCATCTTCAGGGAGAGAAAAGAGCTAATGTTTCGAGTCCGATGACTCTTTGTCAAAGCTCTTTTGGTTCTTTTCTCTCCCCACAGATGCTGCCAGACCTGCTGAGATTTTCCAGCATTTTCTCTTTTGTTTCAGATTCCAGCATCCGCAGTAATTTGCTTTTAAAACACCCATGTTACAGCATAAAAGAGGAAGGTTCTCATCAGTTCAGTGATTTCTAAAACAATAATGACTGGGTGTTGGGACTTCAATAGAAGACGTGAAAAATCACTGGCAGCAACTTCTGGATCTCCATATTTTAACTGCGCCATGTGCGGAGATTTGAAGTTGCTGTCAGATTTACAGGGTAGCAACAACAGTTTCTCCATTGATATAACTCTAAAATCCAGATCTCTAAAACCATTTCGCAATGACAAAAACTAATCTCATTGCTGTATACCTTGAGACACATAAATGTTCATGGACATGAGAAGGGAAATGTTAGAAAAAATTCTAACCCTACATGTTCCAAGTGCCCTTTCTGAGTAAAAATCGATCAATCATATTGGTTGAACAATATGCTCTATTTTGATTTGCATTATTCTTAGAAAGAAAGTAACTCTTTGGGTAAAATGATCTACACATTTGCTGCTCTTTATGATATATATCACATCTAACATTTTCTCTTAGTTCGTTTGTTACCCAGTTGAGTTGTTTAGGTCTAAGTGGTATAATCTGGAAGCTCATTGCATTATCCTTAACCAGATAACGTGGTTGAGGTAAGGCTACAATGGTATTTCGGTATACAAATGGTATTACAATGGTGCTTCAAACAGGAACATCGGGTTGATGAATTTACCCATAAATATGATTGTAAATGCCCTAGATCTGCAATAAAACGAATACCACACAATAAGAAATACTAATGTTTGTCGAGAGATTATTAAATGTCTAACAACATGGCAGCATTATGTGATCAGTCAGAGGTTGAAATAAATTGAAAGTGAGTCAACATGTTGAAAGAATTTCTAAAACTATTGATCTGATCAGAGTAAATTCTAATCACAGTCATGGACACATTTCTCATTGCACAGAAAAACTATTTCACCATACGTGTTCATATACTAAACATCTTAGTTGAACTGTGATGTACCAACATATTTGGAGCAGGAAATGTTCACCTCAAATGGAATGTAACCTCACAGTCTTACATGGTCCTACTTCTAAAACAATGGAAACATTTAACAGAAGTAACAAAATAATTTTGGTACATTTGTTTACACTGGAATATTCAATAAAGGCAGAAATATCTTTGTGGAAAGTCCATTAACAAGCATATATTAAAGCCAGGACAGGACCATGTTTTCCATACAATTAATCAGCAGGATGGTTGCTATACTGCTGTGTCAATTCATCCAAAAAGTAACATTTGGTTCGTCCAATTTTGTTTTACGTTTTTACTTTAATGAACCTACTTTTCTTTCATCTGAAATAATTTCCATTATCCTTTTCAATTTGAATTATAGTCTATTGCTGCTAATAAAACGACGCTTGCAGCAACTATAATAAAGTCCTGGCTCATGTTAAACAATAACTCCAGTTGACAATTCAGAAAAATATTATATAACTAATATTAATTTTCCATGCGCAGCTCATTCAACAAGGCAGTACCATTGTTGAACCCCCGCTATCAATATCTTGAGGGTTACCATTGACCAGAAACTGAACTGAACTATACATAGAAATACTGTGGCTACCAGAGCAAGCCAAAGGCTAGGAATCCTGTGGCGAGAAACTCACTTCCTGACACACCAAAGCCTGTCCACCACCTACAAGGAACAAGTCAGGAGTGGGATGCAATACTCTCCATGTGCCTGGATGTTTGCAGCTCCAACAACACTGAAGCTCAACACCATCCAGGGCAAAGCAGCTCGCTTGATTGCTACCCATTCCACAAACATTCAAACTCTCCACCACTGACAAACAGTGACAGCTGTGTGTACCATCTACAAGATGCACTGCAGGAACTCACCCAAGGTTTTTTAGTTAGTACCTTCCAAACCCATGACCTACAACCAGTAGGACAAGGGCAGCAAGTCACTCACCACGCTGACCTGGAAATATTTTGTCGCTCCTTCATGGTCATTGGGTCAAAAACCTGGAATGGCCTCCATAACACCTCAAGGACTGCTGCAGTTTAAGAAAGCAGCTCACCACCATCTTATGAAGGGCAATGGAATGGGCAATAAATGTTGACCTAGCTAGCGATGCCCACATCCTGTATTTGAATTTTGAAAAATATACATTAAGTATATCAAATATTACCATACACCCACCTCGGGTTTCTGCATGCCATGTCTATGAATTCAACTGATGGGTTTTTGGAAAGATTTCAAAGGCCAATTGTTCTGGAATGCTGGGGGTCAATAAGAAGATATTGTGTCATGCACAGTATATTTCAGATGTGAAAGGTGGCCAACGTATGGCAGAGACAGTAATAGTGAAGGAAAATAGGCTGAGACCATTTCAAAAACAATTGGACACTAGAATCTCAAGTCTTTAGGATCTCTGAGAATGAACTATGATAGGCCAAATGGCCTTTGTCAACCACAATAATCTTGCCCGTCTGTATGAATGTTGGAAGGATAACTTACAGAATATTCATATGTAGCTATGATCAGACAATAATCAGGGAAGGAAGAAAGTACCTGTTAGTTTTGAGACTGTGTTAAGGAAGGCTCTACATAGCCTCCAATTGAGACTGCAGAGAATGGGGGGGGCAGGGGAGGATGAAACTTTTGACACACTGCATGAACTATCTGACTGCTATTTTGAATTTTCTTAGAAGAAAATTAATACATCAAAGAATAAATTATGTAGATCCACACAATCTATAGTATGTTTTGCATCAGAATCCTGTCCCATTTTACCATCCTCCAGATCCGCAAATTTAGGTGTTTGGGTTCACTCCAGGAAAGGTTGGGATGCACGAGATTAGATTTATTTGCTTGCGTTGTGTTGGACATTACAACTGAACAGAGGTTCTCATGCGGCTCCAAGGATTGCATACAACAGTCCATCCTAATTGAAAGCTAGATTTTAACATACAATATATTGGTCTGATGAAGGCTTTCCAAAGAGAAAATTGCTTTCCTTCCACTCAAACTTAGCTTCACTGCTATCAGTGGGATCCTTCCTCTTGTCTCCTGTTCCTATAGTGTCACAGGAGGGAACCTATTTCTGACACTGGTTTACATGCAGTAGATCATGCTCTGGGGTTCTCTATCAAAACCTCTTTTTATGAGGGTTGCTCATTACCTGACTCACAACTCCCTATCAGGAGAACCAATTAGATCCGATTATTGATCAGCACTCACTATCAATAGTATTCCATTGGAAGACAACTGTGCATTTAAAAGTTGAAACTCTTGTTATTTTGTCGTCAGGGTTTAAAATAGGCTGGTGCATTCCGCTTTCACTGGGTGATACCCTTGGAATCCCTACAGTGCAGAAGGACGCCATTCAGCCCATTGAGTCTGCACTGACCCTCTGAAAGAGCACCCTACCTTGGCCTACTCCCTGCCCTATCCCTTAAATCCACCTAACTTCTTTGGAATGTGGGAGGAAACCAGAGCACCCGGAGGAAACCCATGCACACATGGGGAGAAAGTGCAAACAACACACAGTCACCAAAGGCCAGAATCAAACCTGGGTCTCTGGCACTGTAAGGCAGCAGTGCTGACCACTTTGCCACCCTGTCACCCATCCTTCTATGTCACTCCAACATTCAGAGGCTCTTATTTCTGCTCGCGAGGGCTGTGGCAGTTTGGCTCTGACCAATGACCTTGCAATTCAGAATTAACAATAATTAATGTGCTACGGACAAATTACATCTTCCATGGCCATCAGGATCTAGAATTAAATATGGCACATCAAATGCAGGTTACAAACTAAAATTGTTAATCTGTGAAACCATACCATGCAGGGATGGGCAGTTAAAGAAGGAATGCTTCCAGAATTAATTATTGGCAACATCAGTGGCTCAAATAAAGGTAAGGAAGCAAAAAATTGGCCTACTGTGACATAAATAAGAACTAGTTTTCTACCCATTTAAGGCAGTTGAGACCACCTTCAAAAATGAAAAGGAGAATTCCCCACATCAATGGCAGATATAAGAGATGCCCCAATTACATGCCATAAAGGCTGAAGTTGGATATAGTTGAGGAAAATAGAAACAAAATCATAATATTCACTTGTAACTGCCAGCAAAAAACAAAAATGTTAAATAATATATGCTTAGTCTGTGAGGAATCATCTTGGTTTTCCATAACTATATCTGTTGAAAAAGTACAGTTCCTATTCACAAATTTCATAGAATTTACAGTGCAGAAGGAGGCCATTCAGCCCATCGAGTCTGCACCGGCTCTTGGAAAGGGCACCCTATCCCCATAACCCAGTAACCCCACCCAACACTAAGGGCAATTTTGGACACTAAGGGCAATTTTCATTGGCCAATCCACCTAACCTGCACATCTTTGGACTGTGGGAGGAAACCGGAGCACCCGGAGAAACCCACGCATACACGGGGAGGATGTTACAGTACATGACTGTACATCTTTAAATGTTCCTTACTTAATTCTTCCATGCCAAAAGATAGTTTTGATTATTGTTAAAGAAAACCAAACCTCTAATGTTCTTCCACAAAGGATACTTTCCCGGTTAAGGGCGGAGCGCTGCAACTGTAATGACTTTCATCACCTTGCTTTTATTTCACTGTGCAAATTGCTGTAACTATTTCATTTGAAAAATCACAGCAAGTTGCACTTCCAAGATCAATATCTCATTAACAGCAAAAGTTGGAAAACCATTTTTGTTTTGTCATCACAGCTAAATACCGTGTAATATTAAGAGGACTACGGCAAAAATTCTGCAGAGATTCTGGTATTTTTATTTATTGAAGCTTAAAATTGCGAGTAAGGGTAAAGGCAGTGAGTGATAATACTGAACATTTCCAAATGGCGCATCAATAAAGAGAGCTGTAATTTGTAGGAGGACAGGCAGTTAATTATTGGCTTCCACCGAGCGCAGTTGTCTTGCTTACCATGAGGAATCTGAATACAAATAAAGAAGCTGTGGCCTTTAAGTGAACTTTAGAAATCCCTGCTGTAAATAAAATGTGTTTCCATAAATTACTGAACCGTTCAGCTTGTAATCCATTTATTTTGTAACCATTGTAAGATCCTGATGCTTTGCAATTCTGGGTTCACTGAAACATAAAATAATCAGCCTTTCAATTTTGGAGATTGCGAACAGTCACAGGATAAGAGTTTCAGAAACGTTTTTTAAAATATATAATACAAATCTTGGTTCTCCAGTAGTAATTTAAGTAAAATATAAGCAAAGCCCCTGACTGCATGACATAGCATCAGCCATATCAATCCAAGAACACAGCATACGAGGTCCCAGGCAATAATCACCGTGGTGTTTTGAACTTCATTTCAAGTAACATTTATGTCACAGTTGCCATTGGTGCCACAACCTGGTGCCAAGAAAGCACCCAGTGGTCCAGCTGGCATGAATCACCCACAAATTTTGCAGTTGGAGGATGTCAAGTGTGACACAAGCCTTACATGGCTCCAATTTATCTTTTCCATCTTGCCAAATTCCTAAGTGCATGGTAATCAGCTGCTTGGGGCCTCACTGAACAGAGAAAGAGATTATACATGCTGGTCAGTGGGGAGTTGGAAGCACTGGAGCTTGGCAGCTTCTGTGACATACAGATAGATCAGCTGCTCAGGAGGTATGGAATTGGGAGAGCTCCCTGAGGAACGGGCAGCAATTGGAGATCGCTACAGAAAATTAAAGATGCAGCTCAGACATCACACAGCAATAGAGAAACCCACCGGAAGTAATCAGAAACAAACTGAGGGAGAGAAACAGTACAATGTGGGGAAAGAACAATGGACAGCAAAATGCTGAGAAAGAGGGAGAATAAGAGAAATGCAGGGCACGATTCAGCGGACAAAAGTTAAAGTCCGTTTTTAGGCATGTTTGGCGAAGAGTTTTGCATCGGTGCGAGTGCACCATGTTACATGCAATAGCGAACCTTTTGCTCCCGCCTATAGTAACAAGTAATCCCTCAGTGCTCGAGTGTTCTAGTTCTTACAGGTTAGACAGCACTTACAATGGACTTGCCAACTTCCTCAGTGATGTTTCCTGTGCATTTTAAGATGATCAACGGTAGGTGGAATTCTATAACTCCCAACAAAGTAGCACAACGTACAATTAGGTACTGAATGGAAAGCTTCAGAGTGGGCACCGCACTTTCCTGCTTTTGTGCACCTTCCGGCTTTGTACCTTTAGACAAGTGGAGCAAAAGGAACATTTAGAGGAAGTTTAATTGCACTGTGCAGGCAGAATTTTTTTTAAAACTCCCCCATAAAGGCTGCTTATTCTAGGAGAACAACAGATTTTAATATTTTGCAAAAGAAACAAAGGTAAATTATTATTTTTTTTACAAATATGGTTTTAATTTCCTTTTGCAGCAATACAAAAGAATTTGCTTCACAGGATCTCACAAAGAGCAACAAATAATTCTGAACTTTGGAGCATCAGTTATCATGACGTAGGTTTCCTGCACTGTGGAACATTACTGGGATGAAAGGTAAAATTCTGGCTTGCTAATTTTAGCTAAATATGTATGCAAATGTCAAACAACTTCACAGATATATCCACAATGCTGTTTTTCTGTAACAGAAAGTAGCAAAGACAGGAATTTCAACCCTTCAGTTTATGAAAATTACTGGAACATTTGTGGAAAACAGATCAAATTTTTAAAAATTCAATTATTTTTCAATATGTCTAACCAGAGACAGCACAATGGGTGGAATTCTCCCATTTTAAGACTAAGCACCACAGTGGGTGGCTCCGACGGCATCTGTCCCTACCGACCAGAATGACAAGGTCCTGTGCCAGATTCTATTCTTGGAACCTTGTTAGTTATGCACAGGCAAGTTCTCCTCTGAGTCACCTAGCCAACCGCCGTCAGGAGAGGCCTGTACTCCCCAAACCCATGTGCTGTACTGATCAGACTTGGTGACACAGGAGGGCCCATGGGGGACCGCAGAACGGTGCTGTACAGGAAGCCCAGCTCGGCATTGTAGCCACCTGGGGTGGCCACGTCCTGATTCCAAAATGGATACTCGCAAAGAGTGCAGGGAAAAATGGACAGCACTAGAAAAACAAGCAGGTGCAAGGTTCCTGTGGATTGGAACCTGCAGAACCCAGACAGAACTGAAACTACGAGCCATTAGGATAGTAATGAGGTATCTTCGGGAACAAATAGAAACATTGAAACAATCGGTACCAGGACAGACTACCCGGCGCCAGTGGAAGCTAAAACAAAGGCAGGCCAACGGTTACCTAGAGCCCGCCCAACAATCAGGGAACAACCCCGTTATTGGAGAAAATCGATACGAACGATTGGGACATGGTCCAATTAATTGGGATCAAGTCTAGGGTCCGCCCAGAAGGCCGCGAAACCCTAGGGGCTATAAAACAGAGTCCCCAAGGTCAGTTCGCTCTCTTACTCCTCTTCGTCACCTTCACCTTGGCATTTGGCTCTCAGCGACGAGAGGCCAGCAAGAACCAGCCAAGTAAGTCTAAGGTCAACGCACACTACGAGATAGACGCTCCTAGCTACTATTCTATACCAGTTCGAAGCCAACAGTATCAGAACCGGACGACGGCCATTGTTCCTCTGACTGAGTGGGCCACTAGAAGCTAAGTATAGGCTTTTAGTAGTAGTTGTAGTTTAGCGAGTAGAGTTTATGCATGAGTAATAATTGACTGTGTGTGTAAATAAATGTGCATTGATTTCAAACTTACTAACTGGTGTATCGAGTCATTGATCAGTATTTGGCTTTGAACCCTGTGGTGGTATCAGAAAGATACCTGGTGACTCTTGAGCAAAGGTAATTAAAACAGAGCAAATTAAGGGAAAGCATAACGAGCAACAGCATGGAGATGGAGGCAGGAACCAGTCTGCCCTGGCAGTGTGATGTACAGCGCATCAGGAGCACCACAGCACTGTGGCAGAAAGTTGTTACATTCACCCTAAGTCTCTAGCGAACTGACACTTGTCTTGTGCACGCCACTCATTAGCAGTCAGGTTTGTCACCAACGTTAATTCCTGCTGGCTTGATGCAAGATTGGAAGGCCGTAGGGTGGCGACGCTTTGCAAGCTCTCTCACACAGATCCTCTTCCTACATAGTCATAGATAGACAGTCATAGAATTTACAGTGCAGAAGGAGGCCATTCGGCCCATCGAGTCTGCACCGGCTCTTGGATAGAGCACCCTACCCAAGGTCAACACCTCCACCCTATCCCATAAGCCAGTAACCCCACCCAACACTAAGGGCAATTTTGGACACTAAGGGCAATTTATCATGGCCAATCCACCTAACCTACACATCTTTGGACTGTGGGAGGAAACCGGAGCACCCAGAGGAAACCCACGCACACACGGGGAGGATGTGCAGACTCCGCGCAGACAGTGACCCAAGCCGGAATCGAACCTGGGACCCTGGAGCTGTGAAGCAATTGTGCTATCCACTATGCTACCGTGCTGCCCGTACATCTCCGATTTTTTTTCATGTATGGAATGCTCTGTTTGGACTGTATGCAGAACAATACTTTTCACTGTACCTCGGTACATGTGACAATATAACATATCCAAATGCTGTTTTAATGAGCATTCATGAGATATAAATGACAGGAAATTGTGTTGGTGCCACCTGCCAGCGAGACCCACCATTAAGCCGCCATTAGGAGAATTGTAACGTGATTTTCGGTTGGTGGCCTTCCGACTTTGCCTCTTGTCAGATTCTCTGCGCCAGTCCACCACCAAACCCTCCAAGGGTGAGCTGGGAGAATTCCGCCTGTTATAATCCCACGAGACCATTGGGGATGACCCGATCGATATCCCCATAGGGCTTGTGGAATACCAGCTCTCCCAGTGAAGGACGAAGGCACAGTAGTGCGCTTGTTATCTCCCAGAGATAAAAGATGGCCCAAGAGGGAGCTGGCATCTCATAGTGGTCCTGGCTTGGAGTTTGGTTTAGTTGCTGTATTTCCCAACAGAGAAGAGGAATTAAACTACTTTTGACTTACTTTTTTGGGGCTCCTCATTGACTACAATATTGCCCAATGGGTTTAGACCTTTCATCAGATTTAATTTTTTTTTAAATATAATTTTTATTGGAATTTTTTACAGAAAATATAAAACATAACGACAAACAATGAAATACAACAAAATAACCCATAATAATATTGAGTGAAAGCAAGCATCCAGCAGAGGGCAGCAGAGCAAAGCTACTGATCAGCTGTTCCGGGGGAATTTGCATACGTGCAGTGCGGTCAGCCTAAGTTGAAGGTGGTTTGTGGAAGGGCTGTTGGCAAGTGACAGTTAAACCCGAAACACTTTGTGAGTGTTTCCCACCCTACCTCCTCCTCTAACCAACCCCCCCACCCCACGGTGGTTGGGAAGCGGGAGCAGGGGCCTGTCGTGAAGGTGAGTGAGTGCCTTTAAATTTGCTTAACTTTCAGCGGGAGCAGGGTTTGAGGTAATATCAGGTAAGCTCTTCCTTTCTTTTTTTTTTCTTGTTTTATTTTCAAATCTAGAGGTGATGTCAGGGAAGGCAGTACAATGCTCTTCCTGCAGAATGTTTGAGGTGAGGGACGCCGTCAGTGTCCCTGCTGATTTCATCTGTGGGAAGTGCACCCAACTCCAGCTCCTCAAAAACCGTGTTAGGGACCTGGAGCTTGAGCTGGATGAACTTTGGATCATTCGGGAGGCAGAGGGGGTCATAGATAGGAGTTTCAGGGAAGTAGTTACACCAAAGACTGGAGATAGATGGGTAACTGTAAGAGGGACTGGGAAGAAGCAGTCAGTGCAGGGACCCCCTGCGGTCGTTCCCCTGAGTAACAAGTATACCGTTTTGGATACTTGTGGGGGGGGGGGACTTACCAGGGGTAAGCCATGGGGTACGGGCCTCTGGCACGGAGTCTGTCCCTGTTGCTCAGAAGGGAATGGGGCAAAGGAGTAGAAAATTAGTAATTGGGGACTCAATAGTCAGGGGCACAGATAGGAGATTTTGTGGGAGCGAGAGAGACTCACGTTTGGTATGTTGCCTCCCAGGTGCAAGGGTAAGTGATGTCTCGGATCGTGTTTTCCGGGTCCTTAAGGGGGAGGGGGAGCAGCCCCAAGTCGTAGTCCACATTGGCACTAACGACATAGGTAGGAAAGGGGACAAGGATGTCAGGCAGACCTTTAGGGAGCTAGGATGGAAGCTCAGAGCGAGAACAAACAGAGTTGTTATCTCTGGGTTGTTGCCCGTGCCACGTGATAGTGAGATGAGGAATAGGGAGAGAGAGCAATTAAACACGTGGCTACAGGGATGGTGCAGGCGGGAGGGATTCAGATTTCTGGATAACTGGGGCTCTTTCTGGGGAAGGTGGGACCTCTATAGACAGGATGGTCTACATCTGAACCTGAGGGGCACCAATATCCTGGGGGGGAGATTTGTTAGTGCTCTTTGGGGGGGTTTAAACTAATTGAGCAGGGGCATGGGAACCTGGATTGTAGTTTTGGGGTACGGGAGATTGAGAGTATAGAGGTCAGGAGCACAGATTTGACTTCGCAGGAGGGTGCCAGTGTTCAGGTAGGTGGTATGAAGTGTGTCTACTTCAATACCAGGAGTATACGAAATAAGGTAGGGGAACTGGCAGCATGGGTGGGTACCTGGGACTTCGACGTTGTGGCCATTTCAGAGACATGGATAGAGCAGGGACAGGAATGGTTGTTGCAGGTTCCGGGGTTTAGGTGTTTTAGTAAGCTCAGAGAAGGGGGCAAAAGAGGGGGAGGTGTGGCGCTGCTAGTCAAGGACAGTATTACGGTGGCGGAAAGGATGCTAGATGGGGACTCTTCTTCTGAGGTAGTATGGGCTGAGGTTAGAAACAGGAAAGGAGAGGTCACCCTGTTGGGAGTTTTCTATAGGCCACCTAATAGTTCTAGGGATGTAGAGGAAAGGATGGCGAAGATGATTCTGGAAAAGAGCGAAAGTAACAGGGTAGTTGTTATGGGAGACTTTAACTTTCCAAATATTGACTGGAAAAGATATAGTTCGAGTACATTAGATGGGTCGTTCTTTGTACAATGTGTGCAGGAGGGTTTCCTGACACAATATGTTGACAGGCCAACAAGAGGCGAGGCCACATTGGATTTGGTTTTGGGTAATGAACCAGGCCAGGTGTTAGATCTGGAGGTAGGTGAGCACTTTGGAAACAGTGACCACAATTCGGTGACCTTTACGTTAGTGATGGAAAGGGATAAGTATACCCCGCAGGGCAAGAGTTATAGCTGGGGGAAGGGCAATTATGATGCCATTAGACATGACTTAGGATGTGTTGGTTGGAGAAGTAGGCTGCAAGGGTTGGGCACACTGGATATGTGGAGCTTGTTCAAGGAACAGCTATTGCATGTTCTTGATAAGTACGTACCAGTCAGGCAGGGAGGAAGGGGTCGAGCGAGGGAACCGTGGTTTACCAAAGAAGTGGAATCTCTTGTTAAGAGGAAGAAGGAGGCCTATGTGAAGATGAGGCATGAAGTTTCAGTTGGGGCGCTTGATAGTTACAAGGAAGCGAGGAAGGATCTAAAGAGAGAGCTGAGACGAGCAAGGAGGGGACATGAGAAGTCTTTGGCAGGTAGGATCAAGGAAAACCCAAAAGCTTTCTATAGGTATGTCAGGAATAAAAGAATGACTAGGGTAAGAGTAGGGCCAGTCAAGGACAGTGGTGGGAAGTTGTGTGTGGAGGCTGAGGAGATAAGCGAGATACTAAATGAATACTTTTCGTCAGTATTCACTCAAGAAAAAGATAATATTGTGGAGGAGAATGCTGAGACCCAGGCTATTAGAATAGATGGCATTGAGGTGCGTAGGGAAGAAGTGTTGGCAATTCTGGACAAGGTGAAAATAGATAAGTCCCCGGGGCCGGATGGGATTTATCCTAGGATTCTCTGGGAAGCCAGGGAAGAGATTGCTGAGCCTTTGGCTTTGATTTTTAGGTCATCATTGGCTACAGGAATAGTGCCAGAGGACTGGAGGATAGCAAATGTGGTCCCTTTGTTCAAGAAGGGGAGTAGAGATAACCCCGGTAACTATAGGCCGGTGAGCCTAACGTCTGTGGTGGGTAAGGTCTTCGGGAGGATTATAAAAGATACGATTTATAATCCTCTAGATAGGAATAGTATGATTAGGGATAGTCAGCATGGTTTTGTGAAGGGTAGGTCATGCCTCACAAACCTTATCGAGTTCTTTGAGAAGGTGACTGAACAGGTAGACGAGGGTAGAGCAGTTGATGTGGTGTATATGGATTTCAGTAAAGCGTTTGATAAGGTTCCCCACGGTCGGCTATTGCAGAAAATACGGAGGCTGGGGATTGAGGGTGATTTAGAGATGTGGATCAGAAATTGGCTAGTTGAAAGAAGACAGAGAGTGGTAGTTGATGGGAAATGTTCAGAATGGAGTTCAGTTACGAGTGGCGTAACACAAGGATCTGTTCTGGGGCCGTTGCTGTTTGTCATTTTTATAAATGACCTAGAGGAGGGCGCAGAAGGATTTATGAGTAAATTTGCAGACGACACTAAAGTCGGTGGAGTTGTAGACAGTGCGGAAGGATGTTGCAGGTTACAGAGGGACATAGATAAGCTGCAGAGCTGGGCTGAGAGGTGGCAAATGGAGTTTAATGTGGAGAAGTGTGAGGTGATTCACTTTGGAAAGAATAACAGGAATGCGGAATATTTGGCTAATGGTAAAATTCTTGGTAGTGTGGATGAGCAGAGGGATCTCGGTGTCCATGTACATAGATCCCTGAAAGTTGCCACCCAGGTTGATAGGGTTGTGAAGAAGGCCTATGGTGTGTTGGCCTTTATTGGTAGAGGGATTGAGTTCCGGAGCCATGAGGTCATGTTGCAGTTGTACAAAACTCTAGTACGGCTGCATTTGGAGTATTGCGTACAGTTCTGGTCGCCTCATTATAGGAAGGACGTGGAAGCTTTGGAACGGGTGCAGAGGAGATTTACCAGGATGTTGCCTGATATGGAGGGAAAATATTATGAGGAAAGGCTGATGGACTTGAGGTTGTTTTCGTTAGAGAGAAGAAGGTTAAGAGGTGACTTAATAGAGGCATACAAAATGAACAGAGGGTTAGATAGGGTGGACAGCGAGAGCCTTCTCCCGCGGATGGGGGTGGCTAGCACGAGGGGACATAGCCTTAAATTGAGGGGTAATAGATATAGGACAGAGGTCAGAGGTGGGTTTTTTACGCAAAGAGTGGTGAGGCCGTGGAATGCCCTACCTGCAACAGTAGTGAACTCGCCAACATTGAGGGCATTTAAAAGTTTATTGGATAAGCATATGGATGATAAGGGCATTGTGTAGGTTAGATGGCCTTTAGTTTTTTTTTTCCATGTCGGTGCAACATCGAGGGCCGAAGGGCCTGTACTGCACTGTATCGTTCTATGTTCTATGTTCTATAACTGTATCACCCCCAGACCGTATCGACGCATGTATCCCATCCCCCACCCCCCTAACCCCAATGAACAACAAAAGAACTTCAAAATAAATTTAAATTAAATAAACAAACATAGTCATCGTCCGCCCCCCCCCCACCTTTTCCCTCCCCCATCCCCCCCTCCCCCCACCCCCCCCCCCCCCCCCCCGGGTTGCTGCTGCTACTGTCCCAGTACCCTATCGTTGAGCCAGAAAGTCGAGAAAAGGTTGCCACCGCCTAAAGAACCCTTGTACCGAACCTCTCAGGGCGAATTTGACCTTCTCTAGCTTAATGAAACCCGCCATGTCATTGATCCAGGTCTCCACGCTTGGGGGCATCGCATCCTTCCATTGTAGCAAGATCCTTCGCCGGGCTACTAGGGATGCAAAGGCCAGCACACCGGCCTCTTTCGCCTCCTGCACTCCCGGCTCCACCCCAACCCCAAAAATCGCGAGTCCCCAGCCTGGCTTGACCCTGGATCCTCCCACCTTCGACACTGTCCTCGCCACCCCCTTCCAGAACTCCTCCAGCGCCGGGCATGCCCAGAACATATGGGCATGGTTCGCTGGACTCCCCGAGCACCTGACACACCTGTCTTCACCCCCAAAGAACCTACTCATCCTTGTCCCAGTCATGTGGGCCCGGTGCAGCACCTTGAATTGGATGAGGCTAAGCCGCGCACACGAGGAGGAAGAATTAACCCTCTCCAGGGCATCAGCCCATGTCCCGTCTTCGATCTGTTCCCCCAGTTCCCCCTCTCACTTAGCTTTCAGCTCCTCTACTGACGCCTCCTCCGCCTCCTGCATAACCTTGTAGATATCAGATATCTTCCCCTCTCCGACCCAGACCCCCGAAAGCACCCTGTCACTCACCCCCCGCGCGGGAAGCGAAGGGAATCCCTCCACCTGCCGCCTAGCAAATGCCTTTACCTGCAGATACCTGAACATGTCATCAGATTTAATTTAAGGTATATTCTTGGATCAGATTTAGTCTGACATTGAAGGAGTAAATTACATGTTTGCAAATACGCTGTCAACTATTTGAAGCAAAGTTTATGTTCAAGTGTCCAGAACAAACACATCTTGCAACTTGCAAGGGTCCAGAATGCTCCTTTCTAGACTATGTAGACTCAAGAAGATAAGTAATGAATCATAATATCCTGTATCAGCGCATCTAACACCAAACCTTGCCTCCACAACTTGCAACTCAAAATAGTCTTGCTCAGAGTTGTTTAAAGTGTGAGCCGCATGGTGGTTAGCACTACTGCCTCACAGGACCAGGGGCCCATGTTCGATTCCGATCTCAGTTGACTGAGATTTTTTGGGTTGATTTTTGGGTAGCAGGGTAGCATGGTGGTTAGCATAAATGCTTCACAGCTCCAGGGTCCCAGGTTCGATTCCCGGCTGGGTCACTGTCTGTGTGGAGTCTGCACGTCCTCCCCCTGTGTACGTGGGTTTCCTCCGGGTGCTCCGGTTTCCTCCCACAGTCCAAAGATGTGCGGGTTAGGTGGATTGGCCATGCTAAATTGCCCGTAGTGTCCTAATAAAAGTAAGGTTAAGGGGGGGTTGTTGGGTTACGGGTATAGGGTGGATACGTGGGTTTGTGTAGGGTGATCATGGCTCGGCACAACATTGAGGGCCGAAGGGCCTGTTCTGTGCTGTACTGTTCTATGTTCTATGACTGCGTAGAGTATTACATATTCTTTCTGTTGGCTGCGTAGGTTTGCTTTGGGTGCTCCAGTTTCCTCCAACAGTCCAAAGATATGCAGGTTAGGTAAACGAGCCATGCAGAATTGTCCCTTCGTGTCCAAAGGTCAGGTGGGGTTACGGGGATAGGGAGGAGCATTGGGCCCAGGTAGAGTGCTCTTTCAGAGGGTTGGTGCAGACTCGATGGGCCAAATCACCTCCTTCTGCACTGCAGGGGTTTTATAATTCGAACAGGGCACGTGAGGGAAACAGGGAAACCGAAGGTATAAATTAGATTGAAGGGTTGCGAAATAAAGACAGAGAAGGAGGGTGAATTAGATTGGACACATTCTTTTTTTAAAATATAAATTTAGAGTATCCAATTCATTTTTTCCAATTAAGGGGCAATTTAGCATGGCCAATCTACCTATCTTGCACATCTTTGTGTTGTGGGGGTGAAACCCACGCAAACACGGGGAGAATGTGCAAATTCCACACGGACAGTGACCCAGAGCCGGGATCGAACCTGGGATCTCGGCGCCGTGAGGCAGCAATGCTACCACTGTGCCACCATGCTGCCCAGATTGGACACATTCAATGTCAAATCAGGGACATAAAGATAAATAAGAGGGAAGAAAAGAGAGTAAGGAAGGAAAAGTATGAAAAAATTAATTTAAAGAAAATCTCTTCAAAAAGTTAAAACCAGAAGAAATGATACTCCACACTCAAAGTGGCTACTTTTCAGTGCAGTAGAGATGGATTGGCAGTTATTAACCACAATTATGTGCTAAAAGAATGCAAGTGCTTGTAATGACAAGATATCACTTTTTGTGGTACGTTTATGGGAAATTAAAGGACAGGTAGCTTCAAGGCAAGGTAACAAGTGCTTCCACGGAGGCTGAAAATTCTGCATCAAATAATTCACCTCCTGACTCTCCAAAATTTGTCCACCATCTACAAGACACAAGTCAGGAGTGTGATGGGGATACTCTCCACTTGCCTGGATGAGTGTAGCTCCAGCAACACTCGAGGCTCAACATCATCCACGACAAAGCAGCCCACTTGATCGGTACACCGTCCACCACTTTCATCATTTACTAATTTCACCACCTGGACACAGGATTCCCTGCAGCAACTTACCAAGGTTCCTTCGGCAGCACCTTTCAAGCCCACGACTTCTACCGCCAAGAAGGGCAAGGGTAGCAGATACATGGGAACACCATCATCAGAAAATTCCCCTCCAAGTCACTCACTACCCTGATTTGAAACTATATCGCTGTTCATTCACTGTTGCTGGGTCAAAATTCTGGACCTCTCTCCCTAACAGCATTGTGGGTGCACCCACGGTGATTCATGAAGGAGGCCCACCACCACCATCTCAACGGCAATTAGGAATGGGCAATAGATGCTGGCCGAGCCAGTGTTGCGCACATCCCACAAATGAATCAATGAAAAAGAGGGCGGAAGATGGTGCAGTGGTTACCATTGCTGCCTCACGCTGCCGAGGACCCAGGTTCAACCTCAGCCCCAGGTCACTGTCTGTGTGGAGTTTGATTACTTTCCCAGTGTCTGCGTGGGTCTCATCCCCACAAACCAAAAAGATGTGCAGGGTAAGTGGATTGACCACGCTAAATTTCCCCTTAGTTGGGAAAAAAAAGAATTGGATACTCTAACTTTAAAAAAAGATGAATCAATGATTAAAGGATATTGCAAGTTCCTAAAAAAGTGGATGGCAAAGGGAGGGAAGACATTTTAGCAAAGGCAAAGATGGAATAACTCAGACTGCAACATTTGGACATTCACACTCGCTGCTGCACCTCTCTTAAAGTTATATAAATCAGCTATAAATAATGGCTAATGCTATTAACCTTGCCATTATTTTGGCAGCAAATTCTAGACCAATATCATTTTGTACCTTTGCATCAACTTGCCTCTGACATCCGAGAGTCGCCATTTACTGACTCTCTGTCGTCGACCTTATCTGTAACCACCCTTGCCCCGGAACAAGAGAACGGCTGATCAAAAGCAATAGCTTCCCCAAAATCAGGGAATGACGTACCATTCCAGACAAGTTGTGATTGACCACCAAACCAAATCCCCTCTCCCCTGATGCCCAAACCCCAATCTAGACAGGTTTACGTTATCATTAGCTAGAGTATGCAAATACAAATTTTGGATCAGTACCATGTAAACTGAGTTTCAATTAGGAGCTAATGAGGTATATCCTTAAAATTGGAAGGAGGAATCAGGCTCTAAAGATCTTAATTAGTATGTCAGAAAATATTTATCGGAGTCAACTACTACATGCCCTCAATATCATCAGCCTGCCTAAACGTTAAAGCTGAATGATTGAGGAAGTCACGTGTGCCTTACCTTGATCTCCTTAAACCCTGAAAAGAGCCAAAGACTTTAATTTATGTAATCTAAGAAATATCTCAAAAAGCTTCACAAAATTAATTTTTGAAATGTTTGCTCCTATGAGGAACATTCTACACTGTCCATTTCTTGTTTGAATTTGTGCGCAAACTGGATATTTGTTTTTGTACCCAACATAAGTGTCGCCTCCCTAGGCACACCCACAGTTTGTATAAACTGAAATGTGGCTATGACCTTTTGCAGAAAGTTATGTGAGAGAGAGAGAGAGTGTGCTCAGGCTGAACAATGACTGCTGATAAACTTATTAGAAATTAATATGGTGCTTTCCAACTAACCGACAACTACTCTCGGAAAGTCTGTCTAACTCAGACTGAAAACACGAGACAATAATCTGAATAATCTCCTGGTGTCACTTTTAAAATAGATCAATAAGATTGAACAGTTCTTCGCAGCAATGCAAACAAGCTGCTTCCTCAATGAAATGCTGTGATATGAGAAAGACAACCTCCGTTTATCTCAACTTGAGTTGTAATAAAACAAATAAAAAGTCAACTTAAAAAAAAACTTGTATGCAACCAGGGTTAGTGATGTTACCTACAAGGAGACTTCAAATGGTTCCAGAGTGGCGTCCTTTACATTTCCAGCCCTTCATTCATTTCAAGAACCCACTCTGAATTGTACAGCTCATAATTAAGCCCCTGTCCATGTTGACACAGACCAGTGCGTCTGATATCTTTCCGTCAACAGTGCATGTAGCGCGTAAATTTCGAACCCGATCCCTGGCGCTGTAAAACAACAGTGCTAACCGCTGTGCTACCATGCCGTCCATAACTATGTACAGATTCTATTTACATGGCAAAAGAGGGGAAGAGAGTTCATCAAAATGTCAATCGGTCTGGGGACCTTCGAGTCTTTCTGGACCTCTGTATTCCGCCCAAAGACTCAACAACCTCCAAGGTAGCCACGTTTGGCAGTGGCCGATGACAGCACAGGAGGCACCGCCTTCACAGGAGGAGAACTGATCTCGCCAGTCTCCAAGGATACAGCCGACAGGGTTGACTAGGGAGTTCTCAGCTCCATCTACTCAGGAACATTCACAGGAGTGTCGACAACACCAGTGGGACCCGTTTGTTCTGAAGTGTTCTGGATCCTCAAATGGTCATTGTGCTTATTGACAGTCCCTCCATTTACATACATCACGTATGACACAGGCTCCAACTGGGACATAATCCATCCAGCTAAACATAGCGGCCCCGAGGTGAAGTTATGAAGCAAAACTGGGTGCTCCAGATGTGACACTCGTGATGGTGTAGGGGTTGAATTGTATGACAACCAAAACATTGACGAGCTGTTGGCGCAGTGATTTATAGCCACCGAGGTCATAGCCCCCATCAGCCACTTGGTGTGGGCATCCACCAAGACTAAAAATGACCTGCCCAATAAAGGGTCCATGTAGTCAATGTAGACCCAGGTCCAGGGGTGATAAGGCCATTCCCAAGGGTGGAGAGTGGTTGATGGAGCCAGGGACTGTTGTGTCCGACAGGGGTAACATTACTGTATCATTTCTCTGATGGCTTTATAAATGCGTGGCTACCATATATAGCTCTGTGCCAGCATCTTCATCTGTTTGCCCTGGGTGGGCGCTATGCAGTTCCTGGCTGGTGGTGGACCGACAACCCATGAGCCCCATGAGATCATACCATCCTCGCAATTCAATTTATCTTAGCGATTTAAATAGGGTCTCAAGTGCCCAGATTTCTCATAGTGCCACCTGGTCTGTATCATTTTCTTTACTTCTGGCAATATAGAGTTCCTCTGGGTCCAGTTCTGAATGTGGCCATCTGACACTGACAAGTTGTCTCAGAAATTCAAGACCAATATGATCTCCTGGGGTTCTGGTGAAAGTGGTACACTTTTGGCATGGGGTGTAGGCTCAATGCATCTGCATTGTCAATCTGAGTGCCTAGCTGGTGCCAGCATTAAGGTCCAACAATTGGCCTTCCTCAAAAGGCCGAATCATGGCTTATGGTCAGTGACTATATCAAATCACCGTCTGTACACATACTGGTGGGATTTCTTCACACAGTATATGTCTGCCAAACCCTCTTCTCAACTTGAGCATAGTTGCGCTCCACTTCTGAAAGGGCTGCTTGGAACCATCTCCCATCTTGTGGGATAATATTGCACCTCTACCATAAGGGGTACCATTACATTATATACATTACTATACCATTACATGTGAAGGTCTGTTTCCCCATAACGGTCGCTGAAGCCTTGGTGCCAACTTCCTTTTTCAAAGGTTTGCCATTTGACTTTGGGATAATTTCAACTGGGGCCATTCTGTTCAACTGAGATGTGTACAAATGGTACATTGCGTGCTCCTCCTCAGGACCCCTTACAACTATCTTTGGTAGCACTGTGAACTGCTGCTGCTGTGTTTTTGCATTGGTGCACTTTGCCTTTCATGGCAACTGCTTGAATATGGCCTCTAGGATTGCATCGGAAACACACAAACTTGCGACAGTGGCAAGTCTCATGCGGATGGTCCCCCCCCCCCCCGGTTGGCGTCCTGTTCTCTTCCCAGTCCAGTCCCGAAGACCTTGCCTGGTTCACTGCTGTGCCTGTTCATCCGGCCAGGTGCCCGACGGCCATACGACCCCATACTTTTTATAAATGTTTTTTTATTGAGTTTTCATATTTTATATATGACAAATTACAAGTTATTAGAGAGAGAGAAAAAAAAAAGGAAAACACAAAATTTTTTTACATGAATATTTACAGGTAAGCATCTTCATAACAATAATTGTGGCCGCCCCCTTTAGCCAGCATACATATTTTACATTCCCCAATATGGCCGAGGCACATGTTTATAGGCATTTATTTATAGTTTGGTTTTGGGCCTTGGCTTGCCATCAAACCCCCATACCGAGCCCGTAGCCCCCCCCCCCCCCCCCCCCCCCCCCGGCTACCTTCCCCCGATTCCCGCCCATTTTCCCCTGGTTCTTGGCCACCCGACTATTCTTCCTCATGTACGTTGGCCATAAACAGGTCCCGGAACAGTTGCATGAATGGCTCCCACGTTCTGTGGAAGCCGTCGTCCGACCCTCGGATGGCGAATTTGATTTTCTCCATTTGTAGAGATTCCGAGAGGTCGGACAGCCAGTCTGCAGCTCTGGGTGGTGCTGCTGACCGCCAGCCAAACAGGATTCTACGGCGGGCAATCAGGGAGGCAAAGGCAAGGGCGTCCGCCCTCCTCCCCAGGAATAGATCTGGCTGGTCTGAAACCCCGAAGGCCGCCACTATCGGGCATGGCTCCACCCTCACCCCCACCACTTTGGACATAGTCTCGAAGAAGGCTGTCCAGTACTCCACAAGTCTGGGGCAAGACCAGAACATGTGGGCGTGGTTGGCCGGGCCTCTCTGGCACCGCTCACATTTGTCCTCCACCTCCGGGAAGAACCTACTCATACGGTTTCTCGTTAAGTGGGCTCTATGTACCACTTTTAGTTGCGTCAGGCTGAGCCTTGCGCACGTGGAGGTGGAGTTGACCCTATGCAGTGCTTCGCTCCAGAGTCCCCACCCTATCTCCATCCCCAGGTCGTCCTCCCATTTCCTTCTTGTTGCGTCCAGTACGGTGTCGTCCCTATCTACCAGTCGGTCATACATGTCACTACAGTTCCCTTTCTCTAGGATACTTGCGTCCAGTAGGTCTTCCAATAGTGTCTGTCGTGGCGGTTGTGGGTACGTCCTTGTCTCCTTTCGTAGGAAGTTTTTGAGCTGCAGGTACCGTAGCTCGTTCCCCCCAGCTAGCTGAAATTTCTCTGTCAGTTCGTCCAGTGTTGCGATCCTGTCGTCCGTGTATAGGTCCCTGACTGTCAGTGTCCCCCCGTCCTGCCTCCACCTTTTGAAGGTGGCGTCGGTCAGTGCTGGTTTGAACCTATGGTTGTTGCAGATGGGAGCCTTGTCCGACATTTTGTACAGGCCAAATTGCTGCCGCAGTTGGTTCCAGGATTGGAGGGTGGCTGTCACCACTGGGCTGCTGGAGTGTTTTTTGGGTGGGGATGGGAGTGCTGCCGTGGCGAGGGCCCGGAGGGAGGTTCCCATGCAGGAGGCCTCCTCCGCACGCACCCACTCGGCTTCTGGCTCCTGGATCCATCCCCTTACTCGCTCGGCTGTTGCCGCCCAGTGGTAGAATTGTAGATTCGGGAGGGCTAGCCCCCCCCTGGATTTTGTTTTTTGTATGACCTTCTTTGGGATCCTAGCATTTTTACCCCCCCATACGAACGCCATGATATGTTTGTCCAGCGCTTTGAAAAAGGCCTTGGGGATGTAGATTGGAATGGATCTAAACAGGAAAAGGAACCTGGGCAGTACGTTCATTTTGATCGTCTGGACTCTCCCCGCGAGGGAGAGCGGGAGTGTGTTCCATCTTTGCAGGTCCTTTTTAACTTCCTCCGTCAGGCTGGTGAGGTTCCATTTGTGGACCCCTTTCCAGTCATGGGCTATTTGGATCCCCAGGTAGCGGAATTTATTTCGGGCTTGTTTGAACGGCAGGCCCTTTAGCGCTGCCCCCCCCCCCCCCCCCCCCCCCCCTTGCGGGTGTACTGGGAAGATCTCACTTTTGCTCATGTTGAGTTTGTAGCCCGAGAAGGCTCCAAACTCTTTCAGGAGCGCTATGATTCCGTCCATGCTGCTTTGTGGGTCCGAGATATAGAGGAGCAGATCATCCGCATAGAGTGAGACTCTGTGCTCTCTACCTCCCCTTCGGATCCCCCTCCAATTTTTTGCTGCCCTGAGCGCGATTGCTAGCGGTTCGATTGCTAGTGCGAACAGCAGCGGGGACAGTGGGCATCCTTGTCTGGTGCCCCTGTGCAGCTGGAAGTATTGGGAGTTGGTATTGTTGGTCCGTACACTCGCCATGGGAGCGTTGTATAGGAGCTTTACCCAAGCGGTGAACCCTGTTCCAAGCCCGAACCGCTCCAGTACCTCTATGAGGTATTTCCATTCGACTCTGTCGAAGGCCTTTTCTGCGTCCAGGGAGACGATCACCTCTTGTGTTCTCTCCCCGGAGGGGGGTCATTATCACGTTCAGCAGGCGCCTGATGTTCGCGGTAAGCTGTCTACCTTTGACGAAGCCCGTCTGGTCCTCTGTGACCACCTCAGGTACACAGTCTTCTAGCCTTTTGGCTAGGATTTTGGCCAGTATTTTGGCGTCTGCATTCAGCAGAGATATGGGTCTGTATGACCCACATTCCGTTGGGTCTTTGTCTTTCTTAGGTATCAGCGAGATTGAGGCCTGTGCTAACGTGGGTGGCAGTGTGCCCCTAGCTAGCGAGTCTGTGAACATCTCCCGCAGGTGCGGGGCCAGCGCTGTCGCAAATTTTTTGTAGAAGTCCGCCGGGAATCCGTCCGGTCCCGGCGCCTTCCCCGTCTGCATGGAGCTAATGCTCTCCATGATCTCTCCCAGTGCTAGTGGTGCTTCCAGATCCCGTTTTCTGCCCTCTCCCACGACTGGTATGTCCAGTCCATCAAGAAACCGGTTCATCCCAGCCTTCCCCGTTGGGGGCTCCGAGGTGTATAGCTCTTGGTAGAAGGCCTACGACCCCATACTTTAATGGCTTTCTCTTCATCCACATTTTGGAACTCAGTTGCCCCATTTTTGGCACACTCTGTCGCCTGAGCTATCTCGATCGTTTTTGCCAACATTTGATAGTTTCAGCCAGGTTTCTTTTGGATGTTGAGATTATGAATTTCACAAACCAACTAGTCGTGCAGCATATCAGTAAGCACGGTCCCAAACACATAGTGTTCAGCGAGCTGACGAAGCCTGGCTATGAAAGCTGAGATGGACTCTTCAGGGTCCCTAACCACGGAGTTAAATTTATAATGTTGGAGGATAAAATCGAGGGCCTTCGGTTAAAGTGTTCTTTGACAAACTTGACGACCTGATGGGTTTTTGAGTTGGTTGCCTCTGGAGCCATGAGGTTCCTAATTAGATTGCAAGTTTGGGGCCCACAAACTGTCAGGACTATTACCTTCTGCTCGTCTTCCCCTGAGATCACATTCATGGTGGAGAAATAGTGGAGCCGTTCGATATACTGGTTCTTGGTCAAGCAGGTCTAGTTTATTGACAGTAGGCATTTTCACCCATGTTTTGATGGTTCCCAACTCTGGTAGAATCCATGCAGAGCAGAAGGAAGCCATTTGGCCTATCGAGTCTGCACCGGCCCTTCGAATGAGCACTTTAGCCACTTATACCCTCCCGTCCACCCTACCCTATGCCTGTAAGCCCATAACCTAACCTGCACATCTCGGGACATTAAGGGGCAGTTTATCATAGCCTATCCACCTAACCTTGGACTGTGGAGGAAACTGAAGCACCCGGAGGAAACCCACACAGACACAGGGAGAATGTACAAACTCCACACAGACAAGTCACCCAAGGCCGAAATTGAACCCGGGTCCTGGCACTTTTCGGAAGCAGTGCTAACCAATACCACCGTGCCGTCCTCATTGGTCCTTCTTTCTTTGTCCAATTCCTTCTTCCTTCCCTCCTCAAATCACAAAGTACTAAAGGCTGCGATTATAGCTTTTCTCTCATTGCCAATGTGATGATTCAAGACAACACTCTGGAGGCTTCCACTCATCATAAAGGGGTTTATTAAGGAAAGACAAAGGCTGGTATATATACAGACACAGAATACAATAGGATGTGTCTGGTCTCTTCAGCTCTGGGGTTCACACTGTCTGGGCCCTGGCCCTATGCAAACTCGCTATTGGTTGGGGTTTGCGTGCTCCCACGCGATTGGTCCCGAGGTCCACCAGGCCCACCCCCTTAAAGCAGCCGCCACACACTTTAGTTTGTCATGCTATTTCTGGTATTCAGATTGGAAATAATGCTATTCAGCCATTATTCTAGGTGTTTATGGGTGTCCAATTAAGGTTTCATACCTGTCAGCTGAAATTCAAACAAAAGCCGTTTCTTCCATCCTAAATTCTGGACAACCATTTTAAGTAGTTATTCTCTTTGCTAAATCCTACCAGAAGCAATTGAGCTTCTTTGTCCGATTTTCATCAAAAATCTCATAAATCTGAAGGTCTTTCTACCTCTGCAGTATGTGGGCCAACACAACTGGGTTAGTTTGAGGTTAAGAAACCAGGCTATAATTGCCTTTGCTTTCAAAGCTGCATGAATATATTTTTTACATGTGCTTCGCAGAGTTCTGCAAAATACAGGTTATTTTACACAGGTATTTGGAGTAATAAAACCAACCACAAAAATTATTCAGAAACTATTACTGAAAAGGTTAATGTTGAGCAAACAAAATCAATTATGACTGAGCAAACGTCACACGATTTCTTTGCCGGCCAGTCGCACTTTTTTTTGAACAGCGCCAACACAGTATTTTACATTTTACTTTTCACCCATTGAATACCTGATCCAAACATTATTCGCAGGTACACAGACCTGAATTACAGAAATGTTGCCCTCTTCACAAATATTCAATAACTACTTTTAAAAAAAATACTGCAGAAAAAATTACAAGGTAGCAAAACATTGAAAAATACTGTCAGGATTAATATTTTAACAGAATGGCTCCTCACAGAAGAGAGATGAACCAGATGACATTGTAAGCCCAATGATATTTATAAGCATAATTTTATTTTTTTGGTGATGCAAGCATGTTGATAAAAGTCATTGTTCAAAATCTGTTCAAAACATGCAAGCTTGAGGAAAGACCCAGTATTATGCGTTTCCAACCGTGTAGCTCTAAGCTTGTATTACATCGTTACTGATGACAGCAACTCAAGACGCGTTTGGGAGTCTCAACGTGAGACCTTCCGCATGAAAGGGTTGCAACCTTCATCTTTCTTTGGGGAGGGGCTGTGCGCGGGAGAGAGCAAGCAAAAAACCTTATTAGGCTAGCACTGCTTAAATTGCACCAGAGATTAGATCACAGAAAATGAGTGAGCTCCTTTTCCCCAGCCCTCCTACCGGATGATACGGTGCATTGGCATCTTCCAAAAGAAGAATAATAGAAGAATATGACTGATAAAATGATATATTTAGGATAAAGTGAAAAGGAAAAGGACCTCTTTTTAAGAATACAGAACACACCACTGTTGTTTTCTTCACATAGTACTTTCTCTACTCTCCTGCTGAAATCAAAGATTTTTTTTCCCCGATGATTAAAAATCATCTTTATTTAATATACTGTGCTGCAGTTTGATCTACAGACTTTGCTCTACCAAACTCTACTTTGCTCCACAGATCTTAAATTGTTATATGAGTATCATGTTATAAATTCAGTATCTTCCACTTTTGTGGATGGAATCAGTCACTCCCGAAGTGGATCCGAAGATTCTTGAGCATCATCAAGTTTATGTCCCCTCTTTGAGAGGCCATTCTGCTGGAGTGCCAGAGTAGAACATAGAACATATTTTGCAGAAGGAGGCCATTCGGCCCATCGAGACTGCACCAACCCACTTAAGCCCTCACTTCCACCTGATCCCCGTTACCCAATAACCCCTCCTAACCTTTTTGATCACTAAGTGCAATTTATCATGGCCAATCCACCTAACCTGCACGTCTTTGGACTGTGGGAGGAAACCCGTTTACCCGGAGGAAACCCATGCAGGCACAGGGAGAACGTGCAGACTCCGCACAGACAGTGACCCAGCGGGGAATCGAACCTGGGACCCTGGCTCTGTGAAGCCACAGTGCTATATACTTGTGCTACCGTGCTGCCCTAGGAAGGGATAATAAAAGTTCCATGTGAGGGCAGCACGGTGGCCTAGTGGTTAGCACAACCGCCTCATGGCACTGAGGTCCCAGGTTCGATCCCGGCTCTGGGTCACTGTCCGTGTGGAGTTTGCACATTCTCCCTGTGTCTGCGTGGGTTTCGCCCCTACAACCCAAAGATGTGCAGAGTAGGTGGATTGGCCACGTTAAATTGCCCCTTAATTGGAAAAAATAATTGGGTAATCTAAATTTAAAAAAAATAAAAATAAAATAAAAGTTCCATGTAGACTTACTCCAGATGGAATCTGGAGACTCTGAACAACTGTGCAACACTTCTAGTTTTGCACTGCATCCTTTAGCCCTCCAAGACCCCTAGTCTCTCACCATGAAGAAAATATTCCAATTTGTTTTCCTTGGACCGTATTGCCTTTAACGTTATGAAATATCCCAAGACGGTTCACAGGAGTTTTACAAAAGAAAGTATGACACCGAGCCACAAAAGGAGATTTTATAAAAAAAGTGTATTTATTAGGATTTTACATTTTAGAAATTGACACAACGAAGTTACAAAACAATACCATTCCCCCCAAAAAGGTGAAAAAAAAGTTCCAGGGAATCTTATCCAACTCACACCCCCAGCTTCTTAGGGAGCTTTCAGAGATACATCAACAAGGCGGAAAGCCAACCACCATTCAGTGAGGGGTGAATCACACCTGTCCCAGGAAACAGAACAGGATACCTACTAAGGACAGCGATCATCCCATCCCCAAACCTCCATGTATCCTGGGACCAAACCCAGCCTCTCCCGGCCCCCGGCCTGCTCCATGGGGTTAACAGGATACCCGCTATGACGCTGGGTTTGGCCTAGCCCAGCACCGTCCAAGAAGAAAACTCAAGAAATTATGTCCCCAGGACCTCCCACACACCCCAACACCTGCACCCTGCTGGGTCTGCACTCACCCAACCCCATCCAGGGCAGTGACCACCCCAACTCACACAGGAGAGAAAGAAATTGCTCTAACCCTAGCCAGGAGGGGATTCCATTCCGGGAATGGAAGGACCGAAGGACACCCATCAATGGGGCATCCTGGGAGGGATTACCAAAACATAGCAGCCAATCCGCAAACTCACTCAGGGACTCTTCCACCACCTCTTGTCAGGAGCCGAGCCCAGGGGTATACACTGCTTGGTCTCCTTCTCCCAAACCCTTCTGGATGGGTGACATGCCATGCAACAGGAACTCGACCGTGTGGGCACCAGGGAAAGGTGCTCTCTCAAGTACCAGAACCTCTTTGTGCGTCTCCATGAAAGGACCCCACAAGCTGGGATTTTCAGCAAAGACTGCATCCACGTGGGCAGCCATAATCTGATGCACACAACACTTCCCAGGCAAAAACCTGCTCAACAGCAACTATGCCATTGCAAACAGGGCCCCACCACAGCCACTACGGACAAACAAGGATTTTAACATTTTATCTCGGCTTTTTCTCGCAAAGACAACTACTAAATACTACCCAGAACATAGCACGAGCCATGTAACCCAAGAAAAGACAAATTGGAAATTTGCACTAGAATGAAGAGATGGATTAAAAGATGAGCAGAGCTGGAGCTTACAAAAACAAAGCCACTCCCACACTCACACCACGTGGCCCCTCTATAAGGAGATATTAGGTAAGCTTGCTCAAAGAAGTAGATTTTAAGAAGTGTCTGAATGGAAGCAAATGAGGTGGAGAGATGTAGGCAGGAAACGTCAGAGCTTGGACCAAGGCAACGGAAGACACGGCCAACAATGGTAGAGAAATTATAATTGGGAACTCATAAGGGGCCAGAATTAGTGGAGGACTGATATCCCAGAACGTTGTGGGGCTACAAGAGATTTCAGAGATAGGGAGGGGAGAGCAATGGAGGGATTTTAAAACAAGGATAAGCATTTTAAAGACGTTGCTTACTAGGAGCTGATGTAGGAGAGGGCAGGGGCTGACAGCAGAACAGGACTTGCTGCAAGTTAAGACATGTGCAGATGAGTTTAATAAGATTAAGTGGATCAAAAGTGAATTATCTCATGTTTCTCGTGTTGAAAACCATTTTCTATAGGTTCGCCACTCATTTAGTCCTTTCCCCTTTGTAATTTTAAACAACTTAATGCGCCTCCTGATTTAGCATTATCTGCAGATTTTGCAATCCCCCAGTCCTCCCATAAGTAGACATAGTGAAAAGCGGAGACCTCTGTATTGGGTTATGCCAGGAAAACTCTGCTGAGTGCTTGGGACCATGGTTGGAGGTGTTCATTGAACATGGAAAGAGCTCATTAATGATTTATTATTTACAATCTATGGAGAAACAGCTGAAAAGCCAAAAGCATTATCATTTCAACCACCTTTTGCCTCGGTGCTTCCCCCCCCCCCCCCCCCCCCCAAAAGTGCTTCAAACACAATTTAAATGTACTCTCTTTTACCTTCAAATCCTTTCTGTACAAAGTCGCTCAAACAAATCCGGAAACTTGACTGGGTTATCAGTTTACAGCAATGTCTCCAATGATTTCGTTATTATTTTATGGAATAATCTCCATATTCACCATCACAATTGGGGGAGATGGTGGAGTACTGGAATAGTAATCCAGGAGCCCCAGCTAATGTTCTGGGGACATGGATTCAAATCTCACAATAATAATCTTTATTGTCACAAGTAGTCTTACATTAACACTACAATGAAGTAACTGTGAAAATCCCCTAGTTGCCATATTCCGGCACCTGTTCCGGAACACTGAGGGAGAATTCAGAATATCCAATTTACCTAACAGCACGTCTTTTGGCACTTGTGGGAGGAAACTAGAGCACCCGGAGGAAACGCAAGCAGATACAGGGACAACGTGCAGACTCCACACAGACAGTGACACAAGCCGGGAATCCAAGCTGGGACCCTGGTGCTGTGTTAGTGGAATTTAAATACCATACATAAAATCTGGAATATAAAGCTAATCAGTGGTAACCATGCAACTGTCTTCGATTGTCATAAAAATCCACCTGGTTCACTAATATCCTTTTGGAAAGGAAATCTGCCATCCTTACCCAGTCTGGACTACTTGCGATCCACATTAATGTGGTTGACTCCTCAGTGACCTCTGATCTAGCTAGCCACTTAGTTCAAGGGAAACGTGGGTTGAGCAACAAATGCCGGACTTGCCAGAGATACCGGCTTCCCATGCCAGGATAAGGGGAGGAAAAAACCCTTAATATTTTAAATACAGCATTTGAAATTTCAATTGTGACGGGACAAAAAATGATTTTCCGCTCTGCCAACTCTTCCCTTCATTCTCCAATGAGTAGAATGCCTAAAGTGTCCCACATTCCAAAATATGTCCAAACATTTTTAGAGCATGAATGTGTTATGGTTCTTATCGATTCAGGAATTTCAGCATTCTCTTCAACTCACCAGTGTGTTCAGATTCTTAAATACATAAATCCAGGTTTTGGAAGATGGGCGAGGCTTTTCTTTGAATTGTTTAATTTGCAGCTGCCAGCACTGGTTAGATAACAGGTGTAATGACGTTTTGCAGCAGCTTGTGATTATTGACTCACTAAAATCAGGGACATGAACCAACAAATATATGTTTCAAAGCAGCACATACTTTGATGACATTTCTAAACCGAAGAGACATGATTTATTTATGAGGATCATCACCTACGTTGTGAGGAAATTGAACAATTTGTTCAATACATTTCATGTTATTCTATTAAACAGGCTATGTGCAGCAACTTTGGATCTCACACATGCTGCAACCGTGGTGTAAAATATAATTTATATTTATGCTCAATATACAATAATGAAATATTAACACTTCAGAAAAATTTAATTTCATACACTTTGCATGTTGGATAGGACTTATTGGCAAAGGGTAACCCCCAATCTGATTTTTGTTGCAGAAACTAATTGGATTAAAAGCATCATGCAATATATTTTCAGATTGACACTGCTCCTATATGCACTTGTATTAACTGTCTGTCTGCAATTCAATGCAGGCACTTTCCCAGTTATTGACTTGGTTCATATCTGTATTATAAAAAAGGGCACAGAGGGATTTATCGCCAATGTGGTTAAGCATTATGGAATAGGGGTATTTCAGGAGAAAAAGTGCTGCTCCAAAACTGATTGACTGGGAGAAGCATGCAACAGGCTAAGATACTGACCATTCTCTAGGCTAGCAAACAGTTTCCTATGATAGGGTTGCCTGCTGTTGAGTCATGGTCCCATCACTTATTATGGGGGTACTTTTGTAAAGAAATGTTCTCTGCTGGCGGTTCTATTGGTGTATTATGGGGTGGGAGACCATCAATTTGAGGGTTGCCGTGCCTTATTACTTTAAAAAGTAAAATTATTTTGAGACGAACGTTCGTTCTCTCCTATTAAAAAAAATGAGGATTTTAAAGAAGGACTTATCCTTAATTACAAGACTGGTGCTGCAACATCTGGACTACAGAGCACTCTTATCCAGTTGCAGCTTTTATGTTTTAGGATTTAATATTTCATATCCTGTTTCACTTACTTGTACCATACCTATATCTTAGGTGAATTATGCAGACACATTGGGCTGGATTTTTCATTTCTGGGGCTATGTCCCCATGCCGGCATGGGAAAGGTGGCGTTTTGTGTCAGGAAAATTGTCGCAAAACAGCCACCGATTCCCCGTTTTGCTGGGGGCTAGCAGGATGGCAGCGTAGAGCACCCGGCACCAGCTGTCGATACGCCCCAGAGAATTGCTGCGACCTTGGCCGCACATATGGACGGCGCGGCCCATGCTTCATGGCGGAGGCTGCACGCAGACCCGGCCCGCAAAATACTCCCCCCTGCCCCCCCTTTGGCTGGCTCGCACGCCCCGGACCACCCCACCACACTGCCCCCAGCCCCAAATAATGTCTCCCCCACCCGCGGATCGGCCCTCCCCCAACTGTGGCGGCGCTGGACTGTGTCTGCAGCCGCCATGCCGAGTTCCCGACGGATGGGACCACATGTGCCCCGTGCCATCCAGAACTCGGCTGGTCGGGGGCGGAGCATCGGGGGGGCCTGGCCTCAGGCAATGGCCTGAGGCTGTTGATATGGCGCAGGGCATATTCTGCAAGTACGCCGCTTTGGAGGGGGCAGAGCATCATGAAAGTGGCGGCGCATCGCGAAAGCAGCGCCACCAATGATTCGGCGGGGAAATATGATTCTCCGGCCGTTCGCCGAATGTGATTTCGGCGTCGGTGACCGGAGAATCCAGCCCAGTATTCTTTCATAAAAAGTGGCACAGATCTTTATGTTCTTGAAAACCATAAAAGTTAAAATCGGTCATAAGATCACAAAATAGGTTACATAATTGAACTTCAGCAATGGGCTGCATAAGCACATAATGACTGTCACTAAAATAGCGAGGATAAAGTTGAAAAGAGCTCAAGAGGATTTTGTAGATTTGCCCAACCAATGCAAAGCAACAAATAAATCAGACTATTGATTTACAGCAGAGTACACGTCAGATGGAGTCATATTAAGACTCTTTCCTCCACTACACAGGTTACAACACACCTTGAGAAGTGTCCAGTGCTGCTCACAGACACAGGGAAGCTGTGCAGGCAAAGAGACAGTTCCGAGAACAGCCTTGAGACAATACCCAGGCATCAAAGACTGGGGTGGGCAGGACTGAAGAAACGTGAAAGTGGGTAATTGACAGGCAATCTTACAGTGTAAGGGTACTTCCTTTTTAAAATTGTTTTCAATTAAGGGGCAATTTAGCATGGCCAATCCACCTACCCTGGATTTTTGGGTTATGGGCGTAAGACCCACGAAGACATGGGGAGAATGTCCTTCCAGATGATTTCCTATTTCCCCTTTCTTAATTTTTTTTGCCATTATCACTTCAATCCATGGATGCTTAATGGACATGTATCTTTAAGTCAAGCAGCAGAGAGAATGAGGAATTCAAGAAGTTGCAACTTGGTATATGGTGCTCGTTTTCGAGCAGTAGAACTCAGACTTTTCTGGCACCCGAGAGATGGGGTGGGACTCAATTCCATGGTTGGCTGGTGCCCTATGAATTAGTTAAAAGACCGTAACAGGCAGTGTTTGAGTCCTACCCGAATGGATGATTTCTAGAGAGCCAAGGAAAGCAGAGTTGGGTCTTGGATGCTCATGGAAGGAGGAGCTATACGTGCCTGCTCTTTCTATATACTCTCTATCTCTCTCTCTCTCTCCAGAAATGCTGTGAGCTGCTATATTTCTGAATGAGCAGAGAATCTGGATGAATGTGAAAACCATTACAGATTAAAGATAGCTGCCTCGACCTGAAAGCTTAGTTTAGAGGAAAGCGTACTTAAAGACATCTTTCTGCAACAAAGATTCTTTACACTTTGACTTATTTTTATCCTTCTCTTCCCCGCTGTGTTTCTTTGTTTGTCTTGTGTGTGTATGTAGATGTAGAGAAAGTTAAAGTGGGAGGTAAGGAATTCGATAATTGTTACCTGTGGTATTTGCTACATATTCAATTATAGTTGTTCATAAACTTAATTGTGTTTAAATTTACAAACCTGGTGACTGTAATTATTGGCAGCTAAAGGCCAACGGTTCAGGTGTTTTTCGAAGAATTATTGGTTAATTCAATTGTGTTGCGACTCTGGGTCAAGGGGGCTGGAATTGACCGCGCCCTAGCCGAGAGTGTCGTGACAACAGAGATGTAGTCAAATGAGAACGTTAAAGGCTGAAGTAGGGACGGGTTTAACATGGGCCAGTCAGCCCTAAGAGTTGTTGATTTAGTGCTTTAAGTAATAGTTTTTTGAAGCAGTAAGAGGAAATTAATTGGTAATGAAAAAGGTGTGTCTAGCTGCTATTTGCTTGGCTATTCTTTACTGTGACACTTGGGTCATGGTATATATTTGAGCTAATTTGTCAAAAACCAGTGGTTTTTAGCTTTTGGGTTACCAACGGTTGGGCATATTCCTGGAGGGTGGATCACAGGATGTTAAATCATGTGACGTTTGATCACGTGATAATTGCCAACCAATCAACACCCTTTTCTCCTGCAGTAAAGATTGTCGTGATTTTTGAAATTGCGTATTCTTGTCTCTTGTCCTGATGAATGAAAGTTCTAAAGCTTCAGTAACATATCTCTCCTTTCAGCAATGTCCAAATTCTGTAATACCAAGTGACTGTTAGTTGTTATTCCTGTATCTGCATTCACTAAATTCTCAGTATCATATTTTTGAATAACTTAAATTTGGAGGTAACAATTGTTACTCTACTGTGGGTAAATGCATTTTTAAAGTATTGATACATTAAGCTGGTGCATGTGGATTAACATCCTCTAGCTGAGCAGCTGTTTCAGTCAATAATGACTGTGATGTGGGGATAGATTCTTCCATAGCCCATGCAGGGATAATAGGTAGGATTCTGAAAAGCTTTTTTAAAAATCTACATTTTCAGATGAATTAATATAGTTATTGTAACAGCTCTGATCAGTTTTAAAAAACCCTCACAAATGAGGTTTGTACACAAGCTGTCAAGCTATTTTGGTTTATGTTTGAAAAGAAATTCACAATGTTTCTTCGAAATCTATTCATTATACAAGTGTGTCTCTTAATTTCTGAAATGGTGGGCTTGGCATGTCTCAACAAATGTTACAGCGAGGTGAGTTACAACTTAATTTAGAAATTAAAGTAAAGAATGCACAAGAATGGCGATAATTAAGGATAAGTAAGTTTGAATAAAAGAACTCCTGCAAGGTTTCTACATAATGGAATGCAATGGGAGACAGAAAATATATTCCACTGATTGTACAGAAAGCATCAACATAAGTAATTTGAAACTTCAGATTTTGTGCAATTTTATGAATTGTTTCAATTTGTAGCAAGTTACAAAAATAAAACCAAAACTAAAGATAATTCAAGTCAGGACTCTTAAACAGCCCTCTTACGGACTGACCTGATTAATACTACACTCCTGTATGCTTTACCCGATGCCGTGTCTATGTATTTACATTGTGTACCTTGTGTTGCCCTATTATGTATTTTCTTTTTATTTTATTTTCTTTTCATGTACTAAATGATCTGTTTGAGCTGCTCGCAGAAAAATACTGTTCACTGTACCTGGCTCCTCCCCTTAATTATGTAATCTGAATCCAAAGCATAAGGCATTAATTCTTCTTCTGCCTCCCATGATGACCCATGACCTGTTTAGCCAGGACAAAACACAACCTTCATAAATTAACTACACCCCAGTTGTCCTTTAAATGTAAACAAATTGATAAGGCTTTTAAGAAAAATGCATGGGATATTTGGCCTCAGGAATCATCCTTAAGGAAAGGACAACAAAGGCAGAATTCTGCTAAGACTCTGCCGACATGTTTGACGGCTGGCATGAGGGGAGAATATGGCGGGAGGCTCGGAAATCAGTTTCACTCCGGTGTGAATTTACAGCAGGATCTTCCGCTGATGAGGGGGGCCAGAAAACCCACCAGAGGCAGGCATGACTCTCATTTGCATCTATTAATGAGATACTAATGAAGGCTCCACACTGCCTCCAAGCCTGATTCACAGTAATGTTGGCAGGAAAACAATTTCTCATAGAACTTACAGAGCAGAAGGAGGCCATTCGGCCCATCGAGCCTGCACCGGCTCCTGGAAAGACCACCCCACTTAATCCCACACCTCCACCCCACCCCCGCAACCCCACCCAACCTAAGGGAAATTTAGCATGGCCAATCCACCTAACCTGAACATCTTTGGACAGTGGGAAGAAACCGGAGCACCCGGAGGAAACCCGGGGGGTTCGATGTTAACAATGGATAGGGGCGGGTCAGGCTCATGGGGCAGGGTCCGGTGTTACGATGATGTTGGATAAGAAGGGAGTGTGTGGGGGGGGGGTGTGAGACCCCCAGTTAGGATAGTTACGTGCAACGTGAGGGTGTTGGGTGACCCAGTGTCAAGAGATCAAGGGTGCTAGCACATCTGAATGGTTTGAAGGCCGATATAGCGATGCTGCAGGATACTCACCTATGGGTGAAGGACCAGGTGAGGCTTAGGAAGGGCTGGGTCAGCCAGGTGTTCCATTTGGGATCTGATGGTAGGGCTCGAGGGGTAGTGATCCTGGTTAGCAAAAGAGTACGATTCCAGATGGAGAAAGTGGTTGCAGACCAGGGAGGTAAGTATGTGATAGTGACAGGGGCATTGGAGGGCAGGCAGGTGGCGCTGGTAAGCGTGTATGGTCCCAACTGGGATGATGTAAGATTTGTGAAGAAGGCCATCCCCGACTTGGATTCACACAAATTGATAGTGGCTGAAGACTGAAACTTGGTGTAGGGGCCGAGATTGGGCAGGTCACGGCTGTGCTCACTTGTCCCGTCAGGGGGCTGAAGGCATTGGCTGGACTAATGGCGGAAATTGGAGGGGTGGACCCTTGGGAGATTTCTGAACCTGGGGGAGCAGGAGTACTCTTTTTTTCTCCTCGGTCCACAAGGTTTATTTGTGAATTGACCTTGTTGTGGTGCGAAAGGCACTGTTGGCAGGGATTAAGGGGTCGGAATACTCTGCAATTGCGATATCGGATCATGCGCCACATTGGGTGGATATGGTGTTGGAGAGGGGGGCAGTGCAGAGGCCAGGGTGGAGATTAGATGTGGGGTTGTTGGGGAATGAGGGTTCTGTGATAAGATTGGGAAAGTAATCGAGGAATATGCGGGGGTTTAATTCTACGGGGGAAGTTTCGCAGACGGTGGTTTGGGAAGCTCTAAAGGCGGTGGTGATGGGGGTGTGATCTCGTTTAGGGCAAGGTGGAGCAAAAAAGGGTAATAGATGGGATGCTGGAGGTAGACAGGAGTTGCTCAAGAAGGATAAGGATCCGACAGAATGTGGGTTGGAAAGGCCCATCACTTTTGAATGTGGACGCAAAGGTGTTGCCGAAGGTTTTGGCGGGTAGGTTGGAGGTGTGTCTCCCAAGGTGATAGGCGAAGATCAGATGGGGTTTGTGAATGGGAGGCTGCTCTTTTCAACATTAGGAGGAGGAGGGGAGGGAGACACAGGTGGTTGTACACCAAGAAGGCGTTTGATTGAGTAGAGTGGGGTATTTGATGCCAGTTCTGGAGCAGTTTGGGATTGGGCCACGATTAGTAGATTGGTTAAGGCTGCTGTATAGGGAGCCGAGGGTGAGTGTCGCACGAATAAAATGAATTCGGGATATTTTGCTTTTCCACTGCGGAACCAGGCAGGGTTGCCCTATGTAGCCCTGTTGTTCACGCTTGCGATTGAGCCGTTGGCAATCGCGTTGAGGAGTTTGGAGGTGTGGAAAGGGATAGTGCGGGGTGGGGGGGGGGGGGGGGGGGGTTGTGCATAGGGTATCCATGTATGCGGATGACTTGCCGTTGTATGTGTTAGAACCGGTGTGTCGATTGGGGCCATATTGAAGTTGCTTCGAGTATTTGGGTCTTTTTCGGGATATAAACTTAATTTAGAGAAAAGTGAATATTTTGTGGTGTCTGGGCCAGGAGTGGGGGCAGGATTGGGGGTGCTACCATTCCGTAGGCAGGTACTCACTTTAGATATCTGGGGGTGCAGGCGGCACAGGATTGGGGGGGGGGGGGGCTCCATAGGTACAACATTACTAGTTTGGCGGGGAGGGTGAAAGTGGATCTGACAAGATGGGATGGTCTCTGTTGCTGGCAGGTTGGATACAGGCAATTAAAATGAACGTGTTGCCGCGATGTTTGTTTATTTTTCAGTGCCTGCCGATCTTTCTGCTAAAGGCATTTTTCAAGGAGATGAAAAGATGATTACGTTGTTTATATTGGGTGGGGGGGGGGGGGGTGGTGAGGGGGGGAGAAGGTGGTTAGTATTAGGAAGGTTTTGTTACAGAGAGGACGGCAGTCGGGAAGGTTGGGCCTTCCGAATTTACGATATTAGTATGAGATCCCCCCTCATTCTTCTGAACTCCAGCGAGAACAATCCCAACCTAGGACTTCCGGTTGCGGCTATGCGGAGCTAAGCCGCACGTTCGGCAGCTCCCGCTTTTATAGGACTTGTGGGCTCTTTTAAGGGCCCCAAACGGCGCTGATTCAATGATTCCCGGTGTGTAAAAGGGTCTGGAGTAATACCCCCCGGGATTTATGGTGTGGACCCGGAATGGAGCGAGGAAAAAACGGCAGCAGTTCCCCTGGAAAAGCGGGGGAAGGTGGACAAAATGGCGGCCGGTGGAGCCCCCGAGGAGTGGAGGCAGTGGGCGGAGGAGCAGCAGGCGGCCCTTCTGCGCTACTTTACGGAGCTGAAAGTGGAGTTGCTGGACTCTCTGAAGGTTACGACAAGTAAGCTGCTGGAGACCCAGACAACCCAGGGAGCAGCGATCCTTGAGTTGCAGCAGCAGGCCTCTGAGCGCGAGGATGAGGTCTCGGCCCTCGTGGGGAAGGTGGAGATGCACGAGGCGCTCCACAAAAAGTGGCAAGATCGGTTTGAGGAGATGGAGTTTCGTACAAGGAGGAAGAACTTGCGGATCCTGGGCCTCGCGGAGGGGCTGGAGGGGTCGGACCTGCCGGCTTATGTGGCCGTGATGCTGAACTCGCTGGTGGGGGCAGGATCTTTCCATCTGCCCCTGGAGCTGGAGGGGGCCCACAGAGTACTGGCCAGGATGCTAAGGTGAATGATCCCCCGCGGGCGGTGCTGATGCGGTTCCATCGGTTCAGTGATCGGGAGTGTGTGCTGCGATGGGCCAAGAAGGTGAGGAGCAGCAAGTGGGAGAATTCGGTAGTGCGCATCTACCAGGACTAGAGTGCAGCGGTGGCTAAGCGGAGGGCCGGGTTCAACCGGACGAAGGCGGTGCTCCACAGCAGGCAGGTGAAATTCGGCATGCTGCCGCCTGTGTGCTTGTGGGTCACCTACAAGGACCAGCATAACTATTTTGAGATCCCCAGAGGAAGCATGGGCCTTTGTGCAGGCTGAAAAGTTGGACTCGAACTAAGGATTGGGTACTGTGGGGGTTTTTTGTATCACTGTTTATGCTGTTGCTGGCTATTCTGTTTTTTTTCTCTGCTTTCGGATGGTGTTGATTATGGTTTTGTGTTATAAGGGAGGTGTTCGGGGTCTGTTTTTTTCTGTACGGGGTTGGTGGATGGGTTGGGACTGCTATTTGGGAGCTGCGTTGGGGGGGTGGGGTGGGGCAGTGTGAAAGCGCGGGCTTTCCTCTTGTGGTGGTATGATTTGCATAGCTGTCTGCCATTGGTGCAGAACACCAGCTTACCATTGGCCCTGGTCGGTCATGTGCCTCTTGACCTATTGGTTGAGACCAGTCATGTGACGGCTCTCCGATTGGTCGAGAGGCTGAGTTAACCACGCCTCCGTACCGAGGTATAAATAGTCAGAACGCCCAGCGGTCGTCCATTTACTGTAGTCGACAGCAGGGCTAACTTCTAGCTTATAAAAGCCTAACTTTTGTACAGCAACTCGTCTCGCGTTCGATTGATGGCTCATCACCTCTGGTTTCCCGCGCTGCGGGACGAGGGGGGTGGAGCTGGAGGTAAGGGGCGTGGATATCAGTTCCGTTTTCCCGCGCTGGAGCTGAGCCAATGAGCTGCTGCAGGTGGTGGGGGGGGTGACCCCATATCGGGAGGGGTCGGAGTTAGGGCGGGAGCTGCCGGGGTCAGCAGAAGTCAGCTGGCTCACGGGAGCGCTATGGAAGGAGTGTCGCGGCTAGGAGGGGTCCTAGCCTTTGGGGGGGGGGGGGGGTGGGTGGGAGATACCGGGTTGCTGCTGGAATGGCCAGGGAGGAGCTGGTGCGGGTCGAGGGGGTCGGGGTGAGGTTCTATCACCATGGGAAACGGGCCGAGTGGGGGGTGCTGGCCAGGGGCGAGCAGTCGATGGGCTATGGCTAGTCGGCGGGGGAGGGGGGCGGGGTGCCCCCGATCCGGCTGATCACATGGAACGTGAGGGGGTTGAATGGGCCGGTTAAGCGGGCCCGGGTGTTTTCGCACCTGAAGGGGCTGAAGGCAGACGTGGCCATGCTTCAGGAGACTCACCTGAAGGTGGCGGACCAGGTTCGTCTGAGGAAGGGGTGGTGGGGGGCAAGTTTTCCATTCAGGGCTCGACACGAAGCACCAGGGGGTGGCGATCCTGGTGGGGAAGAGGGTGGCGTTTGAGGCGTCTGAGGTGGTGGTTGATAGTGGCGGCAGATATGTGATGGTGAGCGGTAAGCTGCAGAGGGAGAGGGTGGTGTTGGTAAATGTATATGCCCCAAATTGGGATGATGCTGGCTTCATGAGGCGTATGTTTGGCCGCATTCCTGACCTGGAGGCGGGGGGCCTGATCATGGAGGGGGGGGGACTTCAATACGGTGCGGGATCCTCCACTGGATCGTTCTAGTTCTAGGACGGGCAGGAGGCCGGCGGCGGCCAAGGTGTTGAGGGGGTTTATGGACCAGGTGGGAGGGGTGGATCCCTGGAGGTTTGGGAGGCCGAGGGCTCAGGATTACTCTTTTTTCTCCCACGTGCACAGGGTTTATTCCCGTATTGATTTTTTTGTCCTGAGTAGGGGGCTGGTCCCGAGGGTGGAGGATGCCGAATATTCGGCTATAGCGATTTCGGACCATGCTCCGCATTGGGTGGATCTGGAGATGGGGGAGGTGCGGGACCAGCACCCGCTTTGGCGTCTGGACATGGGGTTGTTGGCTGATGAGGAGGTGTGCAGGAGGGTCCGGGGATGTATTGAGAGGTACCTCGAGGCCAACGATACTGGGGAGGTCCGGGTGGGGATGGTGTGGGAGGCTCTGAAGGCAGTGATTAGGGGGAAGCTGATTTCCATCCGAGCCCATAGGGAAAGGGAGGAGAGGAGGAGATTGGTGGGGGAGCTGCTGAGTGTAGATAGGAGGTATGCGGAGGCCCCGGAGGAGGGATTGTTGGGGGAGCGGCGTAGCCTGCAGTCTAAGTTTGATTTACTGACCACCAGAAAGGCGGAGACACAGTGGAGGAAGGCGCAGGGAGCGGTCTATGAGTATGGAGAGAAGGCGAGCAGGATGCTGGCGCATCAGCTCCGCAAGCGGGACGCGGCTAGGGAGATTGGTGGAGTGAAGGATAGGGGTGGGAATATGGTGCGGAAGGGGGTAGAGGTCAATGGGGTCTTCAGGGACTTCGACAGGGAACTGTACCGGTCGGAGCCGCCGCCGGCGGTGGTGGGGGGGGGGGGGGGGGGGGGGGGAAGAAGAGAGAGAGAGAGAGAGAGAGAGAGAGAGAGAGAGAGAATGGAGAGCTTTTTGAACAGGCTGCGATTTCCAAGGGTGCAGTAGGAGCAGGTGGAGGGACTGGGGGCGCCGATCGAGTTGGAGGAGCTGGTCAGTGGGATTGGCCACATGCAGTCGGGGAAGGCACCGGGGCCGGATGGGTTCCCAGGTAAATTTTGTAAAAAATATGCGGACCTGTTGGGCCCCCTGCTGGTTCGGACCTTTAACGAGGCATGGGAGGGGCGAGTTTTGCCCCTGACGATGTCACGGGCGCTGATTTCCCTGATCCTGAAGCGAGATAAGGACCCCTTGCAGTGTGGATCATATAGGCTAATTTCACTGCTGAATGTAGACGCCAAGTTGCTGGCGAAGATCTTGGCCACTAGAATAGAGGACTGTGTGCCGGGGGTGATACAAGAAGATCAGACGGGTTTTGTGAAGGGGAGGCAGCTGAACACTAATGTGCGAAGGCTGCTAAATGTGATAATGATGCCGGCGGCAGAAGGAGAGGCGGAGATTGTGGTGGCATTAGATGCGGAGAAGGCCTTTGATAGGGTTGAGTGGGGGTAGTTGTGGGAGGTGTTAGAGAGGTTCGGGTTTGGGGAGGGGTTTATTAAATGGGTGAGGTTGCTGTACGAGGCTCCGATGGCGAGTGTAGCGACAAATGGGAGGAGGTCCGAGTACTTCAGGCTCTACTGTGGGACGAGGCAGGGGTGCCCCCTGTCCCCCTTGCTTTTTGCGTTGGCAATTGAGCCTCTGGCCATGGTGCTAAGGGAGTCGAGGAGGTGGAGGGGTTTGGTGCGAGGTGGGGAGGAGCACCGAGTGTCGCTGTATGCAGACGACTTGCTGCTGTATGTAGCAGACCCGGTGGGGGGAATGTCGAAGGTGATGGAGATTCTTGCTGAGTTTGGGAGTTTCTCAGGCTACAAGTTAAACCTGGGCAAGAGCGAGCTGTTTGTTGTACACCCGGGAGATCAGGAGGGGATTGATAGGCTCTCGCTAAAAAGGGCAGTGAGGAGTTTTAGGTACCTGGGGGTTCAGGTGACAAGGAGTTGGGGGACTTTGCATAAGCTTAATTTTACTAGGTTGGTTGAGCAGATGGAGGAGGAGTTTAAAAGGTGGGACATGCTGCCGCTGTCGTTGGCGGGTAGAGTACAGTCCGTTGAAATGACGGTGCTCCCGAGGTTCTTGTTTTTGTTTCAGTGCCTCCCCATTTTTATTCCGAGGGCCTTTTTTAGGAGGGTGAACAGCAGCATTACGGGATTTGTTTGGGCGCACGGGACTCCGCGGGTGAGGAGGGTCTTTTTGGAGCGGGGCAGGGATAGAGGGGGGCTGGCGTTGCCCAACCTCTCTGGGTACTATTGGGCGGCTAATGTCTCGATGGTACGCAAGTGGGTAATGGATGGAGAGGGGGCAGCATGGAAATGGATGGAGATGGCGTCCTGTGGAGGCACGAGCCTGAAGGCACTGGTAACGGCGCCGTTGCCGCTCCCTCCAACGAGGTACACCACGAGCCCGGTGGTGGCTGCTACCCTCAAGATTTGGGGGCAGTGGAGGCGACACAGGGGGGAAGTGAGGGGCTCGGTGGAGGCCCCGCTGCGGGGGAACCACCGCTTTGTCCCAGGGAACATTGATGGCGGGTTCCTAGGGGTGGCACAGGGCGGGCATAAGGAAGTTGGGAGACCTGTTCATTGACGGGAGGTTTGTGAGCCTGGGTGAGCTGAAGGAGAAGTTTGAACTCCCCCCGGGGAATATGTTCAGGTACCTTCAGGTCACGGCATTTGCTAGGCGGCAGGTGGAGGGGTTCCCTTTGCTGCCCCCGTGGGGAGGTAAGGGATAGGATGCTTTCCGAGGTGTGGGTCGGGGATGGGAAGGTGTCTGACATCTACCAGGTGATGCAGGAGGTGGAGGAGGCGTTGGTTGAGGAGCTGAAGGCTAAGTGGGAAGGGGAGCTGGGGGAGCAGATTGAGGAGGGGACATGGGCGGACGCCCTGGAGAGGGTGAACTCCTCCTCTTCATGTGCGAGGCTTAGCCTCATCCAGTTCAAGGTACTGCAGAGGGCTCATATGTCCGGGACGAGGATGAGCAGGTTTTTTTGGGGTGAGGACAGATGCGTCAGGCGTTCAGGGAAGTCCCAGTGAACCATGCCCATATGTTTTGGGCATGCCCGGCACTGGGGGAATTCTGGCAGGTGGTGGCGAGGACGGTGTCGAAGGTGGTAGGGTCCAGGGTCAAGCCAGGCTGGGGACTCGCGATATTTGGGGCTGCGGTGGAGCCGGGAGTACAGGAGGCGAAAGAGGCCGGTGTTTTGGCCTTTGCGTCCCTAGTAGCCCGGCGGAGGATCTTGTTGCAATGGAAAGATGCAAGACCCCCAAGCATGGAGACCTGGATCAATGACATGGCGGGATTCATTAAGCTGGAGAAGGTCAAATTCGCCCTGAGGGGGTCGGTACAAGGGTTCTTTAGGCGGTGGCAGCCTTTCCTCGACTTTCTGGCGCAACGATAGGGAACTAGGTCAGCAGCAGCAGCAACCCGGGGGGGAGGGTGTTTCAGGGGGGTATTGTTTATATTAATTTAATTTATTTTTTATTTATTTTGTTGTTCATCGGGTTTGGGGGGGGTGGGGGGGTTCGTTAGATGCGTTGTTACGGGTTCGGGGGGTGTTTATTGTTGTTATTATTATTGTTCTGTTGTTTTACATTTTTCAAAAATTTCAATAAAAATTATTATTAAAAAAACAATCCCAACCTAGTCAATCTCTCACATAGTACATGTGCTATGTCTCAGGCAATGGTTATTGCATTGCATTTCGATCAAACTTTGAAGTCTGAACAGTTTACCTGAACTCTAGAAGCATCAGCACCATAGATGCCAACGGTCAAACATTCAAGAGCTGGGCTTCAGCACTGGGGATATCCTCGCAACCAAAGGGGGAGTATGTGGATCACGGGAGGGCATCTGAGCATGGTGTCCCCAACATTCACCTGAAGAAGGAGCCGTGCTCCGAAAGCTCGTGTTTGAAACAAACCTGTTGGACTTTAACCTGGTGTTGTAAGACTTCTTACTGTGCTCACCCCAGTCCAACGCCGGCATCTCCACATCATGGCCCAATATTCATGGCAGGGGTCTGGGAGCTCCTGGGGGTGGGGGGGGGGGGGGGGGGGGTGAGTGTGCAGAGAGAGATTTTCCAGTACAACTGGCTCAATGGAGGGAGCCATTCCGAGTGATGATGGGACATGTAAGAGTAGGGGAGGCTTCGGGATTTGAGGGTCCAGGGGTGGAAGGTGGAAGCCCCAACTGATTGTTGGTCTCTCTCCTTCTCCAATTCCAATTACAGATACCAAAATGGATTGGGTGTCTGTCCCGCAGAGGGTGCCCTTGCAGGGCTGGTGGCAGCCCAGGCGGCCAGACACCGTAGAAGGCAGGAGCATCGACGGAAGGCCATGTACAGAGGGCCGCCGCACCCCCTGAAGAACCAGCTGCTCATCAGGCTGAGGAGGAATAACGAGGGTGGCATCAGTGATGGCCCAAGTTGTACAGACGTTGTTTGTCTTTCGAGAAGATCATGGACAGCATGTGCCGCAGGAGACTCCATCTCAACAAACAGAAAGTATGGCACCTGTACCACATCTTCGTGGACATGGCACCCCATATGGTGGAGGAGGACAGCTGCTCCCAGTGACTGTGGAAGTCACTGCAGCCCTGAACTTTATGCAACCAGTTATTTCCGGGGCTCGAGCGGGGACTTGCGCAGCATTATTGCAAGCTACAGCGCACAAGTGCACCCGTGAGGTCATGGATGCTCCCGTATGCCCGGGCAGCAGACTTTATCAACTGGAAATCCACCAAGGTGCCTGGGCTGCAGCAATGTGGTTGACTCTCAAAATGCCCTCTGAAAGGGAGGGCAGTTAGGGATGGGCAATAAATGCTGGCCCAGCCAGCAGGGTTCACTTTCCGTAAATGAATTTAAAAAAAATTAAAATCAAGGTGATATGCATGTATGACAGAGTTTTAGCATAAACAGGTATACTGGTTACGGTGTAAATTCCAATAGAAAAAACAGCACAACTCTGAATTTCTGCAAAGTTGATTTTTGATTCCTTAATCATAGCGGCATGCTGGCACAGTGGTTAGTACTGCTACCTCACAGCACCAGGGACCCGGATCCCATTTCGGCAGTGGGTGACTGTCTGTGTGGAGTCTGCACATTCTCCCCGTGTCTGCCTGGCTGTCATCTGGGTGCTCCGATTTCCTCCCTCTGTCCAAAGATGTGCAGGGTAGGTGGATTGGCCATGATAAATTGTCCCTTAGTGCCCAAATGTTAGCTGGGGTTACGGGGATAGGGAGGGGTGCGGGCTTACATAGTGTGCTCTTTCAGAGGGTCGGTGCAGACTCGATGGGCTGAATGGCCTCCTTCTGCTATGATTCTATTCTATTTACTATTCTCTGAGAAACTCTTACTGGCCATATTATTTGTCATTGTTGCACACGGTGAGTGGAAACAATCCCAGGACAGGACTCTGTGAGGCACCAATTCCTATTTCTAACTACTGATTTCTTCATGTTACTTTTATTTTTACTTTCCCCTGCCATCATAGCTTAACTGAATTCTCACATCTAATCATTTGTTTTGCCAATTCATTAAGTCCCCTCCTGTTGAGATGTAGCCGATCCATGCTGAATGGTTAGCATCATGTACAGAACTGGTATCAAAGCCCCATTAAACAGCAACTTGCTTCTTGACGTCACCCCGGTGTGTTGAGTTCCCTACTCTTCCTATCATTTCCTATTCTAACACAGAGCTGGCAAGTAAACTCGAGATTATCATCTTTGAAATTTTACTCTTCTACTAAATCGGTTTCCGAATTTTCCATTCTTGGAATTCGGGAACGGCTTGAGCTTTCCCACTTGGCATCGTGCGGCTCACTCGATTCAACCCATTCTCAGCCATTGTTTATCTTTTGAATTGCCATCACTCTAGAAAATTAAATAGTCGCACATTTTTAGCATTAACGTTACATGCAATCTGTTTACGTACAACAATCTCAGTAAATCCGGAAGAGCGGTTTTCTAAGTGAAAAATGTAATTGTGAAATGCTATGGTATATTCATGGGTTCAGGGTGATAGTGGCCTTGGGATAATGTCACTGGACTGGTAATTCAGATGCTCGGAGTAATCCTCTGGGAGCACGGGTTCAAATCCCATCATGGCAGCTGGTGGAATATAACTACAATTAATAAATAAATCTGGAATATAAAGCTAGTCATCAGTGATGGTGGCCAGGAAACTACCATTGATTGTTGTAAAAACGCATCTGGTTCACTAACGTCCTTTAGGGAAGAAAATCCACTATCTTTACCTGGTCTGGCCTCCTTGTGACTCCAGATCGACAGCAATGTGGTTGGCTCTTAACTGCCTTCTGAACTGGTCAAGTAAACTACTCAGTTCCAGGGCAATTAGGGATGGGTGTGATGAATGTAGGAATTTTAGATATATTGTATTAAATGTATTTGCTGAAGGGTTAAAAGCCTGGGTTAGAGTGTGTTTGACTGCTGCAGCCATGTTTTAAAAGAAATCCGAGTTTGAAAGGCAAATATATTTAGGAGGCAAGGGTACAATTTGCCGCCTGAAAGGCTTAGCCTAATGAAGTTTTCTTTGATTTAGGGGAATCCCTAGGAAGTTATTTAGTTTTTCGGCTTGGTGAGATTATATCATTTTTTTTAACAAACAATTTTATTGAGGTAGATTTTTAGCATTGTAAACAGTTACAAACATCAACAGAAAGAAAGCAAAAAAGGCAAAAATGTGCAAACATCCACGTACATTCAATACTTCAGTCATAACATACTGCACAAGCCCGCTCCTCGCCCACCGGTACTACCCGCCATTTTATCCTTCCTAGTCTACTCTACTCTACCCTCCCCCCCATATCTCCCCTCCCCCCCATATCTCCCCCCCCCCATATCTCCCCCCCCCTTTACTGCTGACGCTCACTCTCCCGCAAACATAGAACAGTACAGCACAGAACAGGCCCTTCGGCCCTCGATGTTGTGCCGAGCAATAATCACCCTACTCAAACCCACATATCCACCCTATACCCGTAACCCAACAACCCCCCCCCCCATAATCTTTACTTTTAAGGACACTACGGGCAATTTAGCATGGCCAATCCACCTAACCCGCACATCTTTGGACTGGGAGGAAACCGGAGCACCCGGGGGAAACCCACGCACACACGGCGAGGGACGTGCAGACTCCGCACAGACAGTGACCCAGCCGGGAACCGAACCTGGGACCCTGGAGCTGTGAAGCATTTATGCTAACCACCATGCTATCGTGCTGCCCATAGAAGGGCCAAAGAAGTCAATGAACGGTTGCCACCTTCGGGCGAACCCCTGTACAGATCCCCTCAAGGCGAACTTAATTTTTTCCATACCCAGGAAAACTGACATGTCCGTAAGCCACAACTCAGTCTTCGGGGGCTTTGAGTCTCTCAATGCCAATAATATTCGTCGCCGGGCTATCAGGGAAGCAAAGGCCAAAACATCGGCCTCTTTCTCACCCTGGACTCCCGGATCCCAAAATTGCCACCCCTGGACCCATCGCCACCCTTGTTTTTAGCACCCGGGACATGATCCCCGCGAATCCCTTCCAGTATCCCCTAAGCATCGGGCATGCCCAAAACGTGTACGTGGTTCGCTGGTCCTCTTGCGCACCTAGCGCATTTGTCCTCTACCCCAAAGAATTTGCTCATCGGAGCCACCATCATGTGGGCCCGGTGAACGACCTTAAATTGAATCAGGCCGAGCCTGGCCATGTTGCTGTCGAATTTACCCTACTCAGGGCTTCTGCCCACAGCCCGTCCTCCATTTCCCCGCCTAGCTCCTCCTCCCATTTGAGTTTCAGTTCCTCCGTCAGGGACCCTTCCTCCTTCATGAGCAACTTATAAATATCAGAGACTCTACCCTCCCCTCCTTCCCCCTAAAGACTATTCTGTCCTGGATCCCCAATGGCGGGAGGTGTGGGAAGGATGGGACCTGTCTACGGACAAAGTCCCGCAACTGTAGGTACCTAAAATCATTTCCCCTTACCAGACCAAATTTCTCCTCCAAGCTCCTCAAACTCGCAAAGGTCCCTTCCAGGAACATGTCACCCACCCTCCCCACCCCCGCCCGCCGCCATGCCTGAAACCCCCCATCCATACTCCCGGGGGCAAACCGATGGTTGTCGCAGATTGGCGCCCAGACAGACGCCCCCATCTCCCCTACATGCCTCCTCCACTGGTCCCATATCCGCAGGGTCGCCACCACTACCGGGCTGGTGGAGTACCTGGCCGGCAGCAGCGGTAGAGGAGTCGTGACCAGGGCTGCCAAGCTGGAGCCCCTGCACGAAGCCGCCTCCACCCGCTCCCAGATAGACCCCGTACCCACCATCCACTTCCTTATCATAGCGATATTGGCCGCCCAGTAATAATTAATCAGACTCGGCAAAGCCAGCCCTCCCTCACTGCGGTTCCTCTCAAGCATCGCCTTCTTCACCCGCGGGGATTTTCCCGCCCAGACAAAGCTCATGATCATCTTGTTAACCCTTATGAAGAAGGACTGTGGGATAAAGATCGGGAAGGCACTGAAAAATAAACAGAAATCTAGGGAGGATTGTCATCTTTACAGTCTGGACCCTCCCTGCCAGCGACCGCGGGAGTGCATCCCATCTCCGAAAGTCTCCCTTCATTTGCTCCACTACCCTGGCCAAATTTAACTTGTGCAGCCTGCCCCAGTCTCGCGCCACCTGGATCCCCAAGTACCAGAAATTTTCCTCAACCAGCCGAAATGGTAGCCCTCTCAATCTGTTCTCCTGGCCCCTTGCCTGTACCACAAACATTTCACTCTTGGCCGTATTTAATTTGTATCCTGAAAACTGGCCGAACTTCCTTAACATTCCCAGTATACTTCCCATCCCGGCCACTGGGTCCGACAAGTACAGGAGCAGGTCGTCCGCATAGAGAGAGACCCTATGTTCCACCCCGCCCCTAACCATCCCCTTCCATCCCTTTGCGGCTCTCAGCGCAATCGCCAGCGACTCTATGGCCAGCGCAAACAGCAGCGGGGAGAGCAGGCAGCCCTGTCTGGTCCCACAGTACAGCCTAAAGTACTCTGACACTTCTCTGTTTGTCCTGACACTGGCCTTTGGGGCCTGATACAATAGCTTGATCCAATTCACCAGTCCCTCCCCGAACCGTCCGAGCACCTCCCATAGATAGCCCCACTCCACCCAGTCAAAGGCCTTCTCGGCATCCATCGCCACCACTACCTCCACTTCCCTGCCCGCCGGGGGCATCATTATCACATTAAGTAATCTTCTTAAGTTGGCCGACAGCTGCCTACCTTTCACAAACCCAGTTTGGTCCTCCCCAATCACCTCCGGTACGCAGTCCTCAATTCTAATCGCCAGTACCTTGCCAGGAGCTTGGCATCTACAACCGCCTCCGGGTCTTTACCCCGCTTCACTATCAGTGATATAGTGGCTTGCGACATCGTCGGCAGCAGGGTCCCTCTGTCCCTAGCCTCATTAAAAACCCTCGCCAAGACCGGGCCCACCAACTCCGAGAACTTCCTATAAAACTCTACCGGGTATCCATCCGGCCCTGGGGTTTTCCCCGACTGCATGGACTTTAGGCCCCCCAATACCTCCTCCACTCTAATCGGGGCCCCCAGCTCATCCACTCGCTCACTCTGTTGGGAATGTTAACCCGTCCAGAAACCTTTTCATCTCCTCCGGTTCTGCCGGAGGCTCCGAAGTGTACAGCTTGCGATAGAAGTCCCGGAATACCTTATTCAATCCTGCCGGGTCCTCCACTCTGCACCCCTCCCCATCCATCACTCTACTTATTTCCCTGGCCGCCTCCCTCTTCCTGAGTTGCTGCGCTAACAATCTACTGGCCTTTTCCCCATGCTTGTACACCACGCCCCTCGCCCTCCTAAGTTGTTCCACGGCCCTACTCGTGGATAGCGCCCCCAGTTCCGCCTGTAGTCTCTGCCTCTCCCTGAGTAAAACCTCCCCCGGGGACTCCGCGTGTTCCTCATCTATCCGACCCATTTCCCTAACCAATCTGTCCATCTCTGCCCTGTCTGCCTTGGCTCTGTGGGCCCCAATTGAGATCAACTCTCCCCGCACTACTGCCTTTAGCGCCTCCCACAGGGTCGCTGCTGAGACCTCCCCCGTATCATTCACCTGCAAGTAGTTTTGCATACACCTCCGAAGCCTCTCACAGATCCCCTCCTCCGACAGCAGTCCCATGTCTAGCCTCCACTGCGGGCGTTGATAGTGCGCCCCCCCGACCTGCAGGTCTACCCAGTGCGGGGCATGATCCGAGATAGTGATTGCCGAATATTCCGTGTTCTTTAACTCCCCTATACAATCCCTGCTTAGAACAAAGAAGTCTATCCTAGAATATACTTTATGACGTGCGAGTAAAACAAGTAGCCCCTTCCTGTCGGCTGTCTGGCTCTCCAGGGGTCCACTGCCCCCATTTGCTCCATAAACCCTTTCAGCTCCCTTGCCATTGCTGGGAGTCTACCCGTTCTGGGACACGACCGATCCAAAGCTGGGTCAAGGACCATGTTAAAGTCCCCCCCCCCCATTATTAGCCTACGAGAGTCCAGGTCCGGGATCTTCCCCAGCACTCTTTTAATGAAGTCCACGTCATCCCAGTTCGGGGCATATATATTCACCAGCACCACTCTTCTCCCCTCCAGTCTGCCCCTTACCATCAGGTATCTGCCCCCCCTGTCCGCGGCTATGCCCCCCGCCTCAAATTGCACCCACTTGTTGATCATGATTGCCACCCCCCTGGACTTCGAGTCCAAGTCCGAGTGGAAGACCTGGCTAATCCAGCCCTTCCTTAGCCTGGTCTGATCAGACACTTTCAGATGTGTCTCCTGCAACATAATTACGTCCACCCTCAGAGCCCGCAAGTGTGCGAACACCCGCGCCCTCTTAACCAGCCCATTCAGTCCCCTGACATTCCAGGTGATCAGCCTGGTTGGGGGACACAACCCCCCCCCCCCCCCCACGCCATAGTCAGCCATAGCCTTTCTCAGGCCGGCCCCCGGCCCGTGCGTCGCGCCATTCTTGGCCCGCCTCTTGGCTGCCTCCACCCTCAACCTCCTTTCCAGTGCCTATTTCAGATCCCTCCCACATCAGCAGAACAACCCCCCCCCCCCCCCCCCCCCCCCCCCCCCATATATCCCCCGATAACCCCACCCCTGCCATCCACTGGCTGTATTCTCCGCCTACCTGACTCCCTTGACTAGCCAATCTGCTAATCTGATTGATCTGATTCATCACCGGTGCCCCCCTGTCTGTGAGATTATATCATTGCTGGGTGGAGCTCAGGCATCAGGTTTTTTGAGATAGCATTTTCTGGTCAGTTCTGCTCTGGGGGAAGCTGGGACCATAAGTCAGGTTTTGCTCTTTGCAGTTTAGTTAAAAGTGATTAACAGTCATTAAAACAGTGCAGACTTGTCTGAGGACAAGGGGGAGCTGAAGCAACCAGTTGAAACAGCTTTTGAAGACATACAACCAGGATTTCTGCATGGGTCTGACAGGAGTCAGATCTTTTCTGTAAAACAGTGTCAAAAGAATATTGGTGTAAAGCAAGTATTCCTCCTCTGTGTCATTGGTTTTTAAGGTGGATTGAGAGCTGAGATGGGCTTTTCCTTGTTTAAGGGGGAATAAAGATAGCAATAAAGGGCATTGCATTTGCTGTATTGAATAGTATTGTTTAAAGGGCAATTGTAAGCTATTTTCTGGTGTGATGTTAGAGATTTTAATACCGTGTTAATAATAAAGTTTGATATCGCATACCTCTATTTCTTGGTATAATCACTCCTGGAGCTAAGTATCCTTTCCTCCCATTCTTTCAAAATTAGAAGAAAATATTGGGCTTTCTACCAAGTAGTCTAGCCACTGTTGGGAGTCTGGTCTGGGATCGTAATAATGGCAACAATTGCTGGCCTGGCCAGCAACGGCCACACTCCATGGAGAAAATACATTTTAAAAATCAAACACAGGCCTTTAAAGACTAGTCAGTCACTGTGGCCAGCAAATGAGCACAGCAAAATTTAAAAATGTTTCAATTTGTTAACCACTGCAATAAAAGTATCATAGCTGAAGAACCATCATAAGATATTAGCTGCATCAAACATTGTATAACACTATCACATTTTATCAGTGATTTGGATGGTTGTTCAAGATAAATGTTTAAGAGTTTGTACATTAAATCTATCAGCGACGTTGTGCTTCCACTTGATGATGCCTCACGGCGTCAGGGACCCGGGTTCGATTCCGGCCTTGGGTGACTGTTTGGAATTTGCACATTCTCCCCGTGCCTGCATGGGTTTTCTCCAGGTTTTCCCGTTTCCTCCCATAATCCAAAGGTGAGCAGGTTAGGTGGATTGGCCATGCTAACTTTCCCATTAGTGTCCAAAGGTGTACAGGTTAGGTGGATTGGCCATGTTAAATTGCCCCTCATTTTCCAAAGATGTGCAGGGTAGGTGAGGAAACAGGGTTAGGGCGGGGGAGTGGCAGGGTGCTCTTTTGGAGGGCAGGTGCAGACTTGATGGGCCAAGTGGCCTCCTTCTGTGCTGTAGGGGTTCTACAGATTCTATGTGATTCAGAACAGGACTGTATTTTCTGCTTATACCCAAGACGATATCATCATTTTGCAAACAAATGTTTATGGTTTTGTTAGCTCTGAAACAAAATCACACACTCACCACTTTGATAACCAAGTCCTGACACTGCTCAGATCATTGTCAAGAGGGTTTGATCTACAGCTACTAAATAGGATGTGTTCCTGCAACTAAAATAAGACAATGGCGAGAAACCAAAGATCAAAGAGCCAGCTACGATTGCTGTAAATCTACAGACGCTTCAGGGAATCTACAGTGTAAATAAACTGCAACAAATCAGCACTTCAAAAGACTTGGATGTAGCTGCTGGACTCTGTTATTTTCAACAAACTGAGGTAGAAGCCTTGGAACAAGAAGAGCCCATTTACTCCTTGAGCCTGTGACAATATACATACTGCCATTTTGATTCTTGCCAACTGTAAGAATATTCAATGAACCACTTTGGTTGCCTTTCCTTCTGCATCAGTTTGTCCCTGGACTCTGATGCCGAAAGATCTAACAGAAAGATCACCATTATGACGAGTACAAACTTGGTTGTATTCCCTGGAGTTTAGAAGGTTAAGAAGTGATTTGATCAAAGTTTTATAGATGTTAATGGGAAACAAATAAGCCAGTTAGAGAGAAATCATTTTCACTGGTTGGGAAATCCAGGGCTAGAGAGCATAGGCGAACAATGCAGACTTTTCTGGGGTGGAGCTCGGAAACACTTCTACATGGAAAGTGTGAGGAAAGTTTCCAACTGTCTTCCACAAACAGCAGTTGATGCTCGGTTAATTGTTCATTTTAAATATGAGATTGATTGATTTTTGTTACTTTGGGATATGGAATTAGGTCACAGATCAAGCATGATCTCATTGAATGGTGGAACAGGCTCAAGGGGTAAGTGGTCTATTCTTGTTCCAAACTTCCTATCTCAATTGACTATTGTGTTTTTATTTCCAAATATGAATTTCCTTTCTCAGCAAATACTGATACCACCCAGTCAAACGGCTGCCAGGTTCTGAGATCAAGATCCACGACAAGTACCAGCACTGATCTCCCTCAGCACAGTGATGTACAGCAGTCAGCTGTTGTCGAGTCTCAAATGCTCAATTCAAAGCCCTAGTGAGGTGTGTTTTTCTCAGTGTCACAGTAGATTAGGAGCACGTTAATTTGGGAAAAGGATAGCTTCATGTGCTGTTGGGGTTTTCTGTGCTTTGGGGGAGGGAGCAGAAAGGATATAAGGTTTGTCCAAACAGGGAAGGACCCTGTAAGGACCTGGGTGAAATCGATGGCACAAAACACTTGGACAGATATTCCAATTACATAATAAGGGACTACATTACAGGAAAGATTATTTCTCTGAGAGCGCCTATCTCTTGATAACCAGTGGAAAAATGCATTGAGTGGCTTTGCAGTCTTTCTTAATGTTCCAAATAATTAGAATTGGGGAAGTCCTATAGTTAATTAGCACCAATACTTTTTTTAAGCTGTTAAGTAATTGAAGTTAATTAGATCGCTATTCCAAGATATACCTTCACATCCGGTATTGCCCGTTTGTGCATAATTATTTCCCATGCAAATACACAAGCAAAAAGTACAATTACTCATGCAGATGTTTTGATAAACCATCCGCAAACTGTGAACCAGAATTAGCTGCCAATTGTACGTGCTGAAAACTGAAGGCCAAACATGTGATCAGTTAAACAATGCTCTCTCTCCTGCACATAAGCATTAATGAATTTAATACCTGTCCAGAAACAGTGAAAAAGTACAATATTCTGCAGCTAGATTTTTATCCATGATGGGCTATCAGGATTCTGGAAAATTCCCAGCTCGGCCCGTCCACCTCGGGAGAAAGTGTCCACACGGACGGAATTTCCATTGTAGGAAGGCAGGTGTGGGTTGCAGTTGACCCATGAAAAGGTGTTATTGGTAGCCACAGAAGCTGCCGGGTCGAGAGACAGGCTGTTTAAAAGTCCTATCTTGGTATTGCGGGACTTTGTCCCAGTTATCATAAAAACAGAAAGGCCCTCCAGCCCTCACCATCTCCCACACTGTCCATGTCCCATCCATGCCATCTCATTAACAGTATAGATTAGAGAGTGAGAGCTATTAATCAAGCAACGGTTGCCCGGCTATTCAGGTCAACAATTTCTTGGCTCTGTTTAGTTAAACAAGCTGAAGAGGTTTCAAGTGCTTACAGTTTAGGCCATTGATACTTTAAAGGGTCTGGATTATTGACACTTTCATTGGATTACAGTAGACATTTTCTTTTAGGAAAGTGGAAAGTTACCAATGAATATATTTTTTTATACATCCTATTGTCACTATACAGTTCATTGGTTCTATAAAGTATTAAGTGGGCAACTGGGTATGAAGTGCCATGCCTTATCATGGGGGTTGGGGGTGTGGGTGGGGGGGGGGGGGGGGGGGGGGGGAGTCATGACGAGCCATAGAGGTTGTTTGGGGATGCATACCCAGGCATGGTGGATATGAGGAGGACCTTTTAAACTTACCTTTTAAAAGATTCCCTCATGCAGACTATGGTTCACAACACCTCTGAGGTGGCTCTGGAAACCCAGACCGACTTCAGGAAAATTACTGAGGAGTAGGACATGCCTATCACGGCAAATGAGCTAGCCAGGTCGGCCTGTAGGCTGTAGGTTCACAACCCAAACCAGCCTGCACCCTTAACAGGCACTCCTGAAACTTGGAAACCCCAGCAACAGCGTCAAGAATACTGGAACTGGGACCTGCTTGCTATTTTTACAGGGCTCCTGGGTATTCGGGCTCAGCGAAAATCAAGCCCATTGTGTCTGATTCTAGGCACTACTTTTTAGGAAGGATGTTAAGGCTTTGGAGATGGTGCAGAGAAGATTTTCTGGAATGGTACTGGCAATGAAGGACTTGAGTCATGTGGAGAAGCTGCGGTTGTTCAACTAGGTGTAGAATAGGGTGACAGGAAATTTTATAGAGGTGATCAAAACTATGAAGGTTTTTGACAGGGAAAATAAGGAAGGAGATAGTGTTTTCACTGGCAATCAGAGGACATCGATTTAAATGAAATTGACATAAGAACTGGAGGCAGCATGAGGGAACTTATTGCATGCAAATTGTTATGATCTGGAATCCATTGCTTGAATGGGTGATGAAATCAGATTTAACTGTAAAGTTCTAAAGGTAATTGGATAAATACCTGAAAGAGAAAAAACTGCAGGGAAGTGGGATTAACTGTGGGATAGCTCTTTCAAAAAGCAAGGATATGAAAAATGAAAATCGCTTATTGTCATGAGTAGGCTTCAATGAAGTTACTGTGAAAAGCCCCTAGTCGCCACATTCCCCTGCCTGTCCGGGGAGGCTGGTACGGGAATCGAACCGTGCTGCTGGCCTGCTTGGTCTGCTTTAAAAGCCAGCGATTTAGCCTTGTGAGCTAAAGCAGCCCCTGATGGATATGATGGGTCGCATGGCCTTTTTCTGTGCTGTGAGATTCTGTGAGTTTACAATCGTCAACGTCCACTGTTGAAGCTAGTTTTACACTGTTCAAATGTGAATTGTGTATTCTTCAATTTTACATCATGCAATCAACTAGTTTTATGGGGCGGGGTACTCCGAAAACCGGCGCGATGGCCGGGACCCGGCGCCAAAAGCAGAGTGGACCACTCAGGCGTTGGGCCCCCTCAAAGGGCATGAAGTCTCTGGGCCCGAATGGGCTAGCAGTGGCGTGACGCCATTCGCGACGGCGTCACCCGCCGTGGATGCGGCGCGTCACTACGCCGCGTGATGTCACAGCACAAAATACCCCCCCCCCCCCCCCCCCCCCCGGAAGATCTGCAAAGATGACCGGCCGCCGTGCAGCCCCGAGGTTCCAGCGTGACATCGAGGCGCTCTTGGACGCAGTACAGGAGAGGAGGGAGGCCCTGTACCCCGGACATGGCCGCAGGGGCGCCCCACGCCTCAGCCAGCGCCTGTGGAGGGAGGTGGCAGAGGCCGTCAGCGCTGTGGCTGTGACACCGAGGACAGGTACCCAGTGCCACAAGAAGGTCAACAATCTCGTCAGGGCAGCCAGGGTGAGTACTCCCCCCCCCCACTCCTCCCGATGTGCGGCACACCCCCAGGTGCAACCAACCCTAACCCTCACCTTCACCCTAACCCTAATGTGCTGCGACCTCTGCCAATATACGCGCAACCGCTGGCGTGCGGTCATATACCTGTCTAACACTGTTGCCCTTTACCCCTGCCACCCACCCGCCCGCCCCACACAGGAGAAGCGTGCACACAACAACAGGGAGCGTCAAAGGACTGGAGGGGGCACAGCTGATGAGAGACCACACACCGTCCATGAGGAAAGGGCCCTGGAACTGGCAGGCGGACCTGAGGACCGGGAGGTTGCCGATGCAGAGGTCAGGGGCCCACCAGCAAGTCAGCCACTCACGGCCCGTCCCTATTCCCCCATATACCCCCTCCCCATATCCTCCATATCCCCCCATCCCCCCTCCCCATATCCCCTCCCCCATATCCCCCAAATCTCCCCTCCCCCATATCCCCCTCCCCATCCCCCATATCCCCCCTCCCCCATATCCCCCTCCCCCATATCCCCCCTCTCCCATATCCCCCCTCTCCCATATCCCCCCTCTCCCATATCCCCCCTCTCCCATATCCCCCCTCTCCCATATCCCCCCTCCCCATATCCCCCCTCCCCAATACCCCCCTCCCCCATATCCCCCATATCCCCCCTCCCCCATATTCCCCCTCCCCATATCCCCGATCACCGCCTGTGTGTCTAACCATGCTGCTGTATTGTGTTTGCAGGACCAAACGTCGAGGCACCCGTCCCCGCGGATGCCGACCGCCCGCAGGACGCCCCAGGGTGGCCACGGGAGAGGGAGAGACATGGAGCACCACGGAGACGACGCCCCCGTCTCGTGCGGGTGTGGTGACGAAGGCGTGTGACACCCAGCGACGAGGGGAGCAGCCACAGGCCCCCGTCGCAGCTGAGCCAGGACAGCCCTACCCAGGACAGCCCTACCCAGGACACCCCTACCCAGGACAGTCCTACCCGGGACACCCGTACCCAGGACAGTCCTACCCGGGACACTCCTACCCGGGACACTCCTACCCGGGACACTCCTACCCGGGACAGCCCTACCCGGGACAGCCCTACCCAGGACAGCCCTACCTAGGACACCACTACCCAGGACAGCCCTACCCAGGACAGCCCTACCCAGGACAGCCCTACCCAGGACAGCCCTACCCGGGACACCACTACCCGGGACAGCCCTACCCGGGACAGCCCTACCCGGGACAGCCCTACCCGGGACAGCCCTACCCAGGACAGCCCTACCTAGGACACCACTACCCAGGACAGCTACCCAGGACAGCCCTACCCAGGACAGCCCTACCAGGACAGCCCTACCCAGGACAGCCCTACCCAGGACACCCCTACCCAGGACAGCCCTACCCAGGACAGCCCTACCCAGGACAGCCCTACCCAGGACAGCCCTACCCAGGACAGCCCTACCCAGGACAGCCCTACCCAGGACAGCCCTACCCAGGACACTCCTACCCAGGATAGCCCTACCCAGGACACCCCTACCCAGGATAGCCCTACCCAGGACAGCCCTACCCAGGACAGCCCTACCCAGGACAGCCCTACCCAGGACAGCCCTACCCAGGACAGCCCTACCCAGGACAGCCCTACCCAGGACAGCCCTACCCAGGACAGCCCTACCCAGGACACTCCTACCCAGGACAGCCCTACCCAGGACACCCCTACCCAGGATAGCCCTACCCAGGATAGCCCTACCCAGGACAGCCCTACCCAGGACACTCCTACCCAGGACAGCCCTACCCAGGACAGCCCTACCCAGGACACCACTTCCCAGGACATCACTCCCCAGGACATCACTCCCCAGGACACTGCCACACATTGTCGTAATTAATATTTTCCCCGTTTCTGTAACTGTGATAGAAAGATTCAACAAGGTTGGTTAGGTAAGCAAAACTAAGCTTTATTTAAGAACTACAACTGCTAGCAGTATGGCTGAGACTTGGAGTCGGAAGGCAGTCAATTACAAACTGCTGGTTCCTTTCCAAGTCTGCCCAGTACAAAAAATAGGTCGACATTTATATATTATAAAATCAAGATAACGTGAATACAGCTTGGTCAGGAATTTGATCAAGAGTAAAACATAAGTAATAATCATTAAACTGGCGTCACCTTGCTGACCTTTAGAGGACTCGGGGTCTCATATCATTATCTTGTCTTTTGGTCGCATGTTTAAGAAACGGAGCAGACTTGTTTAAGTATCGAAAGAAACTAGTTCTAGCTTATCTTGTGTATTTCGGCTGCTCTAGGGTATGACGACTGAGTTTTATCCGAGTTTAGAGTCAGCAAGTTTTCGGGTCAAGTTGACCTTGGCTGCTTGTATTTGTGCCTTAGGTTATGCGAAGTCAGTTTAAATTTCATTGTACCAAGAAGCTTGACTAGTTTTCCCATCATGCCATTATTTGCTTTGCACAATACCACAACATGAGACTGGATGACAGGACACTTACACTCAGTGGACGGGTGGAGACGAGGCGCCACCCCAGGGGACGATGTGCACGCCACAACGCCACTGCTTTCTCCATCACCCTCCACCATCGCAGAGACACTCACGTCGGTTGGGCACTTTAGTGATGATGCTTCTGGTACACTCACTGGTGCGCACAACACAGCCGTCCCGGTACAGCAGGTGGAGGTAGGAGCAACAGAGGGGCCGGGAGGTCGGAGGGCATCCTGGCGCAAGCGACTATCTGCCGCCCAGACGGGTCCCGGGTTCCTGAAGTTACCACATCCACCCATAGACCCAATGCAGCCAGCAAACCTGGGACGAAGGAACAGGATGATGGCTGGCTTGCAGCAGCTGCAGACACAGGTGGAGGAGTCCACCCGCATCCAGGAGCAGGAAATGGTGCCGGTCATGCGTGCCACCCAGGCCAAAACCGCACGGGTGGCGTCCGCGGTGGAGGCAATGGGTGCGACGGCTTCAGACATGGGGAGCAGGATGCAAGGCCTGGGGCGTTCCGTGAGGGCGGCGTGTGTGGCCCAGGACATGGCTTCCCTGTCACAGGAAGCCATGAGCCAGAGCCAGAGCCAGCAGCAGATGGCAGAGGCGCTGAACGCCATGGCCCAGTCTCAGCAGGCCATGGCCCAGTCTCAGCAGGCCATGGCCCAGTCTCAGCAGGCCATGGCCCAGTCTCAGCAGGCCATGGCCCAGTCTCAGCAGGCCATGGCCCAGTCTCAGCAGGCCATGGCTGAGGGCATCGGTGCCATTGCCCATGTGCTGGCCGGTGTCGCCCAGACACAGACAGGGACGGCCAACTCCCTCAGCTCCATGGCTGCAAACCTGCAGACCCTTGTCAATACCAGCACGGGCCTCCAGGACTGGCAGAGCCAGGTGTCAGGGGGGCATCGGATGGCCGTTCGCACCCTGACCCATGTAGAGGCACTGGGGCCATCGGGCACCCCGAGGGAGGAGGAGGTGCTGGGGCCCGTTCCGGGTCCCCCTGCAGGGGAGGACCAGGAACACCGCAGCACCTCGGACTCGCCCCCACTTCTGTCCCAGGTGCATCTGGTGGGCAGCGGGTAGGACAGGCTGCCAGCTCGCCATCCCAGTCGCCCGAGCCACAGTCTGGTCCATATAGGCCGGGCCGCCCCAGGAAACGGCCGCCAAAGGGATCCCGAGTCACAGGGCAGGAATCACAGGAGTCCACTTCCAGTTCTGCTGTCAGGGTCAGGGGGGGTCAGGGTGTTGGTGTTGGTGTTGGGTGGGTTCGGGGGGCGGGGGGCGGGGGGGGGGTTGAGGCTGGTCGGATGTTGCCATGGTGTGCGGTATGTGGCCATACTCGCCGATTCGCATGCCCCCTAGTCAGTGAATCGGGCGGCTATCAGCCTGTCCCGTGCCCGCTGTCCCAGCCGGTAACGGTGGGCAGCCACCCGCCCATGTCCAGCCTGTCTGTCCTGACCATTGCCCCCATCTCCCTCATCTGCGGAGGTCTGCGCCTCTTCCTCCTGCTCCTCTACTCCCCCCTCCTCTGCCTGCGGCACATCGCCCCTCTGCTGGGCTATGTTGTGCAGGACACAGCAAACCGCAACAATGTGGCCGACCCTATCTGACAGGTACTGGAGGGCTCCTCCAGAGATGTCTAGGCACCTGAAACGCATCTTCAGCAGCCCAAAGCACCTCTCTATCACACCCCTTGTTGCTGCATGGGCACCATTGTAGCTGTTCCCAGCATCACACTGTGGCCTCCTTACAGGTGTCATCAGCCACGACCGCAACAGGTAACCCCTGTCGCCCAGCAACTAGCCCCTCAGCCAGGGGTGGCGTCTTTCGAACATGCCGGGGATGTAAGACCGCAACAACACGTATGAGTCATGAACACTTCCCGTGGACCGGGCGCAGATGTGCAGGACAATCATGCGGTGGAATAGGTCCCCTACCTATTGGTGAACAGGGCCCTGTAATCTGCAGGTGGCCGCACGGCGACGTGCATCCCATCGATCGCCCCCTGAACCATGGGAAAACCGGCCACAGCAGAGAAGCCCATGGTCCGGGCATCCTGGAAACCGGATGTAGTGGTCCGCACTGGCATAAAGGGAGTCTGTCACTGCCCGGATGCACCGGTGCACCGATGTCTGCGAGATGCCGGACAGGTCCCCACTCGGTGCCTGGAATGACCCCGTGGTATAAACGTTCAGGGCCACTGTAACCTTGACGGACACGGGGAGAGGGTGTCCTCCTCCAGTGCCAGGTGTGCCAGCAGGTGGCAGATGTATGCCACGGTTTCACGGCTCATCCGGAGTCTCCTCCTGCATTCCCGGTCCATGAGGTCCTGGTATGACGAACGGGGCCGGTACACACGGGGCCTCCTCGGGCGTCTCCGTCGCTGTGGTGCCACAACGTCCTCCACCCTCTCTTCGTGCTCCCCCTCCTCCATGTCCTGTTGGGCGGGTGGCCCTCCAGCCTGGGCTCCTGCCCCTCTGCTGCAGCCTGCGCCGCCTCTCTGCCACGCTCCTCCTCCTCCAGGGCAACATGTAGAATAGTGGCTGCCGCCACGGTGGCCAACATTGCTGGCTGATCAGAAAACATGACGGGGGGGGGGGGGGGGTGGAAGAAACATGTCATCATTGCCCGTACCCTCCCCCCCCCCTCCCCGGCACTCGCCCCCCTCCCCGGCACTCTCCCCCACCTCCCCGGCCCTCTCCCCTACCTCTCCGGCACTCGCCCCCTCTCCGGCACTTGCCCCCGCTCTCCGGCACTCGCTCCCCCCTTTCCCGGTACTCGCTCCCCCCTCCTCTCCACCCCCCCCCCCCCCCGGCACTCGCTCTCACCCCATTAGCACTGGTTGACGCCGTTAAATAGGTGTCTTGATTGACGCCGACGTGACCCGGTCCCCGCCATTCTCCGAGGCGGGCGGTGGGATTGACGCCTTGCCGACATTTTAGTGGTCGGAGAATATTTAACTATTAAATAGTTAATATTGTACACTCAGTTTAATCCTTCATATTCTAATCACAAAGGGCGAGTGATCTGGTTAGTCTAGACTTGCAATTCAGATAATTCAGCTTCATTCCGTATCCAAAGTCAATGGAAACAAATTTGCCGCATTGATAAGCAAAATCTCAATGAGTTCAGCAAATAATTGGAGCTGTGCTCTCCACTGCTGTGAAGTAGCCTTAGGCACACCACTACTGCAATGCTGGAGGGTCAGAAAATAAAACAGTAGGACAAACAGGATAAAATTTACAACATCTACCTTAAGGTAAGATGTTATCCCTACCAATAATTAACCGATTGCTGTCAAACTCTAATGTCTCCGTATCAAAATGACGAGTACCAAACTGTCCACGTGGATGTAGAATTGCCATATTACAAAACTGAGGGATGTACCTCAATGCTGATACATTGCATTAAGTAATAGACAGTATAAAACAGCCCTAGCCAACAACTGCATGGATTTCAATCTGCACAGCCACACATCTTTTTAACATCTTCAGTCACTGTAACCAGTGTTCAACATTTTCATTAACATTGCAGAGTGAAACAGGAAAGAGTTGTTACTTCGCAACTAAAGCAGGTCATTTTTGTGAAGTATTGTTTAATTTGCACTAAAATGACGAACAATATAAAACTTGACAAGTTTTATATTCTTTTGAAGATTGCCAAGTAAGGATTCACAGAAATCAAGTAAAATCAAGTAAGTTGCAGGCCTTCAGAACTAGAAAACGAGGTGATTACCTTGATTTCATCAACCTCGTCGGGTACTATCTTGTACGCAGATACAGTTCCTCCCAACCTACAAAAGAAAGATATGGAGATTTTAGTTCATTTTGCTTTTACACTGTTCACTCTGACTCCAGAGAGTAGCAACTACAGTGGTTTGATGACAGTGGCGAACCTCCAAGTAATGTGCTTCCAGGGCGTTGGATCACAATAAATACAAACTATATTTCAAATTATCTGTCAAGTCATGGGTGCTAAACTCCCCCCCCCCCCCCCCCCCCATTCTGTTTGGACATGCCTGCCTGGATCAAATGTTTCTCAATGCCAGGATGAACTGTGCCAACACATTGATGTATTAACATGTTGAAGCTTCAACAGGGCGAGTAGAAATCAGACACAGAGGTCAACTGTGATACTGTCAGACACCGAGAGAGGTTTACCACCTTATATTCAACTGAAGAATGATGTGTGATGTTGCGAGTGAGGATGGGAATGAATCAGAGAGAAAAACCTCAAGAGTGGGGCTAAAAGAGGGGGGGGGGGGGGGGGGGGGCTGATAATGAGAGAGCAAGAGAATAACATTCTAAAAACATCAAAAAGAGAAAATAAAACATTGGGGGCATTTGCCAAATGTTGCAGCCTAATGGGTCCAGGACAATGAATGGTTATAGTGGACAGAAAGATACACTTTCTGAAATAAAAGCAACACTTGTAATTTTGATTGTAAGGTGTCTCACTGCCACAATGCAACTACTGTAGAGCACAACACTAACTGGCTTGTAAAAATGGAGAGAGGATGAATTCATTCTGGCAGCAATGTTTTCCCAATGTGTCCAATAAGGAGCGGATTTGTTGCATTAGTACAGCAATGTTTTTCTTCTTTATCCATTTATAAGTAATCACTGAACATCATGATAATCAACTCCTTATAACAAGTTACATTAATACAGCATACTTTAAGAGATAAAATGTCCCAAGGCACTTAACAAGAGCGATATGAATTAAATTATTTTTGACATCGTTTGATAGCAAGCCACAGAGCGGCCAATCAAAAATGGGGGCCAAAAGTTTGATCAACAAGGTGCAAAAGCAGCATCTTAAAGGAGGGAAGAGAGTTAGAGAGGAGAAGTTTAGGGTGGGAATTCCAGAATTTGCAGAGGGTAAAGAATTGGAGTGCTGATATCTCGTGGGATTGTGGGTCCAGTGAAGATTACAGTGATGGTGAGGGGTTGGAGTAAGCCATGGAGAGATTTGAAAACAAAGATGAGGATTTTAAAATTGAGGCATTGTTGGACAGGTAGCCAATGAAGGTCAGTGAGAATAGGGGTGAAAAGCAAGGTACCCTCTAATTTTATTTTGGCGTGTGTCGGCAATTTGTTTAAGTAAGTGGCCCCTCTAAATATATTTGCATGGCCGCACATGTGAGATAAAAAAGGGCCAACTTGAGCTTGGCCTGCGCAGCAACATTCAGGTTGCTTAGAAGGTACATTGTTGATGGAGGAATGAGCTTTCAAGTCAGTTAAGATCCAAGCAACAGTGTTTTGGAAATTTATGTAGGGTGGAAGATAGGAGGCCCATTGCATTGGACTAGTCATGCCGAGGGATAACAAAGGCATGGATGAGGATCGTCGCAGATGAGCTGAGGCAGGGACAGGGCTGAGTGATGTTACGGAGATAGAAGGCAGTCTTGGTGATGGTGCAGATCTTTGGCCAGAAACTCAACTTGGGGTCAAACACGACACTGAGGTCACAAATGAAGGATCTTACTGAGCTTAAGATTGTTAGCCGGGATGGAAACGGTGG